>NC_042619.1:16431448-16779365 GCF_901001135.1 Rhinatrema bivittatum | reverse complement strand
CCAATACCCTCTGCCTCAAAACTAAAAATTGTTTTCTCCTGAGTTGAGTAGATTTGGACACGTCAGGGAACATCTGCACTGATTGTCCACAAAAAGCCAAAACTTTTATTCTTAAAATATTTCTGAATAACCACATTTTTCTGTCTCTCCAATGCAAATACTACTATTAAAGTAGATCTCAATTGGATATTATCCAATTGAGATCCAATTATCACTCAAGGTGATATTTTCAGGATCAGGTAAGCTAATTTCCTTAAAAAGAGTGGGATTACTTCCACCCTCTTCCAAGATGTTTCCACACGCTCCACCTATAGCAGTATCCTGATCCTTCTTATTGTCCCCTATGGCATTAGAAGATATAATTTCTAAACGGTTAGGGTCAGTTAAATCTACATTGACCCCACCTCTGCCAATAGGGGATGTAGATATTTGGCTTTGGGCAGGACTTCCCGAATCACCCGACGAGAAGGAAATATCGGGGACTGTTTCTCTAGCTGTATGACTCACCCTTCTCTGGAGATGGTCGTCCATAGGGCCGCGCACTTCTTTCACCATGGGTGTTGATGTCTTGACTTTTCTTTTCCTCCCCATCTGCTGAGTATCTTATCTGCTCAAAACTTCGCCCAGGGGCGTGCCCCTTTGGCGCGCGCCGCTGTGTAGTGATTTAAATAGCACACAGCGGCTCCCCCATGACGTCGGGGGCAGAGCACAGGTCTCTTGGCTCTTCCGGGTCTGCGTCCTCCCGCCCAGCACCCGCCGGTGCTCTCTCTCGAAGCAAGCTCCCCAGCCTTAACCCTTCTTTCCTGTTCCACGCACAGGGCAGGAGGAAAAAGGAAGTAGCACGAGGACAGGGGTTGGATTAGGAAGCAGAGTAGTTCTTCTTTGCTTTGCTCTGCTCTGACTGCTCCAGCTGCAGCCTCTCACCTCCTGTTCTCTTGAGGATGCCTGGGATGGGAAGAGCTGGGGCAAGAAGCAGACATTGCTCTGTGCTAAATAAGATTCAGCACAGCCGAAAGCCAGAAAATCTTCAGACTTGTCTGGGGGCCCTAGCCACAGGCCTGGTGTGCCTTTTGGCAAATCCAGGCCAGACCGATGCCATCACTGGAATGGCTGGGCTAAGAAAGGTTGTTTACAAAAACAGGGAAACAGGGAGACATTCCCAAAGGCAGATGTAAATGAAGGCTCATGACACCAATGACAACAGAGGCCAATTCCGACTGAAATGGAACCTGAAAGGAGAGGAGGAAACTGCTAGGCCCTAAACACAAATATTCTTATAGTTATAAGATAAAGGCATAAAATCTGAAAAATCAGAGTTATGGTTACCCGACTACCTGTGACTCAATGCCCTTCTACGTCTTCTAATAGCATCTTCCTCCAAATATGTGACAACAGAGTTTGAATCTTTCAGAGTAGTTAAATCACAAGTGGATTGTGATACATTACAGGAGGACCTTGTGAGACTGGAAAATTGGGCATCCAAATGGCAGATGAAATTTAATGTGGATAAGTGCAAGGTGATGCATATAGGGAAAAATAACCCATGCTATAGTTACACAATGTTGGGTTCCATATTAGGTGCTACAACCCAAGAAAGAGATCTAGGTGTCATAGTAGATAATACATTGAAATCGTCGGCTCAGTGTGCTGCGGCAGTCAAAAAAGCAAACAGAATGTTGGGAATTATTAGAAAGGGAATGGTGAATAAAACGGAAAATGTCATAATGCCTCTGTATTGCTCCATGGTGAGACCTCACCTTGAATACTGTGTACAATTCTGGTCACCGCATCTCAAAAAAGATATAGTTGCACTGGAGAAAGTACAGAGAAAGGCGACCAAAATGATAAGGGGAATGGAACAGCTCCCCTATGAGGAAAGGATAAAGAGGTTAAGACTTTTCAGCTTGGAGAAGAGATGGCTGAGGGGGGATATGATAGAGGTGTTTAAAATCATGAGGAGGTCTAGAACGGGTAGATGTGAATCGGTTATTTACTCTTTCGGTTAACAGAAGGACTAGGGGGCACACCATTAATTTAGCAAGTAGCACATTTAAAACTAATCGGAGAAAATTATTTTTCAGTCAGCGCACAATTAAGCTCTGGAATGTGGTTAGGGCAGTTAGTGTAGCTGGGTTTAAAAAAAGGTTTGGATAAGTTTCCGGTGAAGTTCAATAACTGCGATTAATCAAGTTGCCTTAGGGAATAGCCACTGCTATTAACTGCATCAGTAAAGTGGGATCTTCTTAGTGTTTGGATAATTGCCAGGTACGTGTAGCCTGGTTTGGCCACTGTTGGAAACAGGATGCTGGGCTTGATGGACCCTTGGTCTGACCCAGTATGGCAATTTCTTATGTTCTTATGTTCTCATTCTAGAATCCTTCTCTTAGTTGGCCAACCTCCATTGTTCTTCCATTCCCTACACCTTCGCTTATTGCACAATAAAAAATATATCTTCCAGTTGAGAGAAATCCATGAGAACATCTTGACTCATGAGTCCCTCTAGCTAAGAAAATCCAGGCCCATTACTCCTCTGAAGAAACAAACCAGAAACTGATCCAATATTGCAAGTATCAACCAGAGAGAATCGGTAGACGTTCACTTGGTGTCTACCACTCCTCTCTGTTTGGTCCCCATTACTCCTCTCGCCTTCAAGTAGTAGCAGATCTCCACTGATGATGAAATTTTTTGTGCAGATAGATGCTCTTCTGCCGTGAACATTTGCCACGAATAATTAATGTCTGTCTCCTTCTCTGTTTCAAATCGCTGTCAGGCAATGTCATGGAAAACCATTTGTGACTGCCTCTTTTCTCATTTTATCGACTTGTAACAGTTCCCTAATGGAGTTGTTACAGAATAAATTCCAGTTTATTTTGGTTTTCCTTCACTACGAGCAATTATTTCCATAGAAACTGTCTCGATATCACAGAAATTGCAGCTTTCTGTACTTTGCAAGAATCTGCTCTACAATTAGTTAAAACAAGCAATTTTTTAATTGTCTCATCCCTTTCATTACATTTTGCTATTTTAATGAGATTATACCAAAATATTCCCTGAGAATTAAACAGAATGGAAGAAATGAGATGTATTTAACTCTTCAGTTGTTGCTATCCTGCTCATTGTAATTTACGCTTTTCACAACTTGAACTCGGGTAATTTGTGCATGAGTGACTGCATAATTAATTAATAGTGTGGAAAGAATACTGGTAAGGCAGAAAGGTTTTAACTGAAAATACCAAACGTGCCATCCTGAATCAGAACAGTGGCCAATCCAAGCCAGCATACTGACAGTGGCTAATCCGGGTCACTTGGAGGCGTCCAGCAGATCCCTTCCCCGTTCTTTATTTCCAGACACAGGAAGTAGCAATGTCCATGCCTGCATGGCTAGCAGAATTGTATCAGGCAGCGGTTGTAGCTCCTCTGCCTCCTCTCTCTTTCTGGGCTCCTCTGAGAGCAGAGGCTCACGAGATGTGGATGTATGGAGGAGCAGGCCCCCCTCATCCAGATCCTGGCCCTTCTCCTGAACCCTCTCTGCGTCTATGGGAAAAGATCTTGAATCAAGCCCTCGGTAGCAGGAAGTTATCTGTTCTTTCAGCATGCCCTTCTTACGGGGATTTGGTTTCTATCTTTTGTTAGTTGCTGTGCATCAGAGAGGATCCATGTGTGTACAAAAAAGCTATAGTATCCTTCTTGGTAAAGTGGGATTCCTGGTGTCTGGATGCCAAGTTCTCTTGCCTAGCATGGACAGTATGGCTCCTCGTTGACAATGATGTCTTGAATGGAAGGTTTTGCTTTTAAAGCTGTCTGCCATGATTCAAGTTAAGTAGGTAGGTAGGTTCAGGGGGTAGAAAGGCAAACTGACTCTCTGTACTTTGTATGTCACCAGTGTGAAAAAAAGGTGCAAATTTATCCTAGGGTCTGAAAAATATCAACCCAATCAATGGCAAATGCTCATAGGCAATCAGGAGAACTCTCCAGCTATTGGACAACTCATGAGCGTTTGCCATTTGGTTGATGTTTTCAGGAAGATCCACAAACGTGTGAACATTTTGTTGGAACCATCTGGATTAAACGTTTTTTTGGTTTGCAGATATTGCAGCATCATTCTGCCCCATTACTGGATAAGTACAATATTCATTTTTAAATGTGATGGGAAACGATTGTCATATAAAAAATATTGTGTCTGTTGAACGCTAACGAGATAATTTTCAAAGGAGTTAGGTGAGTCAAAGTAGCATACTGTATATCATGGCAATTTTCAAAGCACGTAAAACCTTTTTGACAGTTCAACCCTATGAATGTAAAAGTAGCAATTTTCAAAAGCCCATTTACGGATGTAAAACCCAGCTTTGCACACGTACATTTTTTAAAATGACCTCCTAAGAGATTTTTTTTCATACAGTGCAACAGCTTGAGAGTGTGATATGAGTACACTGATGGCCAACACAACCTTGTTGTGGTGAAAGTGAGGTGGTGCCGGATATGATTATGCCTCCTACCATTTTTTAAGGACTGAAGCAGAAAGCAGCAGTAATAATATCGCAGCAATTGGAGCGAGGATCACTGGGTTTACTGCTGATATTCTGTAATCTTCCGATGATTCTGCATGCAGCCATGAGGGGGGTTTGTGCAGCACCTTCAGGTTGTCCTGAGACGTAGTACGGAGGAAAGTTGCTGGTGTGATGCTCTCCTGGCATGGAGATATCAAGAGAAATCCAGACATCCCTAAGGACCTTGCCAAGCGGATCCACCTTTAGCTCTTGCACTGGGCCCTGTGTTTCACTGAGAATTGGATCCAATGTATTTCCCCTTCTCGTTGGTTCCATGACCAAATGATGCATGAAGCGGCCATTGATGGTATGAAGGAACTTTACCTCCCTTGCATGTCCTGATATTTCATTTACCCAATCAGTACTCAGGTAATGGAAGCCTCCCATTATTATTGTGTGGCCCATTTTACTATCCAGTCTAATCTCTGTTAGCATTTTGCAGTCTGTTTTCTGAATGGAGAAAGGCCATTAGTGGAGTGCCCCTTAGGTCTAGATTGGGACCTCTGCTATTTAGCATATTCCTAAATAATACGGAGGAAGGAACGATGAGTGAGGTGCCCAAATGTGCAGATGACACAAAATTCTTTTGAGTCATGGATTCTGAAGAACTGCAGAAGGACCTTGTGAGATTGGGCGTCTACATGGTAGATGCAATTTAATGTAGATAAGTACAAATGCTCGTAGGGAGAAATAATCCCAGCTACAAGCACACAATGCTGGCTTCCGTGTTAGGTGTCACCGGCCAGGAAAAGGACCTTGGTGTCCTTGTGATCAATACCTTGAAATCTTTGGCTCAATGTGCAGTAGTGGTCAATTAGGAATTATTTGGAAACGAATACAGAACAAAATTGAGACTACCATAATGCCCTTGTACAGATCCATAATGCAACCACACCTCGAGTACTGTGTGCTGTACTCAAAGAGAACTAGTGGATATAAAAAAGTTACAGAGAAGGTTGACAAAAATGATAAAGGGGATGGAAAAGCTCCCTTATGGAGAAAGGCTGAATGGCTTAGGGCTCTTCAGCTTGGAGAACTGACGACAGATGGGATATGAGTGAAATTATAAAATCAGAATAGGGTGGAACAGATAAATAGGGAACAGTTATTTAACATTTCAAACACTAGGACTAAGGCACACTCCATGAAACCAGCAGATTTTAAATAAATCATAGGAAGTTTTTTTTTCACTCAGTATGCAATCAAGCTGTGGAATCTATTGCCGGATGACGTGGTCAAGGCAAGTAACACAGTGGGGTTCAAAAGAGGATTGGACAAGTTCCTGAAGGAAAGGTCCATAAACAGTTATTAGCCAGGCAGACCTGGGAAAGCCAACACTTATCCCTGGGAGTGAGATGCAAGAAATAGATCAACTGTTGGGGATCTGACGGGTACTGTGACCCAGATTGGCCACTGTCGGAGACAGGATGCCGGGCTCGATGGACCTCGGTCTGACCCAGCCTGGCACTTCTTGTGTTCTTATGATTAATGCCACCTTTTCTACAAGCTGCGGAATGAAGACCTTATCAAGAGCCGACATGTTTTTTCAAAGATGAATGCCATCGCTTTCTGCAGGAAAAGTAGTATTGTCTCTTTGAAAGCGACTTTTGCTGTGAGAAAGTGCAGCCTGTGAGTTGTAGAAAGAAATGGGTGTATTTTTTCTCATTTCTCTCTCCTGAAAAATGATAGTGTAAAATTGCACAGTTTGTTTAATGTAGATTTCCTGTATTTGCCGCGAAAAGGACCAGTTCCTTGGACTATTAATAGCTGC
This sequence comes from Rhinatrema bivittatum, assembly GCF_901001135.1. Taxonomy (NCBI): domain Eukaryota; kingdom Metazoa; phylum Chordata; class Amphibia; order Gymnophiona; family Rhinatrematidae; genus Rhinatrema; species Rhinatrema bivittatum. The sequence goes on along the minus strand of NC_042619.1, from coordinate 16,773,047 downwards.
TGTACAGCCTCAGCAGTGTTCTAGCCCAGACATATTCCAGCACTTGATTAGAGTAAACATAGTTCAGGTCTTCTAATCTAATTTTCAATTTCTGACATGCTTTCTTCAAAAATTGTGCCCTCAGTGTGGTCTGATGTCATGTAAACATGAAGGGTAAATGAGCCTTTGTGGATGGGTTCATTAGAGAAGTGAAGGGCATCTCCCCTACTCCCTGAATACCTTCTTGATCCTTGTTTTGGGAAAAGCCAGATACAGAGAGAAGGTAAATTAAGTCCTATCTGGTGATTCTGAAGACAGAGTTGACGTCCTTGTGTTTCCTGCCACTAGATGGAGCTTTCACAAATACTTTTATGCTTTACTTCTAGCACAATCTATATTATGAATGTACAGAAAGTGAAATTTCACTTACTATATTAATAAAACTATCCCTCAAACACTTTTGGAGTGGTAACGTTTTGCATGAAACATTAGGGGTGTACAGGCTGAAGCATTTAATTTTGTTTCAGTTTGTTTCGTTATCATTTTTTTGTTTCGTTTCATTTTAAATACACCTGAACTAAATAATGCACACTAACATGAAACAAAACAAAAATGCACATCCCTCCAAACCACAGAAACCTTAACAACAACAAAAAAAAAACCCAATGTAAAAGTTAATGAAATGTTGCTAACCAGAAATTTTATCCAGGCTCTCACACATTTCTGCTAAAATATATTATCCCTAAACTCTATGGCAAAATGCATTTGCTAAAGTGCACGCTTTTCACAGAGCCCGATATTCAAAAACCTAAGAGGTCAATATTCAAAAGGCATTTAGATGGGTAACTCACAAGTTATCCATCAATTGCCATATTCAGCCACTTATCCAACTAAATTATAGCCAGATAAGTCATTATCCAGATTAGCCGGATAAAAAGAGGTGTCCCAGGGTGGCTTCTGGGAGGGATTTAGTTATCCAGCTGACATCCAATTTTGAACTATATCTGGCTTTGCTAGACAGATAACTTTGCACCTGTTCAGAGTAGGCCCTAACGTTATCCGGTCTTCGTGGTTGGATAACCAGCTGTTTAACCGGATATCTTCAAAAGAAGAAATATTTTATTTTACTTATTTCTAGACTGTTTTTTTTCCATTGCAGATCAGAACGGTTTACGTAATAAATCCGACCTCTGGGAAGCCACATTTGTGCAGAAGGGAAGAAAGCCGTTTCTGCAGGCTGCTCGGCTGCTGAAGTGACCTGGAGCTGCGCAAGGGAACATTCGCAGCCTCACGGAACTTCCCCATCCGAACATCTGAAGGAACAGTCTGGCGTGCTTAATTAAGTTATTTATTTTTTTGGCGAGAAGCTGCGATAAAACTTCTGCTGAGCCAGCCAAAACAGGAGTGCCGGCCAGGCCCTGTTCCGTTTGTACCACGGTGCCTCCGCTGTAAAGGGCCAGGGCTCGATCTGGGGAGCCCGTCCGGTTTTGCTCTCGGTTCGCAAGCCAGACAGAACGCCCCCGCTGAGCCACCGTGATGTAACCTGTGGTGCTGTGACTCCCGTCTTCTTACAGCCACACCCAGAGGTCAGCAGGAGGGAGGGAGAGGGGAGAGGGATCACCCCGAACCCCTCCCCCCCCCCCCGAGTCCAAATCCGGCACAGCGCCACGAGAGACTCCCACGGAAATGGCCGTGCCGCGTGCCTCGGCTGCTGCTCTGTCACCACAGCGGGGGGAGAGCGTGTGCTGTTGGTAGCTCCAGCTGCCGGACCCACCGAGGGGACAGAGTCACCCAGGACCACCCGGTGCTTGACCCGTTTATTTAAAAACATTTACGCTCCACTTACAGAGGACCTGCCTTACTACGCGGATTACAGAGATAGAAAATAATGAAATAATACATCGCACATCTCATATAAAACATTTTTAGAATCAGAGTTGAAAATAACACAATAATCATATCCTTAAACACACAGCACTTATTTTAGGGTGCGTGACTGCACGGTTCTGGAGGGATCCCTGGTGCACGGGCCCCCCTGCTGCAATGACTGGGCTAAGGGAGGATGGGGGATACCCAGTTAGGGGAGAAAACTCCCCGGGGGGGTCGCTGTGAATGAAGGCTCGGGGCAAGCCCAGCACAGGCCCTGTTCTGACTGAGAGGGAACCCCAGAGGAGCAGGAGGAAACCGCCATGCTAATAGCGCTCATCACATATAAATGCAGGTAGAGGAGGCTTTTAGCTATTACCCCTGATGCCAGAATCACCGTGCGCCCGACGTGCCCCAAGCCTTCTGAAGCCACAAAAAAGCCCCAAATACTGCTTTCCCGTGGCTCCCATTAACTGCGTGTCCGTTTTCATCTCATGGATGTGCTAGGGATTATTACATCGAGCGCCCAGGAGAGGCGTTCAAAACCCCCTCCCATTTCTAGCAAGGACGTCTCACAGGAAGGCTCAAAAAGCCACCCAGAAACCCATTCTGGAAATGTGGAAAGAGCCCCTTTGTGTGCTCCATGGGCCCCACCCTTCCAATCGTGGTTTAATTGTGCGGGCCCTTATTGGATTCCCCCTCTTCCTTGGCTGGGAGAAGAAGAATCTTTCCAGCCCGCACTGGTGGCCCTGAGTAAGATGAGAGCCTGGCATAAACCAGACCAAAGCAAAAGCGCTGATTTGGGAACATCTGCTCATCCCATTTTGCTGGTTTTAGTGTAATTGTTGATTTCCATTTTCATAATGATTGTATTATGTTTTATTGTATTATTTTTTTTATTTTTGTTAATGTTGTTGGTTATATGTGTCTGTGGATGTATTTGTTTAATGGTTTTATTGTTTTAAATATTTTTGTTGAAATTATGAATGTTTTACTTGGAAGCCCCTCGCAGTGCTAGTTCTGTGTCGAAGGCCCTCTAGCCCTCATTATAGGATACAATGTAGGCATTTCCAGTAAGAAGTGTAGCAGTGGGTGTTGACCCATCCTTACAGGGAGGGCCCTTAAGCCTAAATCTAGACATGCTCAGTGAGCAGGAAGAGGGAGTTAGGCATCGAAGGAGAAGAGCAGGAGAGAGGCAAAAGGGTACGACCCTCTCCCTGTTCCTGGGAATGGGAAGGGAAGAGGGCCTTGGATGGTTCTCCTGTCTGTGGTGTTTCCAGGCTGGAGTAAGTTCCAGGAGGGAACCTCGAGAGCAGAGCATCAGAGGGCTATTTCCCCAGGGTCAAGGGACAAGGAGGCCTGTCCACAAGGCTGTTCCCACCAGCTAAGTCTAAACAGCGCCTCCCTGTGGCAGAGACCTTTTCCCATTGCCATGGCCGAGGTTGGTGGGGCGATCGGTTGTTTCCGTGTCGCCCTCGTCCCTACTGGGGGTCTCCTGTGGAGAAAAGGGGCCCAGAACCCACCCAGCAAAGTCTGCCGGGGGTAGGGAGGGGAAGCAGGGTTCAGATTTGCCACCCGGAGACCATCTGAAATAAGTGAAAGATTGAACAATTTTGTTTTACTGGAAGAAAAGAATTAGGAACTGTCTTGCTCTAAACATGTAACCGGTATTTAAGACTTTCAACAAGTACGTTTGAAACACTGCAGAACAACCTTTTTATACACTGAGAGAACAAGCTGAAATTTCAGCAAATTCAGATCCTTTTTTTTTTTTTTTTAGCATAGAAATACTGTGAAAACAATTTTACCATTTATTTATTACTCTTTCACAGAACCTTAGGCTGACACCAGCTATGAGTCAGATAAGTATCGACTCTGTATTTCCCCTTTTGACTGCGTCGTTTCTCCACGGTGGTGCTTGAGAAAATTGATCCTGTGTGGTGTTTTCTCTTTTAGGCTCTTCTGGGACACAGAGTTCCTCTCAGGCCAAAGTATTCTCGTCTTTTCTTTCCCGCTGCCTGTGTCAGCCGCATTTCTCTCAATCTTTCCTTTACGACCGAGCTCAACAAAGTAGCGAGACCTAGCGTGTGAGGTCTCGGACGTGAGCGCGCCACGCTTGGCGCCAGACTCTGATGCGATGGTCTCTGTGGCCGCCGACGTCTCCTGATGCATGCAGCGGACATCCCCGGCGGTGCCGATTCTGATGCACTGGGCCATGGTCCTCTCTTCAGCAGCGTCCTCTACCTCCTGCCCGGCTATAGAAAACCAATAAGAAAGTCTACCGCCCTGGCACCATAAATCTTCCGTAATGGCTAAAAGAGATCCCCCGCAAAATGAGGCTAGTACAGTACTCGAAAAGATATATACATATATTATCTAATGCACCGATTGAAGGGATGAGCTGCGGCAGCACTTTCTCCAGCCATCCCCCACCCAGGTGACGATGATGGACCGGGGACAGGCAGAGGGGAAGCCTCCATGCAGCTGCTGGCCTCCATCTCTGCTGCTCCTCCCGAGGCAACTGTGAGAGCCGCGGGAGGCAGGGAAATGTGCTTCAGTGGCTGCTTTTTCCCTTTGCCTGCATCAGCCAGCCAACGTTCCAGGGACATGGATGCCCGCTCTCCCTGCAAGGCAAACTGTAGTTATTTTTTTTTTTTCTTCTCTTGTCCACCCTTGACCACAAGGCTGCTCCCACCAGCTAGGTATAGTATGGCCACATGCCAAAGGGGAGTTCTGAAGAGGCCACAGCCTGTAAGAACCATTAGGAATCCAAATCATAAGAACATAAGAAATTGCCATCAAGGGTCCATCAAGCCCATCAGCCTGTTTCCAACAGAGGCCAAACCAGGCCACAAGAACCTGGCAAGTACCCAAACACCAAGAAGATCCCATGCTACTGATGCAATTAATAGCAGTGGCTATTCCCTATGTAAACTTGATTAATAGCAGGTAATGGACTTCTCCTCCAAGAACTTATCCAAACCTTTTTTGAACCCAGCTACACTAACCACATCCTCTGGCAACAAATTCCAGAGCTTTATTGTGCGTTGAGTGAAAAAGAATTTTCTCCGATTAGTCTTAAATGTGCTACTTGCTAACTTCATGAAATGCCCCCAGTCCTTCTATTATTCAAAAGTGTAAATAACCGATTCACATCTACTCATTCAAGATCTCTCATGATCTTAAAGACTTCTATCATATCCCCCCTCAGCCATCTCTTCTCCAAGCTGAAAAGTCCTAACCTCTTCAGCCTTTCCTCATAGGGGAGCTGTTCCATCCCCTTTATCATTTTGGTTGCCCTTCACTGTACCTTCTCCATCGCAACTATATCTTTTTTGAGATGCGGCGACCAGAATTGTACACAGTATTCAAGGTACGGCCTCACCATGGAGCGATACAGAGGCATTATGACATTTTCCGTTTTATTCACCATTCCCTTTCTATTAATTCCCAACATTGTTTGCTTTTTTTTACTGCTGCAGCACACTAAGCCGACGATTTTAAAGTATTATCCTGTATATATGTATATATACTGTTCCATTCCTGACCCTTTCTCCTTCATTCCCGCTCCACTTTGTTCCCCACCCCGTTTTGCCCTGATACTAGATAAAGTTGTGCATTCACAGTTATTTTTTACTCTATTTTATCATCTATTATTAGCTAAATAAGTTGTTCTTGATACCATATGTAACTGTTCTAATGTTTTATGGAATTCAGCTATTATTATATTGTTATATGTACACGCAACTGCGTATTTTTGTTCTATGTGCACCGACGTGATATCTTTGATGAGCGGCGGTATATAAAAACCAATAAATAAATAAATAATAAATTATCCACTATGATGCCTAGATCTTTTTCCTGGGTGGTAGCTTCTAATATGGAACCTAACATCGTGTACCTACAGCAAGGGTTATTTGTCCCTATATGCAATACCTTGCACTTGTCCACATTATATTTCATCTGCCATTTGGATGCCCAATCTTCCAGTTTTGCAAGGTCCTCCTGTAATGTATCACAATCCGCTTGTGATTTAACTACTCTAAATAATTTTGTATCATCCGCAAATTTGATAACCTCACTCATCGTATTCCTTTCCAGATCATTTGTATATATATATTGAAAAATACCGATCCAAGTACAGATCCCTGAGGAACTCCACTGTTTACCCTTTTCCACTGAGAAAATTGACCATTTAATCCTACTCTCTGGTTCCTGTCTTTCAACCAGTTTGTAATCCACGAAAGGACATCGCCTCCTATCCCATGACTTTTTAGTTTTCTTAGAAGCCTCTCATGAGGGACTTTGTCAAACGCCTTCTGAAAATCCAAATGCACTACATCTACCGGTTTACCTTTATCCACATGTTTATTAACCCCTTCAAAAAAGTGAAGCAGATTTGTTAGGCAAGACTTCCCTTGGGTAAATCCATGTTGACTGTGTTCCATTAAACCATGTCTTTCTATATGCTCTACGATTTTGATCTTGAGAATAGTTTTCACTATTTTTCCCGGCACTGAAGTCACGCTCACTGGTCTATAGTTACCCGGATCGCCCCTGGAACCTTTTTTAAATATTGGGGTTACATTGGACACCCTCCAGTCTTCAGGTACAATGGATGATTTTAATGATAGGTTACAAATTTTAACTACTAGATCAGAAATTTCATTTTTGAGTTCCTTCAGTACCCTAGGATGCATACCATCCGGTCCAGGTGATTTGCTACTCTTTAGTTTGTCAGTCTGGCCTACTACATCTTCCAGGTTCACAGTGATTTTGTTCAGTTCGTCTGACTCGTCACCCCTGAAAACCATCTCCGGAACTGGTATCTCCCCAACATCCTCATTAGTTAACACGGAAGCAAAGAATTCATTTAGCCTTTCTGCAATGGCCTTATCTTCCCTAAGAGCCCCTTTAACCCCTCTGTCATCTAATGGTCCAACTGACTCCCTCACAGGTTTCTTGCTTCGGATATATTTTAAAAAGTTTTTATTATGAGTTTTTGCCTCTATGGCCAACTTCAATTCAAATTCTCTCTTCGCCTGTCTTATCAATGTTTTACACTTAACTTGACAATGCTTATGTTTTATCCTATTTTCTTCAGATGGATCCTTCTTCCAATTTTTGAAGGATTTTTTTTGGCTAAAATAGCCTCTTTCACCTCACTTTTTAACCATGCCAGCAATCGTCTGTCCTTCCTTCCACCTTTCTTAATGTGTGGAATACATAAAATAAATATGGACTGCGCCTCTAGGATTGTATTTTTAAACAATATCTATGCCTGTTGAACACTTTTAACCTTTGCAGCTGCACCTTTCAGTTTTTTCTAACTATTTTCCTCATTTTATCAAAGTTTCCCTTTTGAAAGTTTAGTGTTAGAGCTGCAGATTTACTTATTGTCCCCCTTCCAGTTATTAGTTTAAATTTGATCATGTTACGATCACTGTTGCCAAGTGGCCCCACCACCGTTAGCTCTCTCAGCAAATCCTGTGTTCCACTAAGAATTAAATCTAAAATAGCTCCCTCTCTTGTTGGTTCCTGAACCAATTGCTCCTTGAAGCAAACATTTATTACATCTAGGAACTTTATGTCTCTAGCAAGTCCTGATGTTACATTTACCCAGTCAATATTGGGGTATTTGAAATCTCCCATTATTATTGCACTGCCAAATTGGTTAGCTTCCCTGATTTCTCTTAGCATTTCATCATCTGTCTGACCATTTTGTCCAGGTGGACGGTAGTATACTCCTATCACTATACTCTTACCCAACACACAAGGGATTTCTACCCATATAGATTCTACTGTGCATTTAGTCTCTTGTATGATCTTTATCCTGTTGGACTCTATACCCTCCTGTACATAAAGTGCCACACCCCCACCAAGTTGATCCTCCCTATCATTGCAATATAATTTGTACCCTGAGATAGCACTGTCCCATTGGTTATCTTCCATTCAAGCAGCTTGAGAAATATAGTTCCTGTGATTTTTCTCTAGTGAGTCCTTGGGACTGTGCCTGTTTGTTACCCTCTGTACTGCTTTACTTGATTTTTGGACTTCAGTAAAATTCTATTTTCACTTTGGAACAAAAATTCGTCATGTGAGACTTTTCTTTACGTGGCTATGCCTAATCCCTTAGCGCCTCGGAGCTAGTGCTGTCCCCTCCCCATCCCCAACTGAAGGATCTTGATGCAAGGGTTGCAGCAAAAGTGACCCATCATGGGTGCCATAGTTTGCCGGTGATGGAGATGACTTGACCAATGAAGAAGCAGATTGGTGGCTTTCCCGATCCCTTGTCTTCCTCCGACTGGCTCTCCATTAGCACAGTTGCATTTCCCCATAACCATGATGCCCTAGGAATGAGCCCCCAAGCAAAGACCCAGACTCAGCTCTCCAGCTGGCAGTAGGTAGCTCCTCACCAGTTGGCCATTGTCTGTTGGTTGCCCAGAGGATGGAAGAAGTGTGTTCTCACTTCTCAGTATGGTTGCCAGCTCTCTCTTATTTATTAAAAAATATTTATTACCCTCACTATCTACAATTCTAGGCAGGTGACTCGATGTTTTTCCTTTTCACTTTCACACCTCTGTATTTCCAGCTCGGTCGGAACCAGGGCTGGGATCTGGAGCCACACGAGCCTTCATTCACGACTCCCTGGGGATTTCTCCTCCCTGTTTTATATCAGTTCCCCAACAGGCCTAGTCTGGTCGTTGCAGAAGTGGGCCTGGGCTGGGGGAAGGGGGGGGGGGAACAAGCATCAGGGAAATTTGCTATCAAGGGCCCTGAATCGGGCCACTAGATATCACCCCTAAGCAATGACCACATCTCCCCTCCCCCGAGGCGAAAGACCACTGAGAGCCACCAGGCTGGCTCGACTTTCATCATTATTCGTGTAACCCTGACTTAGGGTGACCAGGGAGTGTGGTAGAAGTCTCCGTAGGGCTCCTGCTTTCCAGGGTCAGAGGGTTTCAGCTCGCTAAAAGGATATCTAAGGGATAAAGAGCTCTGGTACCACAGAGCTGGTGCAGGGCACAGGGTTTGTGCACTTTGCAAAGGTCCTTCCTGTTAAGGAGGGGCAAAGGGGATTTTGGAGAGGGATGAGGTAATGGCTTTGAGATAAGGTAGCACTATTAGGAGACACGCCCTGTAAGGGGGAGGGGGATGTTTTGATGAAAGTTATTTAGGATGCTTTTATAAGGGCTCCTGACAGACAAGGGATTGTTACCGTTTGGGAAGCAGTGGCAAAGTTTACTACGGCCGTCCGGGAGGACCCCGAAGTCAAAGGGGAACTGTCCTGCCGGGGAAGCTCCAGGAAAGGAGTTTCACCCATGCTCCCCAGGAGACCTTGGGGGCTAACTGAAGAAGAAGGGTTTGCGGATCTGGTTTGATTCCTGTGATTCGACTGAAAATCTCGCCTGTGAAGAATTGTTTTTACATTTGGATTTTTAATACATTTTTCTCTTTTGAACCTCGGCCTGGTGTGAAACTTGGACTCCCCTTGGTCCTCCCAGAGATGGACCTGGTCCCCGCTCCCGATCCCTGGAGGAGCACCCCGACTGTTCCCGGAGCTGCGGCAGTGCGTTTAACCCCTTCTGCACCCTCCGAGGGTGATCCCGATAAAAAGGGGGTTATACACACTCAAAAAAACAAAAACACTGGCCCCCGAAGAGCTTCCTTCTGCCTGTGCATTTCAGGGGGAATGTGAGTTGCTATTTTCTTTTCTTCAAAGATCCTTCAGGGCGGCAACATCCTAAATGCATCCCGGCTCAGGCGCACGGGAAGAGAAAGGCATTGTCAGCCCCGGTTATTTAGGACATCCACTAGAAGGCTGAACATGATTGATAAACATCTTTATTCAGTCTGGAAGCTTCCTGATTATCTGAAATCCGCCCACCCCTTCTCACTGCATCCTTGTCCACTTCACTAAGAAAAGCAATATAGCAACTGTCACTAATTGGCAATTTTGCAGTCTCTGCGGACAGGACGGAAAACCAAGAGCAGTGGAGAAAGAAAATAAAAAGTGTGTGGAGAAGGGAGGGAGGAGATACCAAGCTACTAATCTCAGAAAACTGCATAGGATAGGCAACAGTATAGCAAACCCGCCAACAAGTTCCAGAACAATAAACAAACACTGCTCCTGTCCGTGCTGTCCTCTTCTATGGTGGGGCAGAGAGAGAGAGAGAGAGTGTGTGTGTGTGTGTGTGTGCGCGTGTGTGTGTGTGTGTGTGAAGCCTGACCTGCTGCTGTCCGTGCTGTCCTCTTCTATGGTGGGGCAGAGAGAGAGAGAGAGTGTGTGTGTGTGTGTGTGTGTGTGTGTGTGTGTGTGAAGCCTGACCTGCTGCTGTCCGTGCTGTCCTCTTCTATGGTGGGGCAGAGAGAGAGAGAGAGAGAGAGTGTGTGTGTGTGTGTGTGTGAAGCCTGACCTGCTGCTGTCCGTGCTGTCCTCTTCTATGGTGGGGCAGAGAGAGAGAGAGAGTGTGTGTGTGTGTGTGTGCGCGTGCGCGCGCGTGTGTGTGTGTGTGTGCGAAGCCTGACCTGCTGCTGTCCGTGCTGTCCTCTTCTATGGTGGGGCAGAGAGAGAGAGGAGAGTGTGTGTGTGTGTGTGTGTGTGTGTGTGAAGCCTGACCTGCTGCTGTCCGTGCTGTCCTCTTCTATGGTGGGGCAGAGAGAGAGAGAGAGAGTGTGTGTGTGTGTGTGTGAAGCCTGACCTGCTGCTGTCCATGCTGTCCTCTTCTATGGTGGGGCAGAGAGAGAGAGAGAGAGTGTGAGTGTGTGTGTGTGTGTGTGAAGCCTGACCTGCTGCTGTCCGTGCTGTCCTCTTCTATGGTGGGGCAGAGAGAGAGAGTGTGTGTGTGTGTGTGCGCACGTGCGTGTGCGCGTGCGCGCGTGTGTGTGTGTGTGCAAAGCCTGACCTGCTGCTGTCCGTGCTGTCCTCTTCTATGGTGGGGCAGAGAGAGAGAGAGAGTGAGTGTGTGTGTGTGTGTGTGTGTGTGTGAAGCCTGCACTGCTGCTGTCCGTGCTGTACCTTCCCTGTGGTGAGGTAGTGTGTGTGTATGTCTGTGAGGGAAGCTCATTGCAATTTCTCTGGATAAATGGAGAATTGCTGTTATGTTTCACAGTTCTAAGCTCATAAAGATGAACGTCACAGTCCTTTGTCAGTCATAGTAACCTACATTTTCACTTAGTCAGTTACGGCAAAAAAAGGCCAGTCAGCCCGGCCAATCCACCTTGTTATCCCGGTGCCCGCTGCTAAGGACATATCTCAGCTGCCAGCCATGGAAGCTTAATCACTTGTAGGATATCGCTCCTTAACCAAGTCACGTTTTGGTTGTCTTCTCCTTTGATTCTCTGCTAACTTGGGTAGAAGAGCAAACATCTTCCCATACCTAATCCAACACCCACTCTTCTTCTCCATGCCAAGCTTTGCAATAATCATATATGAAGTATGTGAATTTTCATCTGCAATCAAATAATTTATCTTTTGAACCATCCCAAATCCATGTGTTGTACATTTTGTCCTTTTTCTAACTGGGTCTTTGCTAGGAAGACCTCCAGACAGCCTAAAGGCCATGCAAGACTTTACCTTCCTTCCTCATCAGGAAAAGATGGATTTTGACCTGGGAGCATGAGCCACAATCTGGCCCCAGCTCCCCAAAATGTGTCCCTGTCACACACCAGCAGTTGCAGCAGGGGCTACAAACGTTTGCATCATATCTTTAGCTCGCCAGTCTGTATCTAAGGCTGTTACCGCCATCTTATCAACGTCCTTTTGTAGATGTGATCTTCAGATCTGCACGCAGTACTCAACGTACGGTCTCACCAGATACCTGTAAAGAGCTGCGACATTACTTCCTTCTTCTTAACCGCGAGAGGTCTCGTTACGCACCCAAGTAAACCATTAGCTTTTCCAACCCATCAGAGCAGATTACCCCAGGCCACTTTCCTGTTTGGTGACTGCTAGTTCCTCCCCTCCAAAACGGTAGTTAGCGTTTGGATTTCCGTATCTCGTATTTATAATTTCGCTTTTTTTTTTTTTTATTAAATTGCAGTTGTCTTGCCCTTGACCACTGCGCCAACTTTAAGGTTATCTCACGCATGTACCCTGCCGTGTGTACCCTGCCGTAGATTCTCATATCACCCGCCGATGGGCGCGCTTTCCTTTCTACTCCTTCTGTGAGGACACTGAAGAGGACTGGGCCTGGCGCCGACGCCCTTGGCAGCCTGCTGGTCACTTTCCTTTCACCAGAGTGGACCCCCTTGTCCACCACTCTCCAAGTCCAGTCACTTTACCATCTTCTCACTCAGGCCCTGACGCAATGAGGCTTTTATTTGCTTACTGCATCGGGAATTAACTTGTGTGCTGAAACATGCAGCACGCAGGGTTTTTTTTATTCCTGCTTTATTATGCTAGGCTCCCACTATGTAATTTTTCTTCAGCTCCCAGACTGGTGAGCTTGCTAGTACTAAATGTCACTAAACATTTAGCAAGAAGCACTCCTACCCCTTGCAGTGTATTTACGTGATGTTCTGTTGACTGTCAAAATAAGCAGGTGTTCTTTCTAAAGACAGCAGGATCGGCGAGGACGCGGGCCAGACTGAAGTTTCAGGCAAACCCTGGCCCAGAATCCTGTAAGTCATTTTCTTGCTGAGTTTTAATTCCTCACCTTTCCAAACCTGAGCTGAAGACAGGGCCGGAGGAACCACTAGGCGAGCTAGGCCTCTGCCTAGGGTGCCGCGATTTAGGGGGTGCCGCGGCAGGCGGCAACATTTTGAAAGGGCAAAAAGTGCCTCACCGTGCCACCCTCCCAACGCCCCCCTTGTGGTCCAGCGGAGGGCCCGGGAGTGATCTGCCGCTCCCGGGGCCTCAGCTTCCACTAAGCAAAATGGCGCCGTGGCCTTTAGCCCCTACCATGTGACAGGGGCCAACCAATGGCTAAATACTTAGTCGAATAAATAGTTATCCAGCTAAGTAACAGCTACTGAATGGGACCAGAAATTCAGCCGCTGCCAGATAAGTCCCTTCTTATCCAGCTAAGTAGCATCGAATATTGACCTCTAAAGATTTTCTCCCATTTTGTGTCTATGGGGAAAAATGCTTAGTAAACAGGGCCCTAAGTTTGTACCTGAGGCACTGGAGGGTAAAGTGACCTGCCCAAGGTCACAAGGAGTGGTGGTGGGATTTGAACCCTGGCTTCTGTGGTGCTCAGCCCACTGCATTACTCCTCCAAGCCGTAACAGCTTCAGAAGAAAAAGGTTTCATTTCATGGAATCTCAGAATGGGAAAGGATTCCGCAGATAATTTCATTCAATGTAAAATCTTCTGCGGTGAGTGCCGGGGAAGTTTTAACTAACTTTAAGAATTGGGCACAAGTCCCACAGAGCTTTGTCTGCAGAGGTCATTCCTTGCACGTTTTTTTCTCCTGTGGAATTTTACTCCGTTCCTGGAACCGCGCAAACCAAGCTGTAAGGCTTTTTTTTTGTGCATTTACCTTCACCAAGACTCTTATCACGGCTCATAGCCTTTCGTAATGACAAACTGTCTAGGGCAATGCTCCAAAACTTGAAAACGAGGCCTTCTGGCCACCACAAAACCGGACACAAACAAAATCTAATCGGGGGCAGCTTCAAACAGCAACTCACGTGGAAGACTCACGATGCAAGCCGGGCCAGCACACAGCACAGGGCTCGACTGCTGCTCACACGAGGGAAGAGAGTGGGGAGAAAAAAAAAAGAAGGGCTCTCATTCACGTGACGCAAGCAAAAATCCGCAAAGCAAGCCAAAAATTCAGGACAAGAATAAACCTTCACAGCCACAAAATAACGCCTTAGTTAAGTGAACATTTCTCAAGGGAAGCTCGTTCTCTTAACTACCTCGTACTTGGGGTAATTAAAGGGAATTTTAGATTTGCACAAGAATGCAAAACCTTTGGAAAACTCAAGTGGACTCACACAGCGACCACCACGCTTCCCTCACAACGCGAGGGGGGGTAAGCAAGTGCAGGGAGAAGCCGAAAAAAAGCTGCTTGCACCGCAAGACATCTGAAGTCGGCTTCAAAGCCATTTAAATGTGCGACTCCGCCGTTAATGCCAGCTCTTTGAAAGGCATGGAAAAGTACCAAGCCCCATCCCCTTCATGACATCCCTTTAACGGGAAGCAAAATTAGCCTGGCTCTCCAGTCTTGACAAACCTTAACGGGGAGCTCTTAAACAAGGCCAATACTCAGGGCATGAACCGAGGACCTCCAGGTCTCCCCTAGAGGTCGCCAGTTCAAGGCCTGGGTTAGGACAGGAGTAGGCGAGGGGGGGGGGGCAGACCATCCTTGACGAGCAGCTCCGTCGAGGCTGCCTGGATTGGCCGGCCCGGCCCACACAAGAGCAGACCGAGCGGGAAAGCAGTGTGGGACTTTCGGGTTAGTTTTGAAGAAGGAGGAGAGTGCAGTTTGGAGGCTCCCTCCCTGTCTCCAAGGGAGATGGGAAGAGGCAGGTTCCGGTCCAGAACCCAACCCGTTTGGCAGGATTTCTCTCAGCCTGATGAGAGCAGTGGTTTGGTTTTTTGGTTTTTTTTTTGAGAGAGTGGTTGATTTGGTGAAGAGATTTTTGTGGATCCCGGTCCTGCCTCTGGGAGGATTTTTTTTCCCCCCTGCCTGGAAGAGGACCGGGAACAGGAGGGGGATTCTGTGGCTGCTATCCTGCTTGCTGTTTTTGAGAATCATTTTTGCTCCTGTTTGTTGGAAGGAATGTTTGCCCACCATTCCTGGCCGTGCACAAGGAGCTGAAGGGCAGCGTTTTGCTGTTTTGTGGGACTTCTCTACCGGAGAGGCCTTGGGAGACTTCAGAGGAGAGACGGGAGACCCAATGTCCCCACTAGGAGCCTGGCTTTCACCACGTGAAAGGGTTTTCTAGGGCCTGCCCACCTGGAAGGCCACTGACGTGGAGGAATAAGACTGGGGCTGCTATAATCCTGGGACTGCGCGTGACCCGATTCGGCTGTAACACCCAAAGCAGGGCGCTGCCCTAGGTGACGCTGTGAATGCTGCGCGTGCGAGCTGGCGATTTATCATTGTAGGAACAGACACTTTTACTACAGTGCGGAGCCCCTGTCTCTCAGCTTAACACTCTCTGTCTTTCCCAGAAGTGTCTGTAGGATGGGATGCCCGCTCCTCTCTTGCCGTCACCATGGACCATGCATGCAGAACGTGCTCCCTCTCCAGCCTCTGCTAATCAGAAATGTTGCTACTGAATTCTACAGAAGCCTCTAATTGCAGGGTCGTTTGCAGGAGTAGCCAAAGACTCTGATCAAGCTTCATGAATGTAACTAAATATTCATCCCTGGTTATGCTGCTTTATTATGAATGTAACTAAATATTCATCCCTGGTTATGCTGCTTTATTGACAAGTACATACCGAGGACAAATTATAATATTTTGAACACAGTTTGCAATATAAGTATCTGCACCCTGTGTCTCACTCTGGAGGTTTCCTTTTCCATAGGAAAACTAGGGGATGAGGGGAAACAAATGTGCCTGCTGATGTAATGACTCTTCCAGTATAATGAGTTTTTTTTTTAAATTTTGGGTAAGGCAAAAGAATTCTAGAAGATTTTTCCGTGAAAAGCTGATCGTTATCTAGGGCTGGCAGGGAGCAGGATGAGCACGGCCAACCGCTCGTTAAGCTGTGCACTAGGCTTGGCGCACTTTATTACGTCGGCCCCTGTATCAGTCCAAGGTGCGCTCGGATTCTGTCACTGTTTTTTTTGTTTCCACCCACCTACGCCGATCGACGATGATTCGGGGCCTCCGTTAACGAACCCTCTCTCGGAAATCATGTTCACTTTTTGTTTGTGGGGGGTTTTCACCTTCGTGGCGCTCAGAGATCCATCCACCTCCTTCCGGAGAAATGGTGGGAACCAGGTTTATCATAGAAGTTGCTGGCAAGACGAAGGCCTCCCTTCAGAAGCTCCTCCGAGAGCTCAGGAGATGATTCACATTACATCCCCAAGGGCCATTACTCTCACATCAGCAGATCAGCGCCGGTGGCGATTGTCGCATCCGGGGGTCACTTTCCAGGCACGGCTTTCCCCTCCCACGCAGCCAGCCCCCGGGGAATAGAAGAACTGCAGACCATTTCCGGAGGACATACGATTGTCCCATTACGAACAATGGTGGCTTTCCAGCACACTGTCTTCACAGACTGGGCTCATTTATAAAATCTATTTCAGGAGCCTTCTCCGTCTTTTGAGGAGACCCCTAAATCATTCTGGGTGGCGGAGACCGCCTGGAGTGTGACTAAACTGCAGAAAAAAACGACAACATTGGGGCCGATATTCAGCCGCGGGATGGCTTAGTTTAGTTAGCCGGATGTAGCTATTATCTGGCCAACTTAATGGGGATATTCAGCGGATAAGTGTATCCGGCTATCTTTAGGACAGCCCTACGGTGCGACCAGAGTTAGCGGCATGACTTATGCGGCTAACTCCACTCCTCTCCAAAACGGCTCCTGCAACACCCCCGTCTCGGGAGGCTACATTTAGCCACATATGGCATTTAATATTGCCGGTTAGCCATTTAGACAGATAACTTGTGAATATGGACCTCAAAGTCTTTTTATGTTGCCTGGAATTTGTGTGTGTGATATTCGCAACGACCACTAGATGGCAGATTTTTACGGCAAATCCAGGTTGTTACAGCTACACTGTGTCCTGCTGGCCCTTTAAGAAGTGTAGGAAACTGGATCCTGTAGAGGGAGTCTTGTCCCTCAGTATAAAAAGGGGAGGCTGGGGGTGTTAGGGTTTTAGCAGGGAGTTGAGTTAGCTGCCATCATGGATTTGGAGGATCTGAAGTGGGTTCAGCCTGGGGCCACCTCTCTTTGAGAGATGGCCCCACTCAAAGGGGAAGTCCCAAGATGACAGGCAGTTCTTCTCATGGGGAAGTAGCCAAGGCAGTGGCACTGCCAGAACTGATCTTTTTGGGCAGGCACAAGGTTAACATGGCTGGGCTGTAGGCATGCAGGTCTGAGACCTACTAGTTGTATTCTTATTGATAAATAATGCCATATACTGCATCTTACAGTGGCTAAGTACTTTGCATCATGCATGAAACTACCTCAATTATTACAAGCACTTACCAGCATTAAAAATTCCTTATTAATCTGTATTAATTTGTTTCATATTTATTGCAGTTTATAAATGCACAAGTATATCATGTCAAAAGCAAAGAAAACAAACAGATCCAGTCAATCATGTAATAAAACAAAAATCAATTAGTCTTTCATGAATCCTCTTTGCAGAAAACATCATAGCTACAATAAAATAGCAGAGCTGAGCTAGGACAATTCACATTACAACTAACATAAAAAAAATATTCAAATTCTGGTGTCACCTCAGCAAAAAATATTCTTCCACTGCTAAACATTTTGTGAAGTAACACAAACTCCTAAAAAAAAAAAAAAAAAAAGAGAGACGTCTAGAACCTTGCCATACCATACAAGTCACAGCACTGACTCTCAGGACTCAAATAACAGAAACCTTATGAAAAAGCAGCAATGCAAATACACCACCAGGCCCTAGAACACTAATACACCACCTACTGGAGTAACAGAACAAGCTGGACTGCTACAGAGAAACTACATGCGAGCAGAAATACTGCACTTCAGTCACACACAGGCAAAACTGAGACCAGCCCTTACCTAATATAGAAATAAGAGACTAAAAATTAGAAACAGAAACATGCAGACAAAACCAAAATAGAAAGCCTGAGAAACAGGACTATGAACAGTGGAATACTGAAAAAAGCAAAATACAAAAATATAAAATGCACATTCCCAAAGATGGCATAGGCCTCAGGTGACTACATTAACTCATGGGCGCATTCCTCATGTCAAAGTGCATGCAAAACCTGTTAGCTTATCCTCACGAATGACGCAGCACGCTCTCACTGCGGCCCAAACGTGGCTGACTTTCAGTCACACTCTGCAGTACAGCACTGCACATCACCCCTACACTTCCTCCACCGATGGTGCTTTCAGTATTTACGGGTGGAGTTTCATACGTGCAGAGACCCAGAGAGTCAGTAGAAAATCCCAGACTATGAGCGCTTAACTCCTGGATCTCTCTCTCTGACCTGTACTCCCGTACAGGGAGGAAACCTACCACCCACAGAAGCTTCGGGGCACGTGCTGGCTGCGACCCCCCTGCTCTCTCCCACTCACTGACAGCTTGAAACGCTGGCCTTTCCTGCTTAGGGGACTCACTGCAGCTTGGGGAGAGATCCTGGGATCGCGGAGAGCTTTGCTTCCCTGCTGGCCTCTCCTAGGCAGCTCTTTTCCCAGGGGAATGCTGGGGCCAGAATCCCGGGCCCTCTCGGGTACCGTATTCCTAACTTTACAAAACTCCGTCTTGAGACGGTTTCTTCAGGGCCTTTCTACCTGGAGCTGATTCTCCTCCCCCGTGGGCAATGGCAACTCTACCAGGGGGGGCAGTTGGTTCTTGCTCTCTCCATGCCAACTTCTAGGGATGTGCATTCGTTTCATTCGTTTCATTCGTTTCATACGTTTCCCATTACATGTCAATTAGATGTGCATTCGTTTCATATGTTTCATACATTTCATATTACATGCTTGTATAGGAAACATGTGAAACGTATGAAACGAATGCACATCCCTACCAACTTCTCCCCCATGCTCCTTGCAGACCGGCTCGACACTTTGCTCTCCGTCCTGTCCCTCCTTCTCTTCTCTTTTTGCCAGACCCACACCCTGGATGCCACCAACAGGAGGCGTTGGTGGGAAACCCCGTTACACAAAGAGAAAGGAATTCAGCAAGGGACACTTACTCTCAGTGCGGCCCGAACGTGGCCGACCTTTATTTACAGCCCGCAGTACAGCATGCGCAGGGCCAGGGGCTTGCACCTGTCTGCACCTTGCTGCACAGGGCCCCTGATATAAATGCTCCATCACCTCCACTGCAAGTCCCGTCATTTTACTTTGCTGCTAGTTTGTAACTGGGGTTTTGTTTTTTTTTTAATCTTTCCCTTTTTATCTTAATCGTTCTATGTATATTACCTTGGCAAACACGTAAAACGTTCCTGCCAGTGAGGCATCCGCCTCCCTTTCCGTAAAGAAATATTTCCTTACGTTCCTCCTGAATTCTTCCCCTCCTCCCATGGTCCCCAGCTCCAGGAACTTCCTCTGCTCTCCGAACAATGCAAGGCTCGGTGGGAAGGATGCTGGCAAGGTCATTTCTGCAGCGCCATGCCCGGCTTTGGGCCACGGACTTCAAGAAGGAAGGGAAGGAACTGCAGCGGGTCCAGAAAGCACCAGAAATGTTTGGGAACTGCGTTGTTCCCTGAGCGGGATGTACCAGGGGGTCGCATCCCTCCTCGCATAGTTATCCAATGCAGGAAACGTGAAGAACGGCTCAGAGGTCAAAGGCCGCAGTAAACATTCACAGACACACACACACGATAGGAGGCCACAGAGGAGAGCAAGGTAGCTCCTCTTCCAGGCCAGAACGCTTCGTCAAAGACATTAATAATCAGGAAACGGAAGGAAAGCTCCAGAACCGCCCAAGACTTTTGATATTAACATTTCAAAACAAACATGAAAGGGCTGGCGAGGGTATGGGATATCCTCACATGAGTCTTCTCGCTCCTCTGCTAACATATTTCCCCTCTATCCCCCCAGCCCCATGGTAATGCAACCTATGGTTTATTTGTATATATTGGAGCAGCCTTATCCTTTGCATTAACCTGCTCGTTCTGCACTGACCTGACAAAAGTGAATGTAGCGCTAGAAAGCCCGTCGCAGATGCACCCAGTTAACGCAGCACACAAAGGTCTCGCCTACCACTACGTCTACACGTCCAGGCGGACAAACACGGTAACCGTGCCACTGTGCTCAGCTCTGAGACAACCAGCTCAGCGGCAAGGCTACAGCGAGGGTGGGGGGGAGCTTAAAGAATTCAGCGGATGTCAGAACTGACAGCTGGCAGCGTGTGGGTGTCTCGGCTTCCATCTCCCGGAACGGTCTCCCGGGACTCCATGACAGACATTAGGCGCAATTAAGTATGCTCTTGCTGAATGCATTTCTTTAATTCATACAAAGTACCCATATGGTTAATGAAAGCATGCAGTCAGTTTAATGGGATAGATGTAGTGGAGGCAGACCTGGATATTGTTGCTATTATACAGAGACATGGTTCAATGAGTCTCATCGATGGGATCCGGCCGTACTGATCTATAATCTGTTCAGGAAGGATAGAGGTGACAGAAGAGGGGGTGGCAGCTCTTTATGTAAAACAAAAATAAATATATGTATATATCTCAAAGTGACTGAAATGCAGGGGACATAGGGAAAGGAATCGGAGCTGAGGGCCATCATGAAAAAGGTCATTGGTACTTTTGTCGACACTGGAGCGATCCACAGGCTCAGGCAGAGGACCTGGACAAAGATCTATTGGAAGATATCAGAAAGGTGGGAATGAAGGAGAGATTTCATTGGTGGGAGACTTTGACCTGCAGGATGTGGCTCAGGGTATCCCGTCTGCGGATCTGGCAAGAAGCAGAGAGATCCTGTGGTGCTGGAGGTTAGAGGGGAAGGAGTAGACTGGAGCTGGTACTTACGAAGGGAGGAGGCAGCTCTAATGCCTGTGGGAGCGATCGTCAGTCGGTAGGATCTGATAGAGCAGCCAAGGTGATGAGCAGTCACTCAACATTCAAGCGCCTGGATTTTAAAATGCAGACTCCGGTAAAACAGGAAAGGAGTGGCAGGACGGGAGGAGGAGGATAAAATAGGACAGTGGCCTGAACTGAAAGGCGCGGTAGCAATGGCTACAAATCTTAATGGCAATCACAAACGTAAGTAAAATGCGTAAGAGGAAAAGCAACCTGAAATGGGTCTCCGTCCCCTTAATTGTGCTGAACTCTGATTCCATTCTGCCACCCGTACGTTTCACCTCAGCTTCAGTGAACTTTTTATTCAAAAGGGCAGGTCACAAATCCAAATAATAAATAAAGAATGGGCGAAAAGGTCGGCGTTCAGAGAGCACAAAGCACCTCAAAAACCCAGGGAAGAATACGCAGGAAAGCGGAAGAACGCGAGGAAGGAAATCAGGATGGCAAACGTGCAAGTGGCAGAAAAGCCGGCCAGAGAGGTGACGCCAGACGACAGGAGAAAGAAGGAAGAGCAGAAGTTGGGTTTTAAGAGCAAAAGGCGTGGGAGAAAGATGAGGAAAAAGCAAAAAATGCTAAACAAACACTTCTTGTTGGGTATTGGCTGGAAAGGAGCTCGGGTTGTTAGCAGAAGGTGCGTGCAGCGTGCGAGCAGGGCCGACAGCACAATACTTACGCACGAGAGTGTTTGTGTGGAACCAGCAGAACTGAACGTGGACAAAGCCACGGGCCAGACGGGATGCAATCATCAAAAGGTTTTCACAAGGGTACATGTGGTTTGATTATTGCCCCCCACAATACAGGGCCTGGATGCTCTACTTTCAGCCTCACAAAAAATGCGGGGGAAGTTAGGTGGGGGCCATTTTATTGGGAAATCTCTGCAAAGCGCACGGGGACAAACGTTCCTGTGCATGTTGTGCCCGCCAGGCCGCATTTTCAGGAGTTTCCATTTGGAAATGAGCTCACAGCCTATTGACTTCCCCGGCACCAAGGGAGCTCCGAGACGTTCATGAAGGAGTCCGTCGACGGACCCTGGGGCATCATGGGAGAGGAGAAGTCTGACTGAGGTCCCTCTTTATAAAAAGTGTTACCAGAGAGGAGGCTGGAAACCACGGGCCAGTTAGCTTTGCCTCGGTGAAGGGAGACTCTGCTGAAGGAAAGGATGGTGAGCTACCCAGCCCAGTGGACTGCAGGATCCGAGGCAGATCACGTCAAGCAAACCTGATGACTTTTCTTTGATCGGGAGTCTAAAGAATTCGAAGGCGGGCACTCCCTGGATGCGGGTCGCTTGGATTTCTGCAAAGCTTTGGATACCGTCCCACACAAGAAGCTTCATGGAAATGAGTCCCATTGGACAGTCCTACACATGGGTCACTTCTTGCTCACATCGGAGAATGCCATTCCAAAAATTCGGCCTCAACTGCATCTCTAAGTGACATCAAACTTGCTGCTCGTTAACAAAAAAAAAAAAAAAAAAAGAATTGTCAAAAACAACTTTCCACAGTCATCATTAACACTCGTTCACCGTCAGAACCGGGCAAATAACGTGAGTGTGTATTTATATGATCGCATGTGACAAGCACTCATTGGATATTGTACAAAATTAATTTACAAAAGAAAAAAGATGTAATTGCCAAGTCTGTAGACACAGCATGTGGATCAGAGACACACTGTGTTAATTGGAGTAAACAAATCAACCTTCATAATTTCACAGCAAAAGCTAATATATCAGAGCTGCAGCCACTTCACACAACCCGCACAGGAGGGCAGCGGAGCTGATTAACTCTAACTACCGCTGGGACCCTCTCCTGAAATGAATCCCATTCTGCCACGCGTCCCTCGGACCTGCTCACTGGGGAGATTTTGCCTCTGTTAAGCGGCTGTTCCTGTTTCGCATCCTGCCCCGATACGAAGCCTTAATAAGGGGGACTCCGGGCTAAGCCTTTCACGTTCTGATTCCATGGCATTGTTTTCAGAAGCTGCAATAAAATTGCAGGCAATAACATTGGGATCGAGGAGATCCGGGAATCGATCCTCAGTGCAAAAAAAAAAGGGTCTATAGGGCCCTCTAGTTACTGTCGCCCTCTCCTCTGAGGTCTTCCAGCCGGTGGCTGAGCCGCAAGGTCAGTGCGGACCAGCTGATCCAGGTGCAAACCTCTGGCCTGGAACAGCCTCCTTGGGCAGACCTAAGTTAAATTGTTCCCTTATCTTCCAGTCCAGCTCTTAGCCTGGGACCACTTTAGACGCAGCACCGCTCCCTGCAGGCCGGGTCCAGGGGCCAGCACACTGCACAACAGCCCCATGGTGGCCTCGCCTTCTCCCGTGCAGTTTCAGTTGTAAACCGAAAGCCCACCCCCTACGGGAAGAGGCGGGGGCCTGTGAGCAGACACTGGTTGGCGGCGGGTGCTTGGAAGGAGGGTTGGGGGGCCGCATGGATGCACGCGATGCCTGCCCGGATGGAAAACCTCCTTCCGCCAGCCCAGGTGATGCGGCTCAGGATTGGTTCCGCTGTGCAGACCCCGGCTGGACAATATTAGGGACCTGATATGAGATCACATTTATTCTTGCAGTACTACTGAACATGCGCGGCGCTGTACAACGGAGATAAGCATTCAAATACGATGTTCCTGCCCCAAAGAGCTTGCAATGGGTTTCCAGCATAGCTCCCTGCTTCAACAGCAGGGGAGAAGAAAAACAACCAATAAGGACTGTATAACATAGTCTGGGTAAAACAAATAAGCATGGGTGTAGCTTGCTTATTGCGGCGGTTACTACCCCTACTACCCCTAACTAATCAAGCTAGATATTTCAATGGTGGGGGTGGAAGGGAAATAGAACCAGGAGCTAAGAGAAACAGATAAGTATGAGAGAAAAAAACGTGTGAAGCTTGCTGGGCAGACTGGATGGGCCGTTTGGTCTTCTTCTGCCGTCATTTCTATGTTTCTATGTTTCTATCTGAGGAAAGGAGAGACAAGGAGAGTCCGTGGCGGGAGTAGGATTTGCTGTAACCACTAGGCCACTCCTCTGTGTGCGTTTTAGGTTCCCATGCACTCCCAGCCTGTTTGGTACTGGGCAGGGTCATTCCTTGAGTTTCAGTGTCCTGTTCCTTGCTATATTATGTATTGCATGGGGCAAGGTTTCGGGCACCATTCCTATAGCCCGAAAATGAGATTCCTGCTAACTTATGTGTGGCAGCTCGTACTAACCAAGATAGAACATTGCAAAACGCTGATGCTAGAGAGAAAGTCAAGAGCCACGTAATTGCTAAAACTACCGAGAACCGTCTCTAGCTCTTGTGTGCAAGCAGACATTGCAAGGCTGCTCTCCTGTTCATTCTCCCGTGTTCTGCCAAAGCAACTGGAGCCAAAACCCAGCCTGGGCGTACGGTTACGGCCACTCTGTTCGGAATGCACGCGGCGTGACCCGGGATGACATCACCCGTGACTGCCAGAACCACGCCGCCAAACAGGTATAAGATGTTATTTACTAAGTTACTGTGTTCCATGAAACAAGGCAGAGCAACTTCGGAGCCGGCATCATCACCATCATGAAGAAAACATGATCATCCGACCTCCCCACCAATCTGATCTCCTGGAAGCAGCTTTGCCTTAACTGCCAGTAGGTCCTATTGATAATCTAGCAGAACCGCATCCTCTGTTTACATTCTCTGAGATCCCAAGTGCATACAAAGCTCTAAATTCCTGTATGTGTGTATCTCTCTCTCTCTCTCTCTCTCTCTCTCTATATATATATATAAAACACTAAAAATATATTGCACTATGCCAAGACATCTTTTACTACTTTTACTCTTTCTCTATTCTCCCATCTTGTTCCTTCACCTCCCTGTTACATGTAACTTTAATTTCCACTTTCTAAATTATGTTTATTAACCCCGTTATCTGTAAACCAATGTGGTATGCAAATGAATGTTAATATATAAAAGGTTTTAAATAAAATAAAATAATAATACTTTCAAAATATGTTTCCAATGAAAATGCTTTTATTAAATTCCTTATAAATGTACTGCAGGTGCTATTAGACCATCGCCCCTATTAAAAACCATTCGTACTTCAGTCATACTAATCACACTGCATCCCCTCTTTAAAAAAATCAGCATCCTGGCTTCATAATATAGCAGCAATGCTCTTCTATGCATAATAATTCTCAATAATCCTCTTTCATGTTATTAGGATAAACACCATTGAGCAGCAACTCATTTACAAAATGTATTTGAAAGCAGTACAGAATGTGTTGGGGTTGTGCAATATATTGTTAGTGTAATCTTTTGTGCGTATACCTGGAAATTTGAGAGGTGCCTGTGTGCTTTGTTTTGTCTCTGTATATGCACACACACACACACACACACACACACAATGTGCTACAAATTGACTGTTATTGTAATCATAGCAATTACAATAACATATTTCTTTATTTCGGTGACTTTCTATTTATTTATTTATTTATTTATTTTATTTTATATACCGGCAACCGTTTGCACATCGTGCCGGTTTACAGATAACTTACAAACAAGGATATATAGGCAAAGCCTTTACAAAGAACAGTTTATAACAATAAACTCAGTAACATAGCAATAAACAAGATAAATAGGTGGGGAGGAGAGGTATATAGGTAGACAAGACAAAGAGAGAGGGAGGGGGGAGGGGGAAAAGGATACATGAGGAAAGGTATGTACAGGGGTTTGAGGAAAATGTGATAAACACATAGATTATTTACAGGCTAGTATAAGCGCAGAGGAACAATGATTGGGGGGGAGGGGCGGGTACTAACTGAAATTTTAGTTTTGAAGTTCATTGGGGGGGGGTGGGTGCAGGGAGTATGTCCTGAAGAGGGGGTGTTGGTGGGGGTAGGCGGTTGGGTGAGGATGTTTGTAAGGGATGATGAAGATTGTGATTGGGGGTATGCTTGGAGGAAGAGCCAGGTTTTGAGTTTCTTTTTGAAGGTGGGTGTGGAGGTTTCGGTACGAAGGTCAAGGGGCATGGAGTTCCAGAGGGAAGGGCCTGCTAGGGAGAGGGCCCGTTTGGTGGTGGACATAAGTCTTGTGGATTTTATAGAGGGGTGAATAAGGGTTCCACGGAGCGAAGATCGGGTGGGCCTGGTAGAGGTACGTGGGAGGAAGGGGGGGTTTAGCCAGTTGTAATGTTCATTAGTAATACTTTTGTGGATGAGGGTAAGGGTCTTGTAGGTAATGCGTGAATGAATGGGTAGCCAGTGGAGATTAATGAGGGTGGGAGTAATGTGGTCTTTCTTTTTGGCATTAGTGAGGATGCGTGCAGTGGCATTTTGGAGGAGTTGGAGAGGTTTGATGTGGGAAGCAGGGAGACCAAGTAGGAGAGCGTTACAGTAATCAATCTTTGAGAAAATTATAGATTGAAGTACTGTGCGGAAATCAGAGAAGTAGAGGAGGGGTTTAAGTTTTTTCAGGGTTTGAAGTTTGAAGTAGCAGCTGCTAAGAATAGATTTGATGTATGGTTTGAAGGTAAGTTGGTTATCAATTATGACCCCCAGGTTTCTTGTGTCAGAGAGAAAGTTAGGGGGGTGGAAGGTGGAGGGGAAGGGTATGGGTATGGATGCATGTTTGGTGGAGATGAGGAGGAGTTCAGTTTTTTGTGGATTAAGGGCTAGGTGCATGTCAGATAGGAGTTGGTTTATAGAAGCGAGGATGGTGTTCCATTTTTGGATAGCAGTGAGTGCAGAATTTGTGAAGGGTATAAGGATTTGCACATCATCGGCGTAGATGAAGTGTGTGATACCAAGGTTGGAGAGGAAGTTTGTGAGGGGGATCATATAGATGTTAAATAGGGTGGAGGAGAGGGAGGAACCTTGGGGGACGCCACAATCAAGATTAACAGGAGGGGATGTAAAATTGTCAGTGAGTACTGTGTAGGTACGGTTGTGGAGGAAGGATTTAATCCAAGCCAGAGCAGTACCTGTGATTCCTATGTTGACGAGGGTGTTGATAAGGATGTTATGATTTACAGTATCAAAAGCGGCGGAGATGTCGAGCATGGCGATGAGATAGGAGTTACCCGCATCCATGCCTTTGATGATGGTGTCAGTAAGTGAGAGGAGGAGGGATTCCGTACTGAGGTGTTTTCGGAAGCCATGTTGTGTTGGTGGGAGTAAGTTGGATTGTTCTAGGTGGTCAGAGAGACGGGAGTTAACTAGTTTCTCAATAATTTTGGAGAGGAAGGGGAGATTGGAAATGGGACGGAGGTTGGATAGGTTGGAGGGATCAAGGGAGGGTTTTTTTTAGGATGGGTTTGACCACGGCTTGTTTCAGGGAGCTAGGGACCAGGCCGTGTTCTAGGGAACAGTTCGCGATTTTGGAGAGTGAGGAGGCTATTGTTTTGGGAATAGCGAGAAGTAATTTGGTAGGGATTGTTTCTGAGGGGTGGGAGGAGGGTCTCATCTTTTTTAAAATGTTTTCTATTTCTAGAGTGGAGGAAGGTTCGAAGGATGAAAGAGGGGTGGGAGAGTGGGGGGGTGGGAGGGTTTATGATGTTAGTAGTGGGGGCGTTTTTGGTGTTGGGGTTAAATTTGGCGGTGATGTTGGAAATTTTGTTCTTAAAGAAGAGGGCAATTTCATTACATCGTGTCTGGGAGGAGGGGACTTGGGGGGTAGACACATTGGGTTTGGTGAGATTTGAAACTAGTGTAAATAGTGCCTTTGGGTTGAATTGGAGGGGGTGAATTTTTTTTGCATAGTATTCTTTTTTGGTTGTTTGAATGGCGTTTCTGTATGCATGCATCAGTTGGTAATATTTGGTTTTTGAGGCAGGAGTGGGGTGTTTGCGCCAATGTCTTTCTGCTGCTCTGAGCTGGGTTTTTTGGGTTTTGAGTGTCTGGGTATACCAGGGTTTTTTGGATGACTTGGTTTGTGTGATAGTTTTTTGAATGACTGGGCATAATTTGTTAGCGATTTTTTGGGTAGTTTCTGTCCAGGAGGAGATAGCACTATCTGCTGTCTCGAGGTCAATGTGATTAGGGATGGTGGAGCAAGCTGTGGCAAGGGTGTCTAGGGGGCAGGTTTTACGAAATTGGAAGGATTTTGACTGAGAGGGAGGGGATGGAGATGGGGTTTGTAGGGAGAGGGTTGTGTTGATGATGGAGTGGTCGGACCAAGGGACAGGGAGGCATGTAGGGGCATGTATGACTTTGATGAGAGTGTTCGTGAAGATAAGGTCAAGTGTGTGACCGGCTTTGTGGGTTGGGGAATGGATAAGCTCCAAGAATTATTTGGTCTGATTTGTAAGCCTGAGTATCTATTTTGGCATTGTTACCCCTGTTATTGCTAATTTCCCTCACAAATAATAGTTGAGAGTTTCGGAGGTCACCCCGATATGCAGTCTGTGAAAGAAAGTCTTCTGGCCCGCCACAGGCTCCGGCCTGGCTGATGTCAGGAGTCCAGAGGTACACGATGGAGGGGCTCCTGGTTCTGGAGGCAGATCATCAGACTTTGGGAACCTGTAACTTCGGGCTTTGGAGCCTTTCCCCACGATCCTTCTCAGCTGGACTTTAGGGCTGGTTGACCCGTTGTAAGCCTTGCCCATGACAAACCCCACTTGAATTACGTATTTTTAAGCTCTGCGGGGAAGCAGAAGGTGTCCTGAAACATCTTCAGAAGGACGGCCATGTTAGTCTGGTGTAGGCGGCTGGCACCCGACTCCTGTCCTTTGCACGTCATGAAAAGTTGACTTCCTTTTGTTCTGTCTCCTAGTCTGGGGCTGAGGGAGAGTTTTCCCACCCCGGGATGACAGCGGGACCGGCCCAGTCCTGCCCCCATTGCCTCTGACACGTGGGGGCCTTCCCTTACATTCTAAAATCGTTCGCCGTCTCGTTTTCTTGTCGTTTTGCTTTCTGCTGGCCACTGGGACTGTGGATATCTGCGACATCGCTCAAGCGGAGGGCGGGCACGTCCCGTATACCCAGCACTCCTTATATTTGTGCAATGACTGCACCGAGAGCTGCGTTTGCAGTCTCTAATCTGTGGCTCCGCCCACGCGTATCCCGATATTTTGCTTTAGCTGGGTTAAGAGGTAGTGCAGGAAGCGAGGCCTGGCTTCACTCCACTTCGGGAAGCGACCAGGAGGTCAGCTGGGGTCTCTCGGAAAGCCTCTGGTCTTTTCACCCTAGCTCAGCAGCGTATTCAGAGAAGGCTCAATCCCATCCGTGGCACAATCCAGACTTCCTGCCAGTTCCTTCCGCTCCATCCTCCGGCGAGATGTATGGGGTTTTCCAGTTTCTGTTCTTCAAACCACGTTTTTTTTTGGAACTGAAGGCCCGGCTTGCGTCCACCTGCGAAGGTGAAGAGGAACCGAGCTCTCTGTGTGTGGCCGTGGTGCGGTGTCGTGCGGAGAGGGCAGGGCAGGCGGGGTAGGCACAAGCGAGGTGAATCAAGGCAATAGCAAAGAGAGAGAGAGAGAGAGAGAGAAAGCAAAGCATTGTATTCTGGATACCTCCTGCGGCTGTCACTTCCTTGCTCTCTAAATATCAACAAACAGGAAAGCAGGGACTGAAGGCCACAGGAGTGTGTGGCAGGTGGAAAGAGCTGTCCTGGTCTGTGCTATGAAGTCTCTATTTTTCTAAAAAAAAAAAAAAAAATCTGTTATTTGAGTAGGAAGCCAGCTGCCTCCAAACTACGAGCAAAATGCTTCAGGCAATCAAAGTATTAAGAGATCCCAGCTGGCGGGAGGCAGATGACCATTATTAATGGGCGGCAGAAAAAGAGAAAGGCAGATCCCGCCTGGCTTGGGAGCGTTTAGCTCATCTTTTCCCCCTTTTCACAGCTCATAAATCATCCCTGATATTCCCCCAGGCCCCACCCACAACCCGGCAAACTCCCAGAGAACCTGCAGATGTGCTGCAGAAGGGGAGGCCTCGGTCCTGCGTTCGTGAGTCATTTGGGAGCTGAAAGGTTCGACTCGGGGCTCCAGTTTGGGGGGGGAGAAAGGATTAATCCATCGGCTTGCAAGGCAGACGAAACGGAAGAAGAGCAAACGCAATATGGGCCGACAGATTGGGTTCTTTTAGCTGCGGGTTCCACCTTACACTCGTTCGCTGATAAGATGCAGGTCCCTGGCAGATGTACGCAGGGAGGGATGGAGGGCCGCGTTCGCCCAAGACGCGGTAAATAACGCGCGGGTCCCGCTAAACGTCGCATGCATGCAGAATAGCAGGTGGAAGTGCGCCTGCTCCACTCGCGCGCCAATCTGCCAGCTAAGTGACGCCCAATCTTACAAAATTACCTCCAGAGTAAAGAAAACTGATTCTACTTTAAAAAAATAGCCAACAAGTTTCAGCTGCAAAACTGCCTTTTGAGCTCTGCTCGGGCCTCTGTCGGTTCTGCCCTGCAATGTTAGATGTATTACACTTCTACAGCGCAGTCCTTCATCACACAGGCCAGTGCAAGGCACAAACGTAAAACAAGACACGGCGAGAAACACTGCGCAGCAATAAAATACCATCCACCAATAAAATACCATCCAGCCATCCACCAATAAAATACCATCCAGCAATAAAATACCATCCAGCCATCCACCAATAAAATACCATCCAGCAATAAAATACCATCCAGCCATCCACCAATAAAATACCATCCAGCCATCCACCAATAAAATACCATCCACCAATAAAATACCATCCAGCCATCCAACAATAAAATACCATCCAGCCATCCACCAATAAAATACCATCCACCAATAAAATACTATCCAGCCATCCACCAATAAAATACCATCCAGCAATAAAATACCATCCAGCCATCCACCAATAAAATACCATCCACCAATAAAATACCATCCACCAATAAAATACCATCCAGCCATCCACCAATAAAATACCATCCAGCAATAAAATACCATCCAGCCATCCACCAATAAAATACCATCCACCAATAAAATACCATCCAGCCATCCACCAATAAAATACCATCCACCAATAAAATACCATCCAGCCATCCACCAATAAAATACCATCCACCAATAAAATACCATCCAGCCATCCACCAATAAAATACCATCCAGCAATAAAATACCATCCAGCCATCCACCAATAAAATACCATCCACCAATAAAATACCATCCAGCCATCCACCAATAAAATACCATCCAGCAATAAAATACCATCCAGCCATCCACCAATAAAATACCATCCAGCCATCCAACAATAAAATACCATCCACCAATAAAATACCATCCAGCCATCCACCAATAAAATACCATCCAGCAATAAAATACCATCCAGCCATCCACCAATAAAATACCATCCACCAATAAAATACCATCCAGCCATCCACCAATAAAATACCATCCACCAATAAAATACCATCCAGCCATCCACCAATAAAATACCATCCACCAATAAAATACCATCCAGCCATCCAACAATAAAATACCATCCACCAATAAAATACCATCCACCAATAAAATACCATCCAGCCATCCACCAATAAAATACCATCCACCAATAAAATACCATCCAGCCATCCACCAATAAAATACCATCCACCAATAAAATACCATCCAGCCATCCACCAATAAAATACCATCCACCAATAAAATACCATCCAGCCATCCACCAATAAAATACCATCCACCAATAAAATACCATCCAGCCATCCACCAATAAAATACCATCCAGCAATAAAATACCATCCAGCCATCCACCAATAAAATACCATCCAGCCATCCAACAATAAAATACCATCCACCAATAAAATACCATCCAGCCATCCACCAATAAAATACCATCCACCAATAAAATACCATCCAGCCATCCACCAATAAAATACCATCCACCAATAAAATACCATCCAGCCATCCACCAATAAAATACCATCCACCAATAAAATACCATCCAGCCATCCAACAATAAAATACCATCCACCAATAAAATACCATCCACCAATAAAATACCATCCAGCCATCCACCAATAAAATACCATCCACCAATAAAATACCATCCAGCCATCCACCAATAAAATACCATCCACCAATAAAATACCATCCAGCCATCCACCAATAAAATACCATCCACCAATAAAATACCATCCAGCCATCCACCAATAAAATACCATCCACCAATAAAATACCATCCAGCAATAAAATACCATCCAGCCATCCACCAATAAAATACCATCCACCAATAAAATACCATCCAGCCATCCACCAATAAAATACCATCCAGCAATAAAATACCATCCAGCCATCCACCAATAAAATACCATCCAGCCATCCAACAATAAAATACCATCCACCAATAAAATACCATCCAGCCATCCACCAATAAAATACCATCCAGCAATAAAATACCATCCAGCCATCCACCAATAAAATACCATCCACCAATAAAATACCATCCAGCCATCCACCAATAAAATACCATCCACCAATACAATACCATCCAGCCATCCACCAATAAAATACCATCCACCAATAAAATACCATCCAGCCATCCACCAATAAAATACCATCCACCAATAAAATACCATCCAGCCATCCAACAATAAAATACCATCCACCAATAAAATACCATCCACCAATAAAATACCATCCAGCCATCCACCAATAAAATACCATCCAGCCATCCAACAATAAAATACCATCCACCAATAAAATACCATCCAGCCATCCAACAATAAAATACCATCCACCAATAAAATACCATCCACCAATAAAATACCATCCAGCCATCCACCAATAAAATACCATCCACCAATAAAATACCATCCAGCCATCCACCAATAAAATACCATCCAGCATTAGCAGTCTCGCTCAAGCAGTAAGAAGAAGTGAGTGAAAGCCTGCCCGCCCCCGAGGAGGCCGGAGCCCCGCCCACCGTGGTCATCCCTCTGGCTGCCCTTCTGGTCCACCCCCCTCGCCCTTCCCTTCCTCTGCCAGCAGACGTACTCGATCACCCCCCCCCCCCCCCCCGACAGTGCCTTGCCCGCTGCTAGCAATGCCTTTTTTCTCTCTCTCTTACGACATTTCTTTGGTAAGTGTGGGTACCTTCCCCTACTGCACTTTAATCTCTAACTTCTTTTTCTAGTAACTCTGGTCTTCCTCACTATTCTCCTTTATTTTTCCACATCATTATATTTTCTCTACATGTTTTATTTTTTTTTATTTAAGTTCAACTCCTCCTCATTTGTTTAACATGGAGAACTGGCCTAGTGGTTAGAGGAGTGAGCCGTGACTGAGGGTTCAACTCTCCCCGACCCTTTTTGTAACCGTGGGCGAGCCACTTCACCCTCCAGTCCCTCAGGTACAAGCTTAGACTATCCCCGAGGCTAGGTAAACAGCTTTTAGTATGGCGTAAAAGGTGGAATACAGATAGCAATATTTTGATTTTTTTTTTCCACTATTTGAATGAGTTTTAGCACTTCCTAATTGTAACCGTTCAAAAAAATATTTTGTCTTCCAAATGTTTTCTTGCAGACTTTTTCTTCCTTAGGGGTATCCTCATTGTTCATCATGTTTACTCCCTACTCCTGTTTCATTTTGATTTCATTACTAACACTAAGCCCAGGTTACTCGGTATTACCTTGTTATTCCAGGTGTGCAAAGTTCCTTGTGCAGTTTTCATGTAAGGTACAGAGAAGGGCAACCAAAATGATAAAGGGGATGGAACAGCTCCCCTGTGAGGGAAGGCTGAAGAGGTTAGGGCTGTTCAGCTTGGAGAAGAGACGGCTGAGGGGGGGATATGATAGAGGTCTTTAAAATCATGAGAGGTCTAGAACAGGTAGATGTGACTCGGTTATTTACACTTTCGGATAATAGAAGGACTAGGGGGCATTCCATGAAGTTAGCAACCAGCACATTTAAGACTAATCTGAGAAAATTCTTTTTCAATTGACGCACAATAAAACTCTGGAATTTGTTGCCAGAGGATGTGGTTAGTGCAGTTGGTGTAGCTAAGTTTAGAAAAGGTTTGGATAAGTTTGTGGAGGAGAAGTCCATTACCTGCTATTAATCGAGTTTACTTAGGGAATAGCCACTGCTATTAATTGCATCAGTAGCATGGGATCTTCTTGGTGTTTGGGTAATTGCCAGGTACTTGTGGCCTGGTTTTGGCCTCTGTTGGAAACAGGATGCGGAGTTTGATGGACCCTTGGTCTGACCCAGCATGGCAATTTCTTATGTTCTTATGTACATTTTGCCCGGATACTTGTGTAGCCGACACCCAGAGCGTGGCCAGCGGCTCCCAAAGGCAGGAAGTCATTTGTTCTAAGGTCTGACCAGTGACTTGGGAGGGATCAGAGCGCACCCTACAGGTAGTACGGGAACGCTGGCGGAAGCTGCTGTAGCACAGCGATGGATCGCAGAGCAAAAGTGTGTGTTTCATGCAGACCTCCCTGTAACATGCGTGTCCAGACTGAGACTTGGAGGTAAAGGGAGAGCGACGACGGACTGAGGATCTGCAGGGAGGAAGCAGCTCTGCGAAATAAGGACAGTGAGGCTTGGAAGGGAGTGGAGGAGCTGGGGCAAAGTGGAGAGAAACCTGTGCAGAGTGAGCAAGAGAGGTGGACTGGGGTGTGCAATGGTTTGTAAACATGCTACATCGGGCTGTCAGCGGGTTCAAAAACCGACAACCGGTAAAATTAAGCGTCGGTTGTCGGACCCACTGACAGCTGCCGCTTTCGCTATTAAGGAGGCACTAGGGATTCGCCTCGGAGCGCCGGCTCTCCCGCGCATTTTATCGCATCGGCCTGTAAGATACTTAGCTGCTCCAGAGAAAGATCTTTCCTGAATTGACTCAGCTCAATCAAAGAGCTCGTTGGTTTCAGGGACCTATTGCTGCCACCGTAGGCTCGGGTCTCAGGATCACTATAAACAGCAGAAGGGAGTTCCAGGGCCGGCTTCTGAGGTGTGCGACTGGTGCAGCCGCACAGGGTGCCATCCACAAGGGGCTGCCTGCCCCACCTGCCGTGTTGCAGGGTCTGCAGGCAGCAGCAAACAGCCAATGGTCTCTTCTGGCACATTTCCTCCCTCCTCACCCCCATCCCCCCTCTCAGCATGATCCGCTCTCCTGTTGGTGAGAGGGAAGCAGAGAGAGCCCATCTCACTGGCGAGTGCCCGCTCCTTCCTCTGCCAGCTTCGTTATGAGGTTTCACCTGCGCAGAGCCCCCGTGCTCTGGTGGGACCCGCTGGGCCTGTAAATCAAGCTTCATTGTGAAGACCGCAGAGGAGGTAGCAGGCGGGGGCTATCAGGGGGAGGGATCAGAAACGAATGAGGGAGCACAGGGAAGATGGAGGAAAATATGAATGGCGAACAGAGCACGGGGGAGAATAACAAATGGGGGAGAGAGAGTGAGCAAAGGATGGTTGAGAAAGTGAAGATTAGGCACCGGGGGTGGAGGGGAGATGTTACAGTGAGCATTTGAGAGCGTGACAGAGGAAGAGACCCTGGTACGGGGGCGGCGTTTCATCTTTTGATCCAGATTGAAAGATTAGGGACAGGCAGGCCCCACCCATCACACAAAATGTAAGTGGATCAAGCAGCTCTTTGGTTTGGGGTTTTTTTTAATCAAATTTCATTGAATTTAATGATGGGATTTTTTAGCGCCTTTCCAAACAATTGCCAAGACAGCTTACAGCATTTTTTACCTTAGAATTCAGATAAAGTCCCTTCCCCAAAGAGCTTACCTGAGGCTATGGAAGATAAAGTAGACAGGGTGGACAGCCAGGAAGGAGTGGAAAACATGAGGAGGGATCTAGCGAAGCTCGAGGAATGGTCTGAGGTCTGGCAGCTAAGATCTAATGCTAAAAAATGCAGAGTAATGCATTTAGGATGCAAAAACCCAAGGGAAAGGCACAGGATTGGAGGTGAAATTCTTCTAAGCACAAAGGAAGAGCGGGATCTGGGGGTAACAGTATCTGATGATATTAAGGAGGCCAAACAGGTGGATAAAGTGATGGTAAAAGCCAGAAAGCTGCTTGGCTGCACAGGGAGAGGAAGGGTCAGCAGAAAAAGGGAGGTGACCATGCCCCTGTACAGGTCCCTGGTGAGACCTCACTGGGAATACTGGGTACAGAGCTGGAGACCCCACCTTCAAAAGGATATAAACAGGATGGAGTCGCTCCAGAGGGAGGCTACTAAAGTGGTCAGTGGTCTTTGTTTCACAGCACATGGGGATAGACTTAAAGATCTAAATGTGTACACCCTGGGGGGAAAGGTGAGA
Source organism: Rhinatrema bivittatum (assembly GCF_901001135.1). Lineage (NCBI taxonomy): Eukaryota > Metazoa > Chordata > Amphibia > Gymnophiona > Rhinatrematidae > Rhinatrema > Rhinatrema bivittatum. The sequence continues at coordinate 16,737,344 of NC_042619.1, read as the reverse complement.
TAGGGGAGATAGGATAGAGACATTCAGATATCTGAAAGGTTTCCATGCACAGGAGCTGAGCCTCTTACAATGGAAAGGAGGCTCTAGAACGAGAGGTCATGGGATGAGGGTGAAAGGGGGTAGCCTCGGGAGTAATCTTAGGAAATATTTCTTTACAGAGATGCTGGGTGGTCAGGAGGACACGGGTGCTAGGCAGAGGGCAAGAGATAGGTTTACTGAACCAGTGTCGCTGCCACTACCGGCGGGGGGGCTGTGCCAGAACTGTCACCAAGATGGGGGGGGGTTTGCCAGTTTCAGTTTTCAGACAGGACTTGGCTATGCGATCTTTTCCTGTCCTCATATTTCTGTGTTCTTAAAGCGATTTGCCCAAAGTCACAAGGCGCGTCCGCGGCGGAGGCAGGGATTTGAATCCTGGTTTCCCTGCTCCTCAGCCCATTGCTTTAACCACCAGGCCACACCGTTTGATGTGAAAGGAGCGGCTAGGTTTAGTGGTTATCTGTTTGGGCACAGGGCACCATTATTAGCCCCAGAGCTGGCCCCCAGCGGTCGCCTTCCCTGCCCAGACGTGCCATGGTGTCACCTCCTCATCGGCTCTCACCCACACCGCGGCAGCCTGAGGTGCAGAACTTGTCTCCTCCTGTACCTGACGCACCACTCCCCCCCTCTCCAGCCGCAAGGTAAGGACCCCCCCCCCCCCCCCGCCACCGCCCCTGGGCAACGTCGCGCAGCTGTCATGGAAATGCACTCCCCCCCCCATCCAGTGCAATTGAAACAAGCAGCTAATAATGACCCACTGGGTGGGTTTCACGCCTGCAGCAATGCCTGCTCGAGAATGAACCTAATGGAAGGCAATGGGGAAAGCCTCTCATTCCTGTGCATGAGCAGGCAGAGTGCAGCCCGCTCTCCAGGCATGTGGGTGCAATGTGCAAGATGTGTGTGTGTGTGTGTGAGACGAGAACCTGCATCCAAGCCTCCTATCTGAAGCCCGCTATCCAGGCATGTGGGTGCAATGTGCAAGATGTGTGTGCGTGTGTGTGAGACGAGAACCTGCATCCAAGCCTCCTATCTGAAGCCCGCTATACACTGGCATGTCGGTGCAATGTGCAAGATATGTGTGTGCGTGTGTGTATGAGATAAGGACCTGCATCCAAGCCTCCTATCTGAAGCCCGCTATCCAGGCATGTGGGTGCAATGTGCAAGATATGTGTGTGTGTGTGTGTGTGTGTGTGTGTGAGACGAGGACCTGCATCCAAGCCTCCTATCTGAAGCCCGCTCTCCAGGCATGTGGGTGCAATGTGCAAGATATGTGTGTGTGTGTGTGTGTGTGTGTGAGATAAGGACCTGCATCCGAGCCTCCTATCTGAAGCCCGCTCTCCAGGCATGTGGGTACAATGTGCAAGATGTGTGTGCGTGTGTGTGTGAGACGAGGACCTGCATCCGAGCCTCCTATCTGAAGCCCGCTCTCCAGGCATGTGGGTGCAATGTGCAATATATGTGTGTGTGTGTGTGTGTGAGATAAGGACCTGCATCCGAGCCTCCTATCTGAAGCCTGCTATCCAGGCATGTCGGTGCAATGTGCAAGATATGTGTGTGTGCCTGTGTGAGTGTGAGACGAGGACCTGCATCCGAGCCTCCTATCTGAAGCCCGCTATCCAGGCATGTCGGTGCAATGTGCAAGATATGTGTGTGCCTGTGTGTGTGTGAGACGAGGACCTGCATCCAAGCCTCCTATCTGAAGCCCGCTATCCAGGCATGTCAGTGCAATGTGCAAGATATGTGTGTGCCTGTGTGTGTGTGAGACGAGGACCTGCATCCGAGCCTCCTATCTGAAGCCCGCTATCCAGGCATGTCGGTGCAATGTGCAAGATATGTGTGTGTGAGACGAGGACCTGCATACAAGCCTCCTATCTGAAGCCCGCTATACACTGGCATGTGAGTGCAATGTGCAAGATATGTGTGTGCGTGTGTGTGAGACGAGGACCTGCATCCGAGCCTCCTATCTGAAGCCCACTATACAGGCATGTGGGTGCAATGTGCGAGATATGTGTGTGTGTGAGTGTGTGTGTGAGATGAGGACCTGCATCCAAGCCTCCTATCTGAAGCTCGCTATCCAGGCATGTGGGTGCAATGTGCAAGATATGTGTGTGAGTGTGTGTGTCAGAGAAGGACCTGCATCCAACCCTTCTATCTGAAGCCCGCTATCCAGGCATGTCGGTGCAATGTGCGAGATATGTGTGTGCGTGTGTGTGTGAGATAAGGACCTGCATCCAAGCCTCCTATCTGAAGCCTGCTATACAGGCATGTCAGTGCAATGTGCAAGATGTGTGTGTGTGTGTGTGTGTGTGTGTGTGAGATAAGGACCTGCATCCAAGCCTCCTATCTGAAGCCCGCTATACAGGCATGTGGGTGCAATGTGCAAGATATGTGTGTGCGTGTGTGTGTGAGATAAGGACCTGCATCCAAGCCTCCTATCTGAAGCCCGCTATACAGGCATGTCAGTGCAATGTGCAAGATGTGTGTGTGTGTGTGTGTGTGTGAGATAAGGACCTGCATCCAAGCCTCCTATCTGAAGCCCGCTATACAGGCATGTGGGTGCAATGTGCAAGATATGTGTGTGCGTGTGTGTGTGAGATAAGGACCTGCATCCAAGCCTCCTATCTGAAGCCCGCTATCCAGGCATGTGGGTGCAATGTGCAAGATATGTGTGTGCGTGTGTGTGTGAGATAAGGACCTGCATCCAAGCCTCCTATCTGAAGCCCGCTATACAGGCATGTGAGTGCAATGTGCAAGATATGTGTGTATGTGTGTGTGTGAGACGAGGACCTGCATCCAAGCCTCCTATCTGAAGCCCGCTATACAGGCATGTGAGTGCAATGTGCAAGATATGTGTGTATGTGTGTGTGTGAGATAAGGACCTGCATCCAAGCCTCCTATCTGAAGCCCGCTATACAGGCATGTGAGTGCAATGTGCAAGATATGTGTGTATGTGTGTGTGTGAGACGAGGACCTGCATCCAAGCCTCCTATCTGAAGCCCGCTATACAGGCATGTGGGTGCAATGTGCAAGATATGTGTGTGCGTGTGTGTGTGAGATAAGGACCTGCATCCAAGCCTCCTATCTGAAGCCCGCTATACAGGCATGTGGGTGCAATGTGCAAGATGTGTGTGTGTATGTGTGAGTGTGAGACGAGGACCTGCATCCAAGCCTCCTATCTGAAGCCCGCTATACAGGCATGTGAGTGCAATGTGCAAGATGTGTGTGTGTATGTGTGTGTGTGAGACGAGGACCTGCATCCAAGCCTCCTATCTGAAGCCCGCTATACAGGCATGTGAGTGCAATGTGCAAGATGTGTGTGTGTATGTGTGAGTGTGAGACGAGGACCTGCATCCAAGCCTCCTATCTGAAGCCCGCTATACAGGCATGTGAGTGCAATGTGCAAGATGTGTGTGTGTATGTGTGAGTGTGAGACGAGGACCTGCATCCAAGCCTCCTATCTGAAGCCCGCTATACAGGCATGTGAGTGCAATGTGCAAGATGTGTGTGCGTGTGTGTGTGAGATAAGGACCTGCATCCAAGCCTCCTATCTGAAGCCCGCTATACAGGCATGTGAGTGCAATGTGCAAGATGTGTGTGTGTATGTGTGTGTGTGAGACGAGGACCTGCATCCAAGCCTCCTATCTGCTCCCATTCCCATCTCAACACGGCCCATGCACGCACTTCAGTGCCCACAACCAAGAGCGATTCTTAGAAATCATCAGATAGGGAAAAGCAATGCAGATCGGATTTTCCTCCTTAAAAAAAAAACCCAAAACAGCAAACCAGCAAGGCAGTGTTTCTATGGCGATGGCCGGGGGGCTGGTAAATAAAGGCACGGGCAGCAGCCAGGGCCGGGCCTGCCACGCTCCTGCCCTGGCACGGGGCATCTCCGCCCCCCCCCCCCCCCGACATCCCTCACTCCCTGCCCCCCGAGGGGAGCCCGGGATCCTCCGCCAGCCTTTCCTGCTCCTGCCGTCCGGGCACCTCCACCGGACTTCCGACCCCCCCCGGAGGAGGATCCAGGACAGCAGGACGCTCCCGGCCGGCAGGAAGGGGGAGGGGGGACCGCGTTACAGCGGGGGAGACCTGCCCGAGCGCCTTGCAAAGCCCCTGCGGCGGCGGAGCCCGGAAGACTCACCTGGTCCCCTTGTCACTCATGGCCAGGCCGATCGCCCGCTGCCCCCGGGCAGGATCCGCCAGAAGGAGCCGCTCCGGCCACTCCGCCCGCGAGCTGGGGTCGGGGGAGGCGCAGGAAGGTGTGGGAGAGAGAGCCCTCCCCGATCGGAATCGGTGCCCGGGCTGCCTGTGCCTGCGTGTGTGTGACAGCTTTCCCCGGGCTGCTGCGCGGATCCTCCCCCTCCCCCCCAGCCCCCAGCCCTGCCCCGCCCCCTCCTGGCTGGCTGGAGGCTGCAGGATCCGGAGACCCCTCCTCCCACAGAGAGGGGAGGGGGCTGCTGGAAGAAGAAGCCACTTCTGCCAGGAAGCTTTGGGTTTTGTTGTTGTTGTTGTTGTTGTAAATGGGCTATTGCGCGTCTTTTCTCCCTATTCACCTCTTAAAATCGCAGGACCCTCTGGGGCGCCCTTCCGAGGAGTAAGGCAAGGCTGACCCGGGCTGCAGCCATAACGAAAAGCCCAAGGTTTGGGGGTCGGCGGCGGTGTAAACCCACTGGGCCAGTTCTTCGCAGGGTCTGGCTTCTTTATTTGAACGGACTACATGCATTTATGCCTACATGTGCATAGGATATCAAAAAGCACGCAAAGGAGGTGCAAATCAAAAACAGCATATGAAATTCTTAGTTAAATATGTGCTGAATTTAATATTTAATCTAAGGGCCTCAAGCACAAGGATGTCACCAAACCCCCATCAAATCCCTGTGCACCATTTCTTGTTAAATATACTCTTATGTAGCCCTATCAAATAATGACATTATTGAACACTGTACTTATCTTTAATAGGTGCCTAATATTTTATCTGCAGCACACACCTGCAAGGCCCAACACCACTGGGTGTGCAAACTGTGAGATTGCACAGGGCGGCACACGTGATACGGCGGCGTCAGGAGCAGGGAGAAGCCCGTGCCGCTGCCGGTGGTTCTGATCCCACCGGCGGCAGAAGAAGAGGAGGCCTCTGGTGCCACCAGTGGATCCGTACCCACCAGCGGCAGAAGCAGGAGGCCAGAGCAGAAGAAACCCATCTGACAGCTCCTCCTCCGGTGCTGGCGAGATAACAAGAAGTTATAGCCCTGCAAGTGTTGAATTACCTCAGGGAAAGCACATGAAAAGGAGCAGAGCATCCTGACTGCCTGGTCTGTATGTGTGTGTTTGTGAAAGGGAGGCTGCCTGGGATGGGTGTGATGAGTGAGTGAGTGAGTGTGTGTGTGTGTGTGTGTGTGAATTGGAGACTGCTTGGGAGGGGTGTGATGAGTGTGTGTGTTTGTGAAAGGGAGGCTGCCTGGGATGGGTGTGATGAGTGTGTGATGAGGATGTGTGTGTGTGTGTGTGTGTGAATTGGAGACTGGGATGGGTGTCTGTGTGTGTGAAAGGGAGGCTGCCTGGGATGGGTGTGATGAGTGTGTGTCTGTGTTTGTGAAAGAGAAGCTGCCTGGGATGGGTGTGATGAGTGTGTGTGTGTGAATTGGAGACTGCCTGGGAGGGGTGTGATGAGTGTGTGTCTGTGTTTGTGAAAGGGAGGCTGCCTGGGATGAGTGGGTGTGGGAATGGGAAGCTGCCTGGGATGGGTGTGATGAGTGTGTGTGTGTGTGTGTGTGTGTGTGAATTGGAGACTTCCTGGGATGGGGGGGTGTGTGAGTGAATGGGAGCCTGCCTGGGATGGGTGTCTGTATGTGTGAAAGGGAGGCTGCCTGGGATGAGTGGGTGTGTGAATGGGAAGCTGTCTGGGATGGTGTGTGTGTGTGTGTGTGTGTGTGTGTGTGTGTGAATTGGAGACTGCCTGGGATGGTGGGTTTGTGTGTGTGTGTGCGTGTGTGTGTGTGTGTGTGTGAGTGAATGGGAGCCTGGGTTGCATATGTGTATGTGTGAGAGTGAATGGGAGCCTGCCTGGGGTGGGTGGGTTTTTGTGTGTGTGTGTGTGAGTGAATGGGAGCCTGCCTGGGTTGCATATGTGTATGTGTGAGAGTGAATGGGAGCCTGCCTGGGATGGGTGGGTTTGTGTGTGTGGGTGCGTGTGTGTGTGTGTGTGTGTGTGAATTGGAGACTGCCTGGGATGGGTGGGTGTGTGTGTGTGAGTGAATGGGAGCCTGCCTGGGTTGCATATGTGTATGTGTGAGAGTGAATGGGAGCCTGTCTGGGGTGGGTGGGTTTGTGTGTGTGTGTGTATGGGTGGCTGGATAGGTATACATGTAATTATTTATTTATTTAGATTCCACTTTTTGCACTTTTTTCAGCACTTCAGAGCAGATTACATTCAGGTACTGTAGGGATTTCCCTATCCCCAGAGGGCTTTCAATTTTAAATTTGTACCTGAGGCAACGGAGGGTAAAGTGACTTGCCCAAGGTCACAAGGAGTGACAGCAGGATGGGAGCCTTCCTGGGATGAGCAGGGTGTGTTTGTGAGAGAATGGGAGCCTGCCTGGGGTGTAAATGGGAGCTTGTCTGGGGAGTGTGTGTGGGTGTGAAAGAGACAGAGAATGGGACCTGCCTGGGTTATGTGTGTGTGTGTGTCAGTGTATCAGAGTGAGAGAGAGAGAGAAAGGGAGAGAAATTAGGAGCAACAGGTGGATTCCAACCTGCCAGTAGCTGAAATGAAGATGAGAGCCTGACGCTGCTGGTAGATCCCAACCAAAGAAGAGCTGGAGACGCCTGTGGGTTTGTCTGAGAGGGAGTGTATGTGTGTATGAGCTTGTGTGTGTGTGTGTGTGTGTGTGCACATACATGCATGGGAGCCTTCCTGGGATGGGCAGGGAGTGTGTGTGTGTGTGTGTGTGTGTGTGTGTGTGTGTGTGTGTGTGTTTCCCAGGTATGGAGAGTGTGAATTTTTAAAATCCTTTTTAGTTTTATTTTTCAGGTGTTATTTGCTATGTCTGCTGTTTTGAAATATTTTATTGCTGTTTGGGACATTAAAAAAAACTTGTATATGAGTTTTTAATTATTTGATCTTTTATTCATCAACTTTTTAAAAAAAATATTAGTATGTTTTTAGTATTATGATTATGTATTTATTTTATTTCTTGACCTTACTGTTTGATGTTTGAGGAATGGTGATGGTTCTGTTTTTTCATTGTTGCATTGCATACAGTGTCTGGCTTCTTGCGGTTCCAGTTCAGTTTTTGTCTGCGCGCTTGTATTTCTGCTTTATGGTTGCTTTATTCCATATTTGGTGAGGGTCTGTTTATGTTCTGCATGTGTGACTGAGGTGAGGCATTCTCCTAATAGGAAGTGTATTAGGGTTTTAGGGCTTTCGGAGGGTCAAGCCCACACCCAACCCACATCACAGCAGGCCTAATAACATATGGGTTCCAGGTGTCTCTCTTGCAGGGATTTCTGGTTGGCTTCACAGCAGTGCATGTAAATATAATGTGAGGGATATTATTACCTCACAATACTGTGCTTTGATATCTTCCATGTAAAATATAAATGCAAAACTCTTAACTGTGGATGTGGAATGGGGCGGGGGCGTTGTGCAAGGCTATAAGGTTTGCCTGGGGCACTTAATACCCTTGCACCAGCCATGGGTTCGGGGGTGGTGGTGGTGTCAGTTCTTAAAGTTTGTATCACTGAAGGGAGCTGGGCGTTTTTTTTTGTGGTCCCGGGAGAGAGAATGAATGAACGGGAGGGAGGGGGAGGAGCAGTAAAAAAGCGAGCACCGGCCCTGGTTTCCACAGCATCTTCCTCAGGAGGGTCGAAACACATTCAAGTACATTTTTAATTGGCTACGCGCGTAAATTTCGGGGGTTCACGTGCGTGGCCAGGCCTTGCGCAGGCCGCATGCATTTTACGACGGGCCCGGCCACGCACTTAAAGTCCGGTACGCACCATAGTGCCGGGGGGGGGGGGGGGGGGGGCAGGAGGGGGCCGTCTCAGGAAAGCGCGCGCCGGCAGCCACCAGCGCTCGGACATTACTTCTACTCCAGAGGAGCTGTAAGTAGTAAAATATAACATTTGGGGATAGATAAGTTTTACTTCAAAGGGTTTTTATTGAGTTTAGGAATACAAACAGCGATACAACAAATACAAAGCAGATGTTTGAACAAACATTGGAAGGATATAAAAGTACCAACGAGGTATCGGATAATGTGCACTCTTTTCATCCCGGTAGACCCCCTGTCTTCCAAGGACCTCTGATCCTCAAACAGTTCTGGCCTGATGTAGTGGTTGAATCAGACACCTCCAATCTCGTCTCTCAAGTTCTTTTGGTTATTTAGTATTAATCTCCTGGGTCGGTGTGGCAAAGCTAGGATAGAGGATTCCCATAAATCTACCCTAAAACCGCTACAATTACTGCAGAATGCCGCTGCACGAGTGCTCACTGGCAAAAAGAAGTTTGATCACATCTCTCCAACTCTAAAAAACCTTCATTGGCTTCCAATTTCACAAAGAATTAAATACAAGTCCTTAACCATTCTACATAACGAAATTTACAAGGACAACAATTCCTCTCTGGACAACATGATTGCAATTCACAAATCACCCCGCTCTTCAAGGTCTTCTGACAAATTACAACTAATCATTCCCCCACTGTCATCTGTGAAACTATCATCTATCAGACATAGAGCCTTCTCGATAGCTGGACCGATAGAATGGAACTCTATCCCAGGATACCTAAGTTCCATCAAAGATTCCAAAACATTCAAAAAAGAACTAAAAACATGGTTGTTTAGACAATCATTCACAGACTGTTATGATTAATATCAATTTTTCATCTTGAACCCTAAAGTTCCTTTAATAGGTATCTTATAACCAAGTCTTACATTGTCTCCTGATAACATGTTATACTCCGCTTTTTGCCGAGATGTTATAGTTCTGTTATCTGTACTGCGTTATTTCTTATAACATGTTCATTGTATAATGTTGTTACTCTGTAAACCGGGGTGAAGGCACACAGCTATACTTCGGTATAAAAAAGAATATAAATAAATAAAATAAATAAATATTTGCAAAAAGCTCCGGTGCTGCTGCGGAGGAGAATTAGCCAGCTCTTTGTCCACCTGTAGCAGTCTATGGAAATGATCCCGCCACATCCGATACGTGAGGAGGGGTCAGAGCTCCGCCATCGTAAAAGTATTTATCTTTTCCCCCCCCACACAGAGAGTCTTGCGTAACAACAGGCCGAGGCCCTTTCCCTCAGATCAGTAAGGATGGAATTTCCAACAAACGCGATAAATATTTGATAATATGTCCCCGATAGTCCCCGACGAGAGGGCAACCCCCAGGACATGGGTAGTAAGGCACCAACCTCCCTCCTACACTTCTCACAGACCTCCGACGACAATATATTGACATGGACGGCCGCAGTGGGTGGAACATAGGCGCGCCACAGAAAACTTCAATTGCATTTCTCGAAAATACATATTTGTAGATGTCCCAGGTATGTGACTAAAGCCCATTTTAATTAGTTCTATAGTTACTGTATTCGCTGCCTCTTTATTCCAACGCTCCGCCAGTAAAGAAAAAGCAATGTCATTTGTACGGCTGGTTAACGTTTTATACGTAGTAATGGGCCAAGGATGGGCTCCGCTCCTTCTCTAATGCGAATAAATCCTCTAAAATTAGGAAATTTTGTGGTTGCGTGAAATGAGCAGGTAGGGATGCTATGTAATGCTGTAGCTGCAGATATAATATTTGTGTCAGAGATAAATTGTACTTGTTGGAGCTTGTGTCGGCCTTGAGCTCGGGACGCTCAAGGCTTGGCAATTCAGTTACGCTGACGAAGGGATGGAGCGCAACCCAGGAACTTCTCCAGCGTGGGACAAGGAGAAAGTGTGCCCTTGTGGTGTGATCAGTCCAAGTCTGGGAGTCAGTAGCGTGGATCGTAGACGTGGAGCTTGGAACGTAGACGTGGAGCTTGGAACGTAGACGTGGAGCTTGGAACGAAGACAAGAAACAGAGAGGGATGAGCAAGACCCTCAGGCGCCCTACACAGCACTTGGGGCTGGTCACGGACCGCACTGTCCCCTTCGCGCCCTACACAGCTGGACGGTTGGTCGCAGACCACGAGGAAGAGCGGGGCAGGCTCAGGAAGTCTCTTAGCGCAGGATGCAGTAACCCCTTGGATCCTCCAGAGTCGGGGCTTGGAACTTGGAAGCGCAGATAAAAGCAGGGAATCTCTGGAGACACAAGTCCTACAGAACCTGGAGCATTAGGAGCGAGATACTTTGCGGAACTTGGAGCATCAGGACATCACGGAACATCAGGAGGATCAGGGCAGAGACCAAGAAGATACGGAAAGTCCATGGACGAAGATCAGGATGCCAGGTTAGGAGCTGGAGAGAAGTCCTTGGGAGGACTAGCCCCTTGCCGAAGCAAGTTGGGACTGACAGTGAAGCCCTTTTATAGGGCTAGAAGTCGGCAACTCCCTGGGAGGAGTCCAGGAGGGGCCAGAGGGACCACTCCCTGCTGGCCCTTTAAATGCTGAGAGAAGCCGCGGGCCCGCCCCTTAGGAAGAAGGGGCAGGACCCTGGATAGCAGCCATGTTGTCACTGCAGCGCTGAGCCGGAGCAGCAGGAAACCGGGCCTCAGGGCAGGCCCCGATGAGGAGTGGCGGCGTCCGGCCACCGGAGAAGGAACAGAAGGCGGCCCCAGCCACAGCCAAGGGTGAGAATGAGGCCCTCCCAGGCTGTGGAGCGCCGAGGATGTCGGGGGCGGCCTCCAGGCCACGGAGGGAAGACAAGCGCGGCTCCATGCCGTGAGAGGAACGCCGGCACGGCTCCTGCCGGTATGATAGCAACCCCGGGCCGTGGGAACCAGGCAAGGCCCCGGCTTCTGCGGCCTCTGGCCACGCAGGTAAGAACCTCCCGTGGCTCCTGCCATGGGAGGAGCGCAACAATACTGTGCAGACTGGGAGGGAAGAGATAACAAGTGACCATCGCCATCTAAAACATGGCCTAAATAGATTATTACCTTAGAGGTCCAAGTTCAAAACCCTGCGGTGGGGGAACCCGGGGAAAAATCTGGGTTAATGCTAATGGTCAAAAACTAAGCACATGGACATGGTATGGTAAGTAGTTTTGTAGGGAGCTTCCAGGCACTCCGGACTGGGGAAAGTTAAATATTTAACAGGCCGATACAGTAAAGTGTGCTCCGTCGGAGCGCACTGTTAGCCTGCCCTTGGAGGCGCGTTTTCCGTTACCCCTTATTCAGTAAGGGGAGGAAAACGCGCGTCCAACCCGCAGCACCTAATAGCGCCCTCAACATGCAAATGCATGTTGAGGGCGCTATTAGGTATGCACGCGGGATCCAGTAAGTAAAATGTGCAGCCAAGCCGCACATTTTACTTTAAGAAATTAGCGCAGACCCAAAGGCAGGCGCTAATTTCTTCAGGCACCGGGAAAGTGCACAGAAAAGCAGTAAAAACTGCTTTTCTGTGCACCCTCCGACTTAATATCATGGCGATATTAAGTCGGAGGTCCCGAAGGGTAAAAAAAGTAAAAAAAAAAAAATTTGAATTCGGCCCGCAGCTGTCGGGCCAAAAACCGGACGCTCAATTTTGCTGGCGTCCGGTTTCCGAGCCCGTGGCTGTCAGCGGGCTCGAGAACCGACACCAGCAAAATTGAGCGTCGGCTGTCAAACCCGCTGACAGCCGCCGCTCCTGTCCAAAAAGTAGGCGCTAGGGACGCGCTAGTGTCCCTAGCGCCTCCTTTTGCCCGTTTTACCCCCCATTTTTACCGCCGGCCTAATTTAAATACTGAATCATGCACCCGCTGTCCCGCGGGCTTTACTGTATCGGCCTGTAAGAGAGGTGGCAGCGAGAGTTTCGTCCCCTTCGCCTATAGGATAAACCGCTGATGTAAGATCCCCATTAACGTTTTTTTCAGCCTGTTGGCTCTGCAGTGATCTCCACGAATCCCTCTGGGGATGTGTTGGGGATGTGTAAAAGTAGGGTAACATTGGGGAGGGGAGGGGGAAGGGATGGGGGTGCCGGGAGGGAAATCTCCTCTGACTTACTCGTGGTGAAAACCTGGGGTCGGGTTTCTCCCCTGTTCTGGAACCTCCTCAGCTCCTGCTGTGAATCTGGAATGGGGGCCTAGGCTGGGAGGTTCTCCATACGGCCATTCCAAGTTAGTCCTTTTTGGTTTTTCTCAGACTGCTGGGTTTAGAAATTGATGGTTAATCCAGGATTACGATTGGTTTCTTGGAGTTTGTGTGGTATCAACTCCCCCATCCAGCCCCATCCACGTCACCGACAGTTATTTCGACCTAATAGTGTAACATCAATCCTAAGGACACCGTTTATGGCAAGACATTAAAAAAAAGAGAGAGCACTGACAAGAAAAACCAAGAAAAAAAACGGAGTAATGCCATGAAGCTCTAGTACACTGCCCATGTTTTCCTGCCGTAATGTAATGAACCTGAAATGGTCAAGGAAAATATTCCAGAGCCGCTTAGTAAGAAATACTGGAAATGCTTCAAAATGACATTAAAAACAAACAAAAAAAAAACAACAACAACTTCGGAAGGGAAATATCTGACGGATATTGTCCAAAAATACCTTTTGTCTCTCACGACTAGCGTCTCTCAAAAAAGAAAGAAAACTAAAACTGTGCGCCAAATCATATAATAGAAAAAACTGTCCTCCGTTTATCGACTGCGAACGCTCTTGTGTACAAGTGAATCTCGGGGCCGGCCAGCAGGTGACGGGGTGAGTGGCTTCACGCTCGGAGATAGAGCCCTGAGCTGCCTCTGGATCCGCCAACCATCGAGTCCCTGTTGGGGTGATCACCCGAAGCCGCTCCGGGTAAACCAGTACCGCTTTCTCCCCCAAAGAATGCAATTGTGTACAAAACGGCGCCATTGCTCGGCGCTGCTGCACCACGCTTGCAGCGAAGCCCCGAAAAACGAGGACCTTCTGATTTTCATATGGCAACATTTTAGCCGAACGAAGGGCAGTCAAAATCCCGGCCTTATGAGCATAATTGAGGATCTTGGTGATCAGGGCTCAGGGGGACGGGTTTCTGTCCCACATTTTAGGCCCAGGCGATTGGCACGCTCGATGCGCAACGAGCCGAGGGTCTGGGTCAGCTCGAGTGCACGTGGCAGCCACGACTCCAGGAATCTCGCCAGCTCTCTCTGACCAATAGATTCGGACAGTCCCACAAAACACAGATTTGATCTGCGGGATCCGTTCTCCAGATCCTCGCGGCGTTCCGTCGGTTTGGCCGGCGTGGTTTTAAGGCAGGCGACAACCTGTTGCAGTGCGTGGTGGCCATCTTGTAAATCAGAGACGCGCTGCTCTGCTTCTGCAAAGCGAGTTTCGATTTTACGAGCGTCCGTTTTCCTAATCTGTGCTAACCTCCGTTTTGCATCAGGGGTTATGGGCGCAGGTCCAAAACGCACGTCCAGTCGCGCGTTGAGGCATAGCGCAGGGTATTGCATTGGCCTCAAACTGAGCGGGACCTGGGACTCAGCGGCATCAAGGCTGTAACAACAGTGCACGATCTGCCCGACGTGCTCTCTCCATTGCATGTCTTAAAATGAAATCTGGATAACCGCGCTCTAAAAACCGCTGCTTCATTTCTACCGCTCGCATCTTATATTCCCGTATGGTAAAACACAGGCGAAGAAATTGGCTGAATGGCAAATTACTGCATAAAGGCAACGAATGACTACTTGAATACTGTAAAATCATGTTTCTATCATTTTCTGAAAAATGACCCACGGAAAGGTTGGCAATGAATCTGGGGCCATGGTGGCTATAAAAAAAAAATCTCATTAAACATGAAAAAATGTTCTTCCATCGCAACTGGGGCCATATCAAGAATAAATAAAGTAGGAATACGCTGAACACCCAGCCAGCTCTGCAAGGTGTTTTTCACAATCTCTAAAGCAGCATTTTGCAGGATATTTGTGTAAAGTGACACAATGTCAATAGCAGCCATCAAAATATTATCAAAAGGGCCCACATAGTTCTCCTAAACATTAATCATTTCTGCCGAGTGTCTTATATATGACAGTAAATTTATCCACAAATAATGGCTCCACAAAACCAAAAAGAGCAAAGCAGCGTACAATGTAACACACAAGAAATAAAATTTACAAATACATCCATACAGCGTACAATGTAACACACAAGAAATAAAACTTACAAATACATCCATACAGCGTACAATGTAACACACAAGAAATAAAACTTACAAATACATCCATACAGCGTACAATGTAACACACAAGAAATAAAACTTACAAATACATCCATACAGTGTACAATGTAACACACAAGAAATAAAACTTACAAATATATCCATACAGTTGCTCATAAGCTTGCCTGAAGAGTATTGCTTTCACCTGTTTGCTAAAAGCTAGAAAAGAATATATATATGTAAAACATCTTCCCTCCACCCCGCAAAAAGTGAAATGAATGATCCCATGATTGAAAGACAAAGCTAATACATGAGCAACCTAACCTAATGATGTTAGGTGCTATAATTAGGAGTTACAAACCAGGAGAAGGAGCTGGGCATCATCATTTTAAATCCTTGGTTCAGTGTGCTGCGGCAGTCGTAAAAGCAAACAGAATATTGGGGATTGTTAGGAAGGGAATGGAAGAATAAAACAGAGATTATCATAATGCCTCTGTATCGCTCCATGGTGAGACTGCACCTTGAGTACTGCGTGCAATTCTGGTCACCGCATCTCAAAAAAAAAAAAAAGAATATAGTTGCATTTCGAAAAGATACAGAGAAGGGCGACCAAAATGATAAAGGGGATGGAACGGCTCCCCTATGAGGAAAGACTAAAGAGTGTTTTCCAAACAGTGTGCCTTCAGACCTGGTCAGGAGTGCCACAGCAAAGTCACCACTGACGGCTGCTCATAACCAGATCAGTACCTGGGCTCTGCTCTCAGCACCTCAGAGCGGTGGCTCCTATACAGGTGTAGTCACGCATGCCTCAGAGCTCCTACACAGGTGTAGTCATGCATGCCTCGGAGCTCCTACACAGGTGTAGTCATGCATGCCACAAAACTCCAACGCAGGTGTAGTCATGCATGCCTCGGAGCTCCTACACAAGTGTAGTCACGCATGCCTCAGAGCTCCAATACAGGTGTAGTCACGCATGCCTCAGAGCTCCTATACAGATGTAGTCAAACATGCCTCAGAACTCCTACACAAGTGTAGTCACTCATGCCTCAGAGCTCCCACACAGGGGCAGTCACGCATGCCTCGGAACTCCCACACAGGTGTGGTCACGCATGCCTCAGAGCTCCCACACAGGTGCAGTCACGCATGCCTCGGAACTCCCACACAGGTGTAGTCACGCATGCCTCAGAGCTCCCACACAGGTGCAGTCACGCATGCCTCGGAACTCCCACACAGGTGCGGTCACGCATGCCTCGGAGCTCCCACACAGGTGTAGTCACGCATGCCTCAGAGCTCCAATACAGGTGTAGTCACGCATGCCTCGGAGCTCCTACACAGGTGTAGTCACTCATGCCTCAGAGCTCCAATACAGGTGTAGTCACGCATGCCTCGGAGCTCCTACACAGGTGTAGTCACGCATGCCTCGGAGCTCCAATATAGGTGTAGTCACGCATGCCTCGGAGCTCCTATACAGGTGTAGTCACTCATGCCTCAGAGCTCCCACACAGGGGCAGTCACGCATGCCTCGGAACTCCCACACAGGTGTGGTCACGCATGCCTCAGAGCTCCCACACAGGTGCAGTCACGCATGCCTCGGAACTCCCACACAGGTGTAGTCACGCATGCCTCAGAGCTCCCACACAGGTGCAGTCACGCATGCCTCGGAACTCCCACACAGGTGCGGTCACGCATGCCTCGGAGCTCC
Organism: Rhinatrema bivittatum; assembly: GCF_901001135.1. Classification (NCBI taxonomy): domain Eukaryota; kingdom Metazoa; phylum Chordata; class Amphibia; order Gymnophiona; family Rhinatrematidae; genus Rhinatrema; species Rhinatrema bivittatum. Next base: position 16,721,354 of record NC_042619.1, on the reverse strand, counting down.
CACACAGGTGTAGTCACGCATGCCTCGGAGCTCCTACGCAGGTGTAGTCACGCATGCCTCTCCTCCCTAGCTCTAGTGTGAGCCCCGGAGTGTGGGGAATTAACAAACAGCATGCAGGCTAGCAGTAGCCGGGCCCTGCTGTTGGTGGCACACTCACTGGCCGATGCAGTAATCTGGATGCTAAGAAATTGTGCATTTGTTTTCAGTGCTCATTCTTAGCACCCCGGTTCTTTTCCCTTTTTTTTTAACTCCCGATGCAGTAAACTAATGCAGCGGGAGTTAAAAAAACACACCTAAACCTTAAAATGTGCGTTCAGCACAGGCAGCCGCCACCACCTACCCGGATATATCAGTAATTATCTGGTCGAGAGGCGGTGGCTGCCGGCACTTACCGGGAGAGTTCCTATTTTTTAAACTTTTTTTTTTTTTTTTTTACTATTTTTTTCATAGCACTGGAAACTTAACTCTAGCTCACCCTGGAGTTAAAAAGGCGCACTGGCCAGACACAGTCTCTCCGCATTGGGGAGTACTGCTCAGTGCCCTCATTTGCATGGGACGTCCAGTACATTTTCTGGGTGCAATCCTCCTCCCTGCATTTGGCAGTAACCTTTGCACCCATTGGCCTGTCAGTGCACACCGCGCTTCCTCCCTTTCAGTCCTTCCAGCCTGAGTCTTATCCCCAGGCTGAGTGAGATAGGGGGAGCCTGCACTAAGCCCTGGATAGGAGTGATGACTCATTCCAAGTGCTGGGAGCAGCAGCAGTGGAGGAGCTCTGGCAGCCGCTTGTCCACAGCACACAAACCTCTCCCTTCTCTTGCATTTGTATAGCGCAGGAACTGGGCCATTTTAACAGGTTCATGTGTGTCTCCAGCTCCTTTGGTTTAAAATTTGGAAGAGATTGCTGGAGCTTTCAGTGTTTCTCTAGCTTTTGTGGCCACATGCGTCCTCCATATCTGCACTGTCTGCTCTAGTAGGGTTGCTGTGCAATACAACACTTTTGATAAATATAGGTGAGCCTTGGGCTGGAAAAGGTCAGGAAACAGTGGGTTAGGGCTGTTCAGCTTGGAAAAGAGATGGTTAAGGGGGGATATTATATAGGTCTATAAAATCATGAATGGAATAGAACGGGTAAATGTGAATTGGTTATTTACACTTTTAAATGATACAAAAACTAGGGGACATGTTATCAATTTAGTAAGTAGTAAATATAAAAACAAATACACAATTGAGCTCTGGAATTCATTGCTGGAGGACGTGGTTAAAGCAGCTAGTGAAGATGGTTTTAAAAAAAGTTTGGACAAGTTCCTGGAGAAGTCCATAAACTGTTATTAACCAAGTAGACTTTGGAAAAACCACTGCCTTTCTCTAGGCATTAGCATCCTTAACAGCAAAAGTCTGCACTGAAGTCAGATTGGGTTAAGAAGGCGCGCTGGCCAGACACAGTCTCTCTGCATTGGGGAGTACTGCTCAGTGCCCTCGTTTGCATGGGATTTCCAGTACATTTTCTGGGTGCAATCCTCCTCGCTGCATTTGGCAGTAACCTTTGCACCCATTGGCCTGTCAGTGCACACCGCACTTCCTCCCTTTGAGTCCTTCCGGCCTCAGTCTTATCCCCAGGCTGAGTGAGATAGGGGGAGCCTGCACTAAGCCCTGGATAGGAGTGATGACTCATTCCAAGTGTTGATCAACAAACATTCAAGGAGCACCTCTTCAGGGAGAAGAGTCACATGTTTTATGGACTTTAGAAATGCTTTAAACTACCATGGGGGAAAAGCCTACCATATAATTAAATCCGTGCATTCATCCATCAGCTACAGCAGCGTTTCCCAACCGGTGTGCTGCAGCTGTAGCTCTGGTGGGTCCGGCAACCTTCAGTTTCTCTTTCCTCGCCAACAGCTGGCCTGCAAGGATATCCTCCCGCCAGCAGAGGGAGGCAGAGAGCAGCGCTTATCTCTCTGCCGCGGCTGCGGCTGCTTCTACTCTCCCCTCTGCCGCCTCTCCTCTCCTCCGCAATTGAAAGGGCATGGGGGACCCTGTAGACTCACAACTCCTGTTCGCCCCATGCAGTTCCCATTACAGAGAGGAAATAGGCAGAGGAGAAAGAAGCAGCAGCTGCTGGAAGGGGCAGCCGAATTTCCTAAGAAGCTGGGGGTGTTGGGGGAGAGGGAAGGGGAGGTGATAGGATGTGGCAGGGGGGCAGAGAGAGGGAAGGAAAGAGAAAGTGCTGATGCCAAGGAGGGGAGCGGGTAGGAAAGGGAAGGTGATGGAAGGGGGTGGTGGAATGAGAGGGTAGGTGAGAGAAAGTGATGGAGATGATGTCAGGGGGTGGAGGGAGAGGGTAGGAAGGTGACGATGCCAGAAGGGTGGAGAAAGAGAGCAGGGAGGGGAAGGTGATGATGATGCAGGGAGTAGGTAGAGAGAAGAGAGGGGAAGGAGATGATAGAAGAGGGAGAGAGGCAGGAAGATGATAATACCAGGGGGTGAGGGGAGGGAAAAGGGAAGAGAAGATGACGTGGAGGGATGGGGGAGAGGGACAGGAGGAGAAAGTGATGACACTAGGGGTGGTGGGGGAGAGAAAGATGGGAGGAGAAGGTGATGATGTCAAGGGTGGTGGAGAGAAATGAGGATTGCAGTGGAGTGAAGGGAGAGGGAAGAGAGGGGGATAAGGTGGTGATTATGTGAGGGGTGGGAGGAGAGGGAAGGGGGAAGGGGGAAGAGAAAAGGTGATGATGCAGGGGGGGGAGAGGGGGAAGAGTGAAAGGAAGGTGATGATGCCAGGGATAGGGGGAAGAGAAGATAGAAAAGAGATTGATGATGCCAGGGAAAGGGGGGATAGGGAAGCTGAGGGTGCGCCAGGATGAAGTGAGCCTGGTGCCAGGTGTGCACAACACAAAAAAGGTTGGAAACCACTGAGCTACAAAAAGCAGTCAGGAGGGAGGAGCGAAGAGACCTCTCCACAGTACTAGAGAGTTCCTCAGCTCCAGGGCTAAACCCGAACCACTCGGAAGTCAAAAGGATTGGACCTGTTCCTTGGGATCCTCCTGGGTACCTGTGACCTGCATTGGCCACTTTCGGAGACAGGATGCTGACCTTCGATCTGACCCAGCGTGGAGGCTCTTATGTTCTTTTTTTTTTTTTTTTAAATCTTTATTTATCAATTTTAGAATATACAAGCATAAACTTGATACAGAAATTGGGTGGAAACAATAGCTCATATACAATATATATTTAAGTAATAAACATTCCATAAACTCTTAAACATGTCCATTGTTATTACACCACTGTACTAAGTCCTCAATAATGGGGAAGAAAGAAGCGAGAAATACTCAGGCATATACTTAATTTGCAAAAAAAAACAAAAAACAAGGAAATACCAGACAATCATTACAAAGTATCTATAATTCAATAATAATAGTTAGGTTTTACTGAGGTATAACCCCTGTACTGCTCAGGAGAGAATCTTTTTGTTTATCCAACAGGAATTTCTTCAACTGTGAGGGTTGGTAGAAACAATATTTTACCTTTTGGCATTCTAGGCAACACTTACAAGGGAATTTCAATTTATATGAAGCTCCCAATTTTAAGGCTTCAGCCCTTAAGCTAAGAAATTCTTTCCGCCGTTTTTGAGTTTCCTTAGTTACGTCTGGGTACATTCTGACAGATAATTGATAAAACTTTTCTCCAATATTTCTGAAGAAAAGTTTCTGAATCCACTCCTTATCAGTATTTAGAAGGAATGATATAACCAAGGTGGCAGATTGTACTGACTCTAAAGTCGTTGACTCCAGTATATCCGTTACATTTAATGGAATTTGTGGTGATATCCCTTTATCATTTTCATTTAAATTTTTCCATTGAGGGATATAATAAATTTGGGTTAATGGAGGCAATGTTTGCTGAGGTATTTTTAATACCTCCATTGCATATTTGTTCCAAAGCTCTCTAGCAGAGAGATGGGGGATCTTGGGGAAATTTACCAATCTTAAATTTTTTTCCCTTTGTTGATTTTCCAACCCCTCCATTTTTCTCGTTAAAAATTGATTTTCCTTTATCATTAACTCATTTAAGTGTTTTAATTTCTTAAGTTCACCAGTGTTATTTTCTATAACTTGATCTCTTTTTCTATCATCCATCCAGGAGAGGGGCCTGGGTGCGCGTCGGGAGAGCACCGGCTCTCCGCTCCGAGCGCCGGCTCTCCGCTCCGAGCGCCGGTTCTCCCGCACCTTTTATTAAATCGTCCTGTTTGTCTCAAAGAGTCAACCCTAAGTTACTGGCAGCCGTCTTCCTGTCTCCTCGCAATAATCTACTGTCTTCCTATCTCCAATCCCACAAAACCCTTCCACCCCCAAACATCTCTTCTCTTAGGTGAACTCTCTTGACGTCGGCTTCTTCCTGTCCTCAGTTCCTTTGGCCTGTTTTCCTGGTTTTTCACATGTTCTCCCTCTAAATGTAAAGATCCTAAAGGATCTCTACCAAGAGGATTGTTCCATTTTACCAGGGCTCCCTCATGTGGGAGCCTGAGATGGTGAGCTCCCAGGGTATATAAACCCCTGCCACCATCCTAGGTTGTGGATCTTTCAGTTAGCGTGGCCATTTGCTGCTCCTTTTTTGTTATTTTCCTTGGGTCTCTAGGATTGAGACCTGGTTGATGTAAAGAAGACAGGGTGCCTTTGCCTAATTTGCCTTTGCCTTTTGGAAACCTTGTGTTGGGAGGAGGAGGTTTTTCCCTCCCCACACACTTCCTTCCCCCTTTCGTTTCTAACGATTTCCTTTATCGCCTGCCCGAGTACCCCAGGGCCCAGGGACTCAGTTCCTTACCATCTCGAGGATGTGAGAGAGAATCACCAAACGCACCACCCGTGCCCCTGTGGGGGGGAGTGAGTTCCCACTCATTCCCAGGAAGGAGGAGACCGGTGTGGCGCCCATCCAGCGTGTCCTCGAGATAACCAAGGAAAGAGAGGAGCACAGGGATGTGAGGAGAAACGGGATTAAAGGTGGGAAAACCGGGATGTTACCTGTGGCAAATCTTCCTGTTCAGCAGCTACTGGGAGGATGCTCAGAAACTCCCCCCCCCCCCCGTGGCTGGATAGGGATAGAAGTAAAAGAAATGATGGACTTTAGCACCAGAACACGTTTATTGGAAGTGTATTGAAGGTCTGAAGTGTAAAAATGGATTTACGAATAACAAGCACTGTAGAGAACATTTCCATGAACTTTCCAGGATAAATGCTTATGCACAAGTATTGATTTATTGATTATTACGTGAGTGGGGTGGGGGGGGGGGGGGGGAGCATCTGATGGGGCAGGGTTTGTATTTGTAAATGATTGATTATACATGGTTTTTGTTGTAATGCGCTCGGGGGTCCTGGATTAAGAACCGGTAATGAAACGTAGTAGATAATTGATGGGTGGTGGACCTTGTGTTTGAAATCGGGGTTGCTTCGTGCGGGTTTGAAATGATTGCCTTAGCTTTGCAGTTAGGCGCTTGATTGAAGACGAGTCCCAAAGGGGATCGCGTAAATTGTGGGAGCCGGAAACCCTTGCTAGCAGGATTCTTACTTTTCGTCGTGCGCACCCGTGCTTACCTGGAACTGGAGTGCTCGGTCCGGTCCTCTCCCTCCCTCTCTTCCCCCAGCTCCGAGCGGTCTCCCGCTTGCTAGAGCGGGGAAACCTCCCACGTTTTTAACTCCCGGTGGCCGGTAAATTAAAATGTTGTGGCTCTTTAACACGTTGCCAGGCTCTTTGCTCCAGGCTTTCCCCAGTCTGTATGAAAACATAAGCTTCACTGCCCGTTCCTCTGAGGCCAAGCGGCTGATAATTACCTGCCAGACGGCGTGAAGTGTCTTGCTGGAGAGGAAAAGTGCATTCACGCTCCTTCAGCGAAGCTCAGAAGGCCCACGCTTTATGCATTTAGTCAAGCAGAAAAAATACTAAATCAGTGCACCTATCACCCCCCCCGGGCCTCGAGGCTCTGCCCTGGCCGCCAGTCCACCGGCCAGGGCACTGTAGAAGAGCGGCTCTCCCCCACGAGGCTGTTCAGCAGGGATCTGATGAGAGTCCGCCATGCCAGCTCGCAGGCCCCGCGCCTCCGGCCCACCTCCCCGCAGGCCATTCCCTCCCCGCAGGCCGCAGGTCTGACAGCAGGGGCGAGCGGGCTCTTTTCTAATCTGCGGCCCCCCCCCTGTCTCGCCTTCCCCTCCGGTACCGGCAAGCACCAAGGACGCTAAAGCGTTTAAAAAAAACCCAAACAGTTTGTACGGCTTTTTAACGAAAGGGAAGCGTTCGCCCCAGGCGAGTTAGGCTTCGCGCACGCGCGCCGTTTCATCCGTGCTCGCGCTGTCCCTCCCTGGTTGCAAGCATCTTGCGGGTGTCTCTATTATTAGATTAGTACTCCGGAGGTGAACGGGTTACATGTGTCTGTTTGGGTTTTCTGCAGTGTTGTTAGTTCTGAATTTTGTCTGCTTTTATTGTATCCTGCCCCAAACTTATTGGAGGGGGCAGGTAAGAAATATTTTAAGTAAAAAAAAAAACCCCAAAATCACAACACAACCCTTCTTCCGGAGAGTCCGGGAAGTGCAGAGGCCACGCTCAGGCCTGGGTGCGAGCCCCGAGATGTGGATTATCCTGATGGCGGGAGCCGGGGGGGCCAGACCTCTATGGCCGAGGCGTAGGAGGCGGCTTTTACTGCGTCTGCCATCTCTCCAGGTGTAAGCTGGGGTTGGGTGTAGGCGCCTAAAAAAAAACAAAACAAAACCGATGGGACATGCTGGGTGGGTGCTCCAAAATGAAACTTGAGTTCAGATCTTCCAAGGCCCTTAGCTGGCACCTTACATATTGAAACCAGGCATGGCGGGTGATGCAGAAAGAGGATATCTGCCAGGGAAGCATGAAAGGTTTGGGGAGGTGCATCCTCCCTGACACAGAACATGTTCAGGAGGATCTATGGCGGGCGCTGCTCTTCCTCTCACCACTAGGTGTCACCGTGCCTGCCTGGCTGCCTCCTGTCAGTACTACTCCAGGAATATTCTCGCCCTGCCAGTTCACACCGATGGACTGCTCCTCTAATGACCAGCCCTCCACCCAGCTATTGAACCCCCCTTCTTTAATTGCCAGGCTCCCTATTGTGCAGCTGCTCACTAAGTATCCTGCACACCCCTCCAGGAGTCCATTCACTTCCTATTATGCAGCACTGATGAGCCCAGTAACGGCTTTCGTCATCGCCTTTCTTTTTTTTTTTTTTGCATTTTCTGGCTGCTTTTCAGGAGGATATTGGATTAATGGCCAGCACTGCGATATAAGCCAGTTACTGCCACGCATCAAAACACCGGTGCCCATTTTAAGGATAACGGGTCACAGGCGATGCTTTCTTTTGCACCTGCACAAAGCTGGGAAAAGATGATGCTTTGCTCAGGGAGATTTCCCGTTGGATAAAACCTTGGAGAATCGTTTTAAACCTCTCGAGGCGGCGCCACCTTATCCGGCGCGTGGAGGCACAACAGTTGGCACAGCACCTATGCTCTGAGGGTGGTACACGTGGGACCATCGCAGTGACCTGCTACTGGCCGCATGCTTCCCAAATTCCACACCGATAATCCTTTTCACGAGGCCGTTCCTCCGTCAATACATGGGAAAGAAATGTTAAACCTTTGATGCTCCTACTGATTATCAGTGCGGTGTACACAACTTTATCCTTCCCCTCCGCTGCCCCTGCCCCATCCAGTCTTATCAGTGCAGTGTGCCTGCCTTTGTCTCTCCCTTTCTCCTAGCGTTGACAAGACAGTGTATACTCTGTCTCTCCCCCCACGGCTATCAGTGCAGTGCACACTCATTTGTCCCCACCGAGTGTTATCAGTGCTGTGCACATTGCTTTCTTTCTCCTTCCCCAGCAGTGTACACGCCTTTATCCCTCCCCATCCCCCACTGAATGCTCCCCTTCTCCCCTTACCTGCCAAGTATTATCAGTACAGTGTACACACGTCTCTCTCTCCTTCCCCTACTGGAGTGTTGTTATCCGTGCTGTGCACACTTCTTTATTCCTGTGCTTACCTGCCAAGTGTTACCAATTCTTTATCCCTCCCTGAAGTGCTGAGTACATTCCTTTATCCCTCCCATTACCTGTCACAGAGGCCGATGCAATAAACTGAGCGTAAAAAAATGCACGGCCAAACTGGGCGCCCATTTTTTAATGCACGTGGCATTCACCTCTCCTGGGCACCCGATGCAATAGGTAAATGAGCTGCCCTGCTAAAATGGACGCGTCAGGGATAAATTGTGCGTGTGAGGCAAATGCTGGAAGAGAACTTGCATAAAGGGTAGATGATCTCTCGTATTGATTTCGTAAAGCTCAGGATAGTGGGTGGTGAGGCCAGATGAGAACCAGAGGGCAAAAGACATCAAAAAGACGATGACGCACATAAGAACATAAGAAATTGCCATGCTGGGTCGGACCAAGGGTCCATCAAGCCCAGCATCCTGTTTCCAACAGAGGCCAATCCAGGCCACAAGTACCTGGCAATTACCCTAACACTAAGAAGATCCCATGCTATTGATGCAAATAATAGCAGTGGCTATTCCCTAAGTAAACTTGATTAATAGCAGTTAATGGACTTCTCCTCCAAGAAATTATTCAAACCTTTTTTGAACCCAGCTACACTAACTGCACTAACCACATCCTCTGGCAACAAATTCCAGAGCTTTATTGTGCGTTGAGTGAAAATATTTTCTCCGATTAGTCTTAAATATGCTACTTGCTAACTTAGGAACATAAGAACATGCCATACTGGGTCAGACTAAGGATCCATCAAGCCCAGCATCCTGTTTCCAACAGTGGCCAATCCAGGCTCCAGCAGCACCAGCAAGGACTTCGGAACCTGTTACAAAGACAGCGCATCTCTGGCCAGAAGCACAGATAGAAAGACTCAGGCTCTGTGCACCACGTTCTGTGTGTCGAACGTGGTGCACAGAGCCAGGCACAAGGAAAGACTGACAGAAATGGAGGCTATCGCCTCTTGAGTATTGAGGATAATCTTACTCGAGTCAGAACGGAAACCCGCAGGAAGCAAAGAGTGAAAATATTTTGAGAAAAGAATCAGATTCTTGGTTTTAAGAAATCTGCACTACAAGTTTGTGTTGATCATTTGAAACGAAACTTAGCTGAATTTTCATTGTTGGGGAATCCCCTTTTACCTGCAAGGGAACAGAAAAAAAAGTTAATATTTTATGTTTTTTCAACAACCTGAAGAGGAAACAGAAAGTAATCAATAGTGAAAGGCAAATATTTAAAGGAAGTAAAGGCAATCAAAATGGTAAAGGGGAAGGAACGATTTCCCTATGGGGATAGACTAAAGAGGTTAGGACTCGTCAGCTTGGAGAAGAGACGGCTGAGGGGGGATATGATAGAGGTGTTTAAGATCATGAGAGGTCTTGAACGAGTAGATGTGAATCGGTTATTTACTGTTTCAAAAAATACAAAGACTTGGGGGACACTCCATGAAGTTAGCATGGGGCACATTTAAAACAAATCAGAGAAAATATTTATTCACTCAGCCTACAATTAAGTTCTGGAACTCATTGCCAGAGGATGTGGTAAAGGCAGTTAGTGTAGCTGGGTTGAAAAAAGGTTTGGACAAGTTCTTGGAGGGAGTTATCTTCCAAAGCCCCAGGTGCAAAGGGGCTTTGGAGAAGAGAGGGAGGAGCTGGGAGAGGAGCATCCTGTGAAGAAATTCACATACTGGGCCCATTATGCAAAACAAAAAACCACTCCAGACTCCCAGGAGGTGTCCAAAAATAAAGTTTACTTGCGGATAAGCAGTGGCGAATGCGCTCAGTCTGTTCAGTCTCAGCCCCACAATTAATCTTTCTCCCAATCTGTGCAGAAGTGACATCTGGTGGCCAACTCGGGAGGGGTTTACCACACATATTTAAATTACTCCCAAATCTAGCTCTTTTCACTCTCATCACATGACCCCTTGTTCCAGAGCCTTCTTTCCACTGAAAGCTCACCTCCTGTGCATTAATCCCACTACCATATTTCCCCTGTCTCTCCTCTTCCCTAGGGTATATATATATATATTAATGTCCATCCCCATATGCTTTACAGTGAAGACCAATGGCCATTGGGCTAGTGGCCCTCAGCACCGGCTATCTGGTATGTATCTTTTGAAGGGGCGGTCTCCAGAACCTTACACAGGTCTCCAATTGAGGTTGCACCAGAGATATTGTAAATATTTATTCCTTATTCCTTAAATGATCAGTTTTCCTGCTCTAATTCTTTCCCACAGTTAGACTTTACCCTGTTTTAATGTAACTTTACAACCTTCGCACATGTTATTGTTCTGTTATTTGACTCACTCCCCCTGTTATCTGTAAACCAGCATGATGTGATTTTTAATCACGAATGCCGGTATAGAAAAAACTTTAAATAAATAAAATAAAATAAAATATAGATGCAATATCCCCTCCTCCTTCCTGCTGGTTATGCCTCTCTCTGTCCACTGAAGTATCCTGCTGGCTTTTGCGGTTGGCATATCTATCTAGCTGATCGGCCAGCTTAAGGTTAACAGATCAAGAGTGGACCACAGGTATTGGAAGGGGGAGAGCCGAGACTGAGAGGGATACAAGACCCTGGGCAGCCTTATATTGAAGAAATTTGTATGCTGTTTATTCACAGCCCTAAGCAAACAATAGAATAATCTAAAATGATAAAATAGGTGATAAAACCAAGATTAGCTTTAAATTAAGCCATGGTTAAAAACCTAAGTCAGCAGAAGAAAAGGATAAGCCTATCAGCTAAGTGGTCCATTCATAACATTTTTATGTCTCAAAAGCCTGGTGAATAAGATGGGTTTTCAGCAGTTTTTTGGAGGCGTTGGTGCAGTCAGTCATCGGGAAGAAAGTATTAGTGACTTCTACAGAGAAGGACCAGCAACAAGGAAACGTCTATCTCTCAAATCTACTGGAAGAAGGGCTGATCACAACGCACGAATGGGATCTTAAGATCCCATACGAAGTCAGGAAAGGCGAAGGGGGCCACAGGCACAAATCAATTTGGTTTTTATTTATGAAAGTTAATTATGGCTGTAACAAGAAGAAAACGGTCCTGGTGCCAATTAATTCCCCCTGAGCAAGTTGAGCAGTAAATCTTTTTAATTTGGGACGCTGTACTGGTGTGTTCGGTCCGTTCATTGGCCGCCTCCAGTACAGAGACTAAGCGTGTGAGCATACAACCACATGGAGAACAGTTACACCAAGTGCCTCGGGTGGTTCCCCGTCTGTTCTTCTGTCTGATGTCTCTGGTTCACAGGCTCCAATCCCAGTGCTTCCCACAGGGGGCCTGCCAGTCGGTCCGTTAGGAAGACCATCTCTCCCCAACACGGAGCACGGCGTGGAGCGTGCAGCCGGGGGAAAGCCCGCTAAAGGAATCCGCTTTGCCAGGAAGGGTCGGTGCCTGAACGCGCCGAGTTGGGGGGGGTGGCAGATGTCACGTGACGTGCGTCCGAGCAGCGATTTGATGCGCTACCAAATGCATCCAACAGGGCGAATGAGATAGAGGGGGGGAAAAGGACGGTTATGCAAACAGAGAATGGAAATTCAGCGCCGTGTTTCCCGAGAGCGAGAATCTCTGGGATCCAGTCCGTTTCTCTCCACTTGATTTACTTTCGCTGTTTGCAACTGCTGACTCTGTACCTGTGCCCCGATGCAGATCTCTTATCACAGGAAAACAAAACTCAGCAGTGCACGCACTAGCACAGCTCCGAGGTGATATATTGCTTTTCTGTTTGCATCTATTGCTGTTTAATGACTCGAATATCTCTGTAGGGAGGTGCGCAGATTGATTGCTGTGGTCCTCTCTGTTACTAAGCAGCTCTGGCTGAGCAGGTGCACATAATGGTGCTGGGTACAGAAGCTTGGAAACGGCTCACGCACTGCTGGAAAAATCGAGGAGCCTTCGATCAGAGACCTCCTGTCACGGAGCATGAATTGCCAGGGGCTTGCTCTCTCTAGCCAGCCAGTGGGCCAAGGCGATAGTGCCCCTACTGGAGGGGGGGGGGAGAGGACGGACAGGGGAATGAGGAGAGTGAGAAATGAAAAGCAGTGGGAGAAAAGGGAAAGAAGGAAGAGAGAGGGTAACATGAGAGGAGACAGAGGCAGTGGCGTCCCCCATCCTCAGCTGCGCCAGTCCCGGCACAGCAGCTGAGCGGCACCGATTCTGCTTCGCTCCCCTCCGCCTCATCTCGCGGTGGCGGAGAGACTGCCGGCAATGGAAGATGAGCACCAGAGAGAAGCCAAGGACCTGGAGAGTGATCAAACTGCTAGCAAGGAAGGATGGAAATGGGAGAAGAGAAGGAGGAAGGGAGGTAATGGCCAAGAAGACCCGAAAGAATATGCAGGGCATGGAAAAGATAAAAAATGGATGAAGATTTATTTATTTATTTTTATTTATTTTTAGTTTTTTTATACCGATTTTCCTGCATAAAATGCATATCAAACCGGTTTGATGGGGGAAAGAAACCAGAATTATGATTTCCTGCAGCACCATCACTGTACCTAGTGCTGTAAAAAGAGAATACAAGTTTGCTTATCGGAAACGGTGTTCTCCATAGACAGCAAGATAAATTAGCATGACACGTGGGCAACGTCATCTGATGGCGCCAACGGATCCCTTCTCTTAGCTCATAGAGCTGTGCTCTACTGAGCATGTGCGGGAGTTCTCACACAGGATTTGCCTTGTGGGCACCCCCCTCAGTCAATCTCAGAGTTAAGTTTAGCTAGGGAGTCGACTCTCCAGGGAGGCGGGCGGGTAATAAGCATGGTTAAGTCATCCTGCTTTCACGGAGTGCACCGGATACGGTAAGCAAACTTGCTTTCTCCATCGACAAGCCCGGCTGAATTAGTCATGACATTTGGGGAATCCCGAGCTGCCACAGAGCACTTACTGAAAAAGCAACACGGACCCCACTGTGGAGAGTGGATTACTGGGTGAAGAGGCTACGCAAAACTGTTAGTCCTAATTTACAGTCATTTCTTGATAGACTGTCCAGAGAGTAATGGGATGTGAAGGTATGTACTGACGACCAAGTTGCAGTTTTGCAGATATTCTCAGTAGACATGGATTTCAGATGAGCCACTGACTCAGCCATGACTCTCACCTGATGAGCTTTAATAGAGTCTGTAATCTGGAGGCCAGTGAGAGCATAAAAATCTGCAATGCAGTCTGCAGCACACTTGGCAACTACTCTGTCCAGAGGGTTAGGATGAATATTTGTGAGACCTGACAATATGACTGAGTCCTTTTCAGTCCAATGAATGAATGTGCGGTCTTGGAAAGAATGTGGGCAGAGGATGGCTTGAATATATGAAACATAAACAGAGAAACATGGAAATGGCAGCAGAAAAGGACCCAGTGATCCACCCAGTCTGCCCAGCAAGCTTATACCAGTATCTGCTGCTAGGGATGTGAATCGTTTTTTGACTATTTAAAATATCGTCCGATATATTTTAAATCGTCAAAAATCGTTAGGGCCACGATACAATACCAATTCCCCCGATTTATCGTCAAAAAATCGTAAATCAGGGGAAGGGGGAGGGCAGGAAAACCGGCACACTAAAACCCCCTAAAACCCACCCCCGACCCTTTAAATTAAATCCCCCACCCTCACGAACCCCCCCCCCCCAAATGCCTTAAATTACCTGGGGGTCCAGCGGCGGTCCAGAACGGTCTCCTGCATTTGAATCGTGTTGTCTTCAGCTGGCGGCGGCCATAGACCAACACGATTCGACTGCAGGAGGTCGTTCCGGACCCCCGCTGGACTTTTGGCAAGTCTTGTGGGGGTCAGGAGGCCCCCCCAAGCTGGCCAAAAGTCCCTGGGGGTCCAGCGGGGGTCCGGGAGCGATCTCCTGCCGCGAATCGTTTTCCGTACGGAAAATGGCGCCGGCAGGAGATCGACTGCAGGAGGTCGTTCAGCCGGGGTTCCGGACCCCGGCTGAACGACCTCCTGCAGTCGAATCGTGTTGGTCTATGGCTGCCGCCATTTTGCGCCGCCATTTTGCAAAATGGCGGCGCAGAATGGCGCCGGCTGAAGACAACACGATTCAATTGCAGGAGACTGTTCCGGACCGCCGCTGGACCCCCAGGTAATTTAAGGCATTTGGGGGGGGGGGGGGTACGTGAGGGTGGGGGATTTAATTTAAAGGGTCGGGGGTGGGTTTTAGGGGGTTTTAGTGTGCCGGTTTTCCTGCCCTCCCCCTTCCCCCAATTTAGCTACGGACCGCCGCTGGACCCCCAGGTAATTTAAGGCATTTGGGGGGGGGGGGTTCGGGAGGTGGGGGATTTAATTTAAAGGGTCGGGGTGGGTTTTAGGGTGTTTTAGTGTGCCGGTTTTCCTGCCCTCCCCCTTCCCCCGATTTAGCTACGGACCGCTGCTGGACCCCCAGGTAATTTAAGGCATTTGGGGGGGGTTCGGGAGGGTGGGGGATTTAATTTAAAGGGTCGGGGGGTGGGTTTTAGGGGGTTTTAGTGTGCCGGTTCACGATTTTAACGATTTTCACGATACTCTAAACACCCAAACGGCGACGATACGATTCCCTCCCCCTCCCAGCCGAAATCGATCGTTAAGACGATCGAGGACACGATTCACATCTCTATCTGCTGCACCGTGCAGGTTACCCCCATGCTTATCAGTTTCCCAGACCGTAAAAGTCGGGGCCCTCGGATGCTGTTTGAATCCAATTTCTCTTAACTGTTGTCGTGGAAGCAGAGAGCAATGATGGAGTTGCATCAAAATTATCAGGCTTAGTGATTATTACTGGCAACGGTAACATGACACAGACTTAGTGTTTGGGTACCTGCCAGGTTCTTGTGGCCTGGGTTGGCCACTGTTGGAAACAGGATGCTGGGCTTGATGGACCCTTGGTCTGACCCAGTATGGCATATTCTTATGTTCTTAGGGTAGTAAGCGCCGCATAATCAAGTTACCCCCTTGTTTATTTGTTCCCCAAACCATAAAAGTTGGGGTCCTCATTGATTGCTGTCTCAATCCAGTTCCCCTTTTCCCATTGCCATTCAAGCAGAGAGCAATGATGGAGTTGCATTAAGCCTTGATACTGTTATTTGTTGAGGGTCACAACTGCCACACCAGCAAGTTACCCCCAGTTACCCCCATGCACTCTTGTCTTTATTTCTAACCTCTAGCCTTTAGGGATCCTCAGTGTTAAAAGTGAAAAGCTGACAACACTTTTAGAGCACCACCTTATTGTGGAAGAACTGCCTATAATGGAGAGTAATGAACCAATACCTGAAGCCACGGGGCCTGAGGCCTGGTCCCCAGACTTTGCCTCATCACCTGATGGAGCAAAGTCAGCCATGTTATTGTATTACCATAGGATTAGGTATGTATGAGCTGTTTTGCATGGATTTACACAGGCCCAAATATCGCCACAATTGACCTACAATGTTTATCGCGCATTAAATGTAGCACGTTCTTGAAATATTGTGGCTCTGTGAATCTAGGCCTGAGTGATCTTAATGGTAATAATTTCCTCGGTTCAGTTGATGAGACCACTTTCAGATTTTGCTCGTGTTAGACTTATGTGAGGACTTTGCCAATTGGTTTAGTATATTCTCTTAGAATTAACAGTTCATGTAAGAATTTGACCATTTCTATTACAGCAGAAGCTTTAGCAGATTTTCTGATGGTAATATGACAAACTTAGTGAAAGATTGCTATAATCTCCCAGCTAATATACTATCAGCTCCTAAAAACTCAGATCAATTTGAATAAGAAGTGCTTGCCCTAGTTTTCCAATTAATTGCACCTTTTAAAACAAGCAGAGCTTAAAATTAGTATATACAAACCATCTAGGGAGGTGAAGAAAAGATTTCTTAGGGAAGCCATAGACCGACCTTTTTATTACAATCTGTCCCTCATAAGGTTCTTGAAGGGCTGGTACAAGAGTATTAGGCTCCCTAAGGGAACTTCATTGCATAGCTTCCCCCGCTCCCCAACCCCCTCATAATGTCCCCACACACAATTTAAAATTATGTATTTATAATAAAAGAATTTACTTGGAAAAGGACGTTGAGAAAAATATATCACTTACCGTATGTATAGTATATTTAGTACATGCACTACTATGGTGCCAACCAGAAAACTCTGCCAAAAAAAGACACTGGGAATCCATATGGAATTCGGTCTATTGTAACACGTGTTGGGGGTGTGGTCTTGGCCCTCAGAAAGCCATAAGTAAACTGAATTTCAATTACAATATAGTAAACCTCCCACACCAAAACAGCACTAGCTGCCAGCACTCAAACAGTAACAACTCTACTTATGAAAAGGCAATACTTGCAAATATTACACTAGGTCCTAAAACCTTAATAGGCCTCTTATATTAAGAAAAAAGAACAAGCCAAGCTAATATAGATCCCTGCACAGAAACTACACACTAGCAGAATACCTCACCTCAGTCACATATGCAGAACACAGACAGACCCTTACCAAATACAGAATAAAGAGACCATAAAGTATAAATAGAAACGTGTGGAGAAAAAACTTCAACAATTGAAACACTATGCAATTCAACAATGAAAAAACAGAATCATCATGCTTCATAAAACATTAATCATAATAGCAACACCATAACAATAAAAAATAAATAGTTTAATACAGAACAACATCTAATAATTAAACTGATATACACATTTTTTAAAATTTTCCTAACACCATTAAAATATTTCAAAACAACAGACACATCAAATAACATCCAATAATTGCTTAAAACTAATAGGGTTGTTTTTTGAAACCTTCTCTCCATACCTTTGATTTTTTTCCAGTCACCTTGAGATTTTCGTGGATTAGTTGGGGGAGATATGGATGGGGTACACAAACTTTCTCCTCTCTCTCCCCCATTTGTTCACCGTCTTCCTCCCCCCCCCCACATGCTCTCACACATTCCTATGCTCTCTGTTCCCCCCCCCCCCACACACACACACACATCTGCTCTCACACACACAGTCTGGTGCCCCTCCACATACATACTTGCATGCTCTCACAAAAATGCTCTCTATCTCCCCCACACACATGCTGTCACACAGAAATGCTCTCTATCTCCCCCACACACATGCTGTCACACAGAAATGCTCTCTGTCCCTCCCACATGCACATACTCTCTTTTCCCACCACTTGCTCATGCTCTCACACACATATACACATGTTCTCTGTCTCCTCCCCCATACATACATTCTCTCACACACTCATTCATGCTTTCTCTCCTCTCCACACACACACACACACACACACACACACACACACATTCTCTCCCTGGATAATGCAAGCAGCAATAGCCACCTCCTTGACTGTCTACAGCAGCGGGAGGCCTCCTCTCTCTCTCTCATTTGTGGGACAGTCACTGTTTCTTCCACAGAGTGGGCCCTGCTGACGCTGCTCCAGTTCCTGTCTTTCATACACGCCATGTGCCACCATTACTATGATTCTCCTCCTCAGTCAGGAGAGCCCAGTCGCTACCAATTCTCTCTTCCACTCTGGTCCTTTCTTCTGACCCTGCGAGGCCCCTGCCTCCAGCCACAGATCGGGCCTCCTCCTTCCTGCCTGCAAAGGCCCACGGGTGGGAGGAAGGCTGAATCGTTATGGTCATGCCACCAAAGTCTGGGCTGTTGCCCTCACATTTGAAGAAACTGTGGAAGCACTAGGCTGCCACCTCCAAATCTGTGGTACTGTGGGCGGCCGCCTAGTTTACCTAGTGCCTCCAGTGGCCCTCGGTTCATACTCATAGAATGAGAGACTTAAGACCAAGGGGATCAATATTCAAAACTGGCCGGTTAAGTAACTTAAGCCAGTTAGAACTTACCCGGCTAAGTTACGATGTATATGCAGCGGCACGGCATGTATAACTCAGCACTTAGCCGTGGAAGTCTAACCGGCTAAGTTTGGACCCGCTCTATGGCACATCGAGCGCAGCCGTACAACTTAATGCTGCTACATCGGAATATCGGCCATTAGCCGGATCAGTTCTATGGCCAACTCGCACCGCCCCGATCCGCTCACTGCCCGCCCACAACTTATGCGCCTAACTTTGTACCCGTATAAGGGATTTATGCAGCTAAGTTAGTTTTTGGGTACTTGCCAGGTTCTTATGGCCTGGATTGGCCACTGTTGGAGACAGGATGCTGGGCTTGATGGACCCTTGGTCTGACCCAGTATGGCATTTTCTTATGTTCTTAAGTGGCGGCCGCTGAACATGGGCGCATATTCAGCAGCCGCTAATTAGCCACATAAGTCCCGCTTGTCTGGCTAAACAGCGCGGAATGCGCTTCGAATATTGGGCTTCAAGTACTTTTGCCAAATTTTATTAACATAAAATTATAGACTTAAAGAAATAGTTAGAGGACAGTTTAGTCCCAGATCCTGTGGTTTTTTTTTCTAATTTCCACTTCATCAAAGTTTCCTGAGTAATACTCAGGTCTTGTTAACATCTTTTCAAACTCTTTCCTTGGCTGAGACAAGAAGGATCTGCAATGGATCCTATGCCTGCAAAATATGTGAGGGAATCAATAGAAAGTTTGTTAAATCCATTGTAGGACATCATTAACACCTCTTTGCTGGAAGGTTGTTGTCCATCTAAACTCAAAACAATGGTGGTCAATAAGGCCAATTATTAAGAAAAATCAATTAAATCCTACACAGGGCAGCAACTGTAGGCCTATCTCTAATTTGCTTTATTTAAGTGAACTCATTGAGAATGTAGTTAGTACTCAGCTTGGTCAGTACTAACCCAATTGTTTTCAACCTAAATAACGTTGTTTGGATGGACAAATTCTGAAGAAATGTGGACTCGAGCCCAGATTCTGTGCTTGTTCTTCTTGACCTTAGTTCAGCATTTGACACTGTAGGTCATGCTATTCTATTAGCTTGGCTAAACTGCCTTGAGTATTAGAGATGTGTCCTATAAGTGATTCTGTCGTATCTCATGGAGAGGGTCCAGTTGGTTAAAATGGGAGCTAATAGTTCTGACCCACTGAACCTTACCCGTGAGGTCCCACAAGGATCCCTTCTTTCTCCTGTGCTTCTTAATGTTTATTCGATCCCGCCGTTTAAGAAGAATTATTATGTATGTAGCTGGCATTCAGCTTTTTTGCTGTTTAGAGCGAGATCATATCAGCCAAGTGGAGATGATGAATACAGGGGTTAAGAAAAGCCCAAGAATAGTTAAAATTAAAAAAAAAAAATTAAGTCTTAATCATTCTAAAACAGAGGTCCTTTGGATCTGCTATTCAGGATTATTTACTATCATGCCTGAAGTATATCTTGTTGAAATTGCTGTGACTTTGAACAATGAAATAAGAACATATAGGTGTTATTTTGGATTCTCGCCTAACATTTTGTTCCCAATTTAGCAAGACTGTGATGTCGTCTTTCTTCCATCAACAGAGACTCCGTAATTTACGTCCTTTTCTTGAGAAAGGAGACTCGCTTGTGCTTCTTCATGCGTTGATTTTAAGCAGATTGAATTACTGTAATTTTTTATCTGTGGTTTTTGCCAGCTGTTCCATTATCTTGCCTTCCGTTAATTCAGAACACAGCAACTCGTTTACTATTGGACCTTAAACATTTTGATCATAGAGCACTTGCTCTTAAGTCAATACATCTGTTCCCTGTTTTGTTCTGCGTTGCTTAAGATTTTATTGTTGCTCTTTAAGCTGTGCAGGATGTGGCTCCACATTATTTGACCTCTCTTTTAAAGACAGGGAGGGCGATATTCAGCATTACTTCGCAGGATATGTTATGACTTATTTGGTTAAGTAGCGGCATCTGAATATCCGGCCTCGCTGAATGGCCACTTAGCCGGATAACTAGTTATCTGTCTAAGTGGTGGGTGGGGCAAGGGTGTTCATATGAGGAGCTGACTTAGCTGGATAAGATATCTGGCTAACTCGGATATTCAGAGTTAGCTGTATAACTTATCCCGCTAAGGGCTAGATTCATCAAACTATCGCATGCGATAGGAAGAGGGGCGTGTTTTATAGGGATGTACATTCGTTTGCGACAAAATAGGAAACAGAGACGATATTTCCTATTTCATCGTGTTTCGAAGGGCAACAAAACAATAAAAAAACCCACAAAATTTTGTGTGGATTTCTTATCATTTTTTGGGGGGGGGAAGAAAGGGCACATAAAAAAACCCCAAACCCACCCCAACCCTTCAAATTTAATCAATTGCAATCCCCCAAGACTTGCCTGACCCCCCCCCCCCAAGACGTACCAAAAGTCCTTGGTGGTCCAGCAGGGTCCCGGGAGCGATCTCCCCCTCTCAGGTCGTCGGCTGCCATTAATCAAAATGGTGCCGATGGCCCTTTGCCCTTACAGTGTGACAGGGGCTATCGATGCCAGTGGCCGGCCACTGTCACATGGTAGGAGCAATGGACGGCTGGAGCCATCTCCATTGCTTCTACCATGTGACAGAGGCCGGCCAATGGAAAACCACAGGAAAACAAAATTTCCCACAGCGGGCCGCTAACGAATCACATCTGTTTTATGGTAATAGCCTATTTATCGCAAAGTGCGCTACCTTGGGTAACATCAAGCTAGGGTGAGAGAACATTGCACAAACCTCATCTTTGTGTGAGTTTCCTCACTCAGAAGGTCATCAAATCATCACAAGAGTGTACTGGTTCTGTTCGTACGTCGCACTCTGAATGTCAAAGTGGCCCCTAACCCCTATACCACGACCTAAACCTCACCTCCAGTTTCTAGGTGGGCCTCCTATAGAGGTATAACTACCTACCTTAACAAGTGCGAAAAGGCCATAATGCGACTTGGAAAATAACCCCCTAAGTTTGGTCGACCCATTGAAGTGCACTAAAGTTAGCCGGATAAACTTAGCCAGCTAACTTTAAGGTAGCTGGATATATCTGGCTAACTAGCTGTCCTGCACAGCGGCTCAATATCTACGTCTTATTGCCCTGCAAAACAGTTGTAATCATGTGATAAAACTGCTGTCAGAAGAGTCACACAAATCAAAACTAGTGGATACCAGAAAAAAGTAATTTTCCTTTTGTGCACCTACATTATCAAATACTGTACCATTGCCAATTAGAGAGTCAGAATTGGTAACTCATAAGAACATAAGAACATGCCATACTGGGTCAGACCAAGGGTCCATCAAGCCCATCATTCTGTTTCCAACAGTGGACAATCCAAGTCACAAGTACCTGGCAAGTACCCAAACATTAAATAGATCCCAAGCTACTATTCCATATTAATTAATAAGAACTTATCCAAACCTTTTTTAAACCCACTAATTGCCATAACACATCCTCTGGCAATTAATTCTAGAGCTTAATTATATGTTGAGTGAAAAAGAATTTTCTCTGATTTGTTTTAAATGAGCTACTTACTAACTTCAAGGAGTGTCCCCCTATCATTTTATTGTCTGAGAGAGTAAATAGCCAATTTACATTTACCTGTTCAAGTCGTTTCATGATTTTGTAGACCTCTATCATATTCCCTCCCACCCCTCGGTCATCTCTTCTCCAACTGAACAGCCCAAAGTTCTTTAGCCTTCCCTCGTTCCATGCCCCTTATTTTGGTCAACCTTCTCTGCACTTTCTCCAGTGCAACTATATCTTTTTTGAGATGCAGCGACCAGAATTGTACACAGTATTCAAGGTGCAGTCTCACCATGGAGCGATACAGAGGCATTATGACATTTTCTGTTTTATTAACCATTCCCTTAGTTTGCTTTTTTGGTCGCCACAGCACACTGAGCTGGCGATTTCAATGTGTTATCCACTATGACGCCTAGATCTCTTTCCTAGGTGGTAACTCCTAAGATAGAATCTAATATTGTGTAACTACAGCAAGGGTTATTTTTCCCTATATGCATCACCTTGCACTTGTCCACATTAAATTTCATCTGCCATTTGGAAGCCCAATCTTCCAGCTTCACAAGATCCTCCTGCAATTTATTTAACTACTCTGAATAAATTTGTATCATCCGCAAATTTGATAACCTCAATCATCATATTCCTTTCCAGATCATTTTTATATATATTGAAAAGCACCGGTCCAAGTACAGATCCCTGAGGCACTCCACTGTTTACCCTTTTCCACTGAGAAAATTAACCATTTAATCCTACTCTCTGCTTCCTGTCTTTTAATCAGTTTGTAATCCATGAAAGGACATCGCCTCCTATCCCATGACTTTTTAGTTTTTTTAGAAGCCTCTCATGAGGGACTTTGTCAAACGCCTTCTGAAAATCTAAATACACCACATCTACCAGTTTACCTTTATCCACATGTTTATTAACCCCTTCAAAAAATATAACAGATTTGTGAAGCCAGACTTCCCTTGGGTAAATCCATGCTGGCTGTGTCCCATTAAACCATGTCTATCTAAATGTTCTGTGATTTTATTCTTTATAACAGTTTCCATGATTTTTCCTGGCACTAAAGTCAGACTCACTCAGTTCAGAAAGTTTTGCAAGATCTGGCTGTTTCCAGGCTTTTACATCAGGGTCCACTGTTTATTATTATGTTTGTTTGTTTTATTCCGTTTTTTTAAGAATATGTGAAGATGATTTTTTTTTGTGGTTTGTTTTTTTTTAACTTTCAATGCATGTTGAGATTTATATCTCACCTCGAGTCCATTTAAGAAATAAAATAAAATAAAATAAAATGCCTAACATTAAAAACCTAACCCCCTCCTCCCACTATCCCATCACAACCAATGAAATAAAATCCCCACCCTATCTCACCTTAACCGTCTGAATCCCACCCTACACATCCCTCAACCTTCTCCGAACACTTGCTGAAACCACCAAGTCTTCGCCCTTTTCCGAAACAGCAAGTCACTCAACCCTACACTCGCCTCCAGGGGGAAAAAACACGAAAAAAAAAAAAAAGGCACATGGTTTAGTCAGAGCAAGCTCGAAGCTTTACAGATGGGCGCGCTGTGAGAACCTCAAAGCCCACCCGGGATATTTAAAATCTCACAGTCAGCCCCTTATACTGTACCCTCCACTCCACCGGGAGCCAACGCACGTCACAAGCGGCTGGCACAAGAGGGTCCCAGGGTCTCTGCTCGCCAACGCATTGGGTCGCTGTATTGAAGAATAAATTCAAATGCTTTAGTCTTCACTGCTGGAAGTGTTTCAATAGTCAAGCTTTTCCAATATTAACCTGTGCGCTACCGGAAACAGATCCCTCCCCCCCAACTCAAACAGATGCACCTGCTGAATGCATCTCTGGGTCCTAAAAGCTGAACCGCGCTGACATCGTAAGCTGGAGGTCCCACACACTGTCTCTTTTGGTTGCAGCACACGGTGTAAAAGTGGACGGCAGACGCACCCCTTCCCGTCTGCACCCGCTAACCCCCCACCCCCCCCCCCCCCCCCGACAGCTCCATTTTAGAGGAACTTAATTTAAGCTTTCGCAGGGATCACCAGCCTGCAGTTTCCAAAGGACGTGGATTCAGCCTGATGATTACAGAATACTGATCCTAGCCCCCGGCTGCCAGGAGCTGCATGTCATCTGCAAAGAAGTCGTCAGTAAAATAAAAGGAGGCCTTCCGTAAGCGATGTCACACTATTTCGGCACGAAATCAGCCCCCACTCCCACTCGTCGCACATTGCCACAAAATCTCCAAACCCCCCCCCCTTTCAATTATAACGTCGCAAACGTAGAACCCCCTTTATATTAAGCTGTAATACCAAACTGCAAGCAATGATCAGGCCGTGTTTTACTGGAGCAAAATAGCATTAGTACCGAGCACGGTTTAGGCGTACATCGCGAGCTGCAGCCAGTTTGATTAATAATTAAAGCCGTTCATCGTTGCAAAATCAAATAAGTAAAGACGCTGAACCGTTTTGTTGCAAGAACTATTCATCCCGCCACGGCGCTGAGAAGCGACGGGGACGCTGCTGACCGAATCGTCGTTTTCTGGAACAGAGAGAGTCCACGTCGATCTGGACCGCCTTCGCCTGGCCACGCCACGCTCTCTATAGCTTCTGCATGTGCAGCGACCACCATCGGCTCACGCTGTCCACGGGCAGCCACCCTCAGTGGTCGGAACTGCCCGATGTTCGTGCATCGCCGTGTGGCTTCGCAGCATCACCACAGAGGCAATTATATTGCTAGCACGGGAATGCACTAAAGCTTGGCTTGTTCTCTTTTCCTAACAGGAGGTGTATTGGTGTTTTAGGGCCTGGTATGATGTTTGCAGTGTAGCCTTTTCATAGGTAGGGTTATTACTGTTTGAGCGCTGGCAGTTAGTGCAGTTTTGATACAGGAGGTTTACTCTATTATTGCAATTGTAATTCAGTTTACTCTCGGCTTTCTGAGGGTAAAGCCCACACCCAAACACGCATTATAACTCGCTTAAGGCAATAGGGGGTTCCAAGTGTCATTTTTGGGCTACAGCAGGGGTAATTACAAATTTTGAGTCATGGCTCCCCTTCTATTGGTTGGGGGCTTCCCAAAATTGGTGGGGGGGGGGGGGGGGAGTGGGGAAGGTGCACAAATGCATTGACCCCGGGCCCCGGAGACCCTCACTGCTGCCGTGACAGTAAAGTAATCTTATGACTTTGACACGTCACGATATGTTCAATCCCCCCTCCGCCCGTCAGAGGGTGGCATCATTTATGGAGGGCCCCCTAAGCCGGACCCAGGCACTCAGACAGACCGTGTGAGGAGCAGAGCAGCCGCAGCCACCGGACCAACTACTGAAAACCGTTTTCCTTTTAAAGTGCTTCAGAGTGCCAACAACTCAAAGTAAGAACTCGTGTCCAAAGAAACTCTCAAAATGTCTTCCCTTAAAATAAATGTGTAACATTACTCGTCTTCACACAATGTAGTTCCGGACACGAATTCATGTTTCAAAGCGCCGCTTCAGAGGCGGAGCTGGCATCCTCTCGGTGACGTTTGGCCAGCCCTCACCCACCTCACAGAAGGATGCCGTCGCCACCCTGACACCACACTGCCATCCGCTAGGCCTGCGCACGCGGGAAACCTGCCTGCGGCACCAAGGGATGACGTCGCCTGCAGTCAGCGGTTCAGAACTGCCGACGCCTCAGCCACAGGTCCTCCCGCTTCTGCAGTGCTCGTTGCCCTGGATCCTTGACGTGCACCAGCCTTGCCCCAGTCATCGCCTCACTCCTCGTCCTACTCCTTGCCCCGTCACCGTCTGCGTGTCCTTTCCTTGTCTCCTGTTTCCTTCGGCCCCCCGACCAATTCTTTTTGTGCCTTGACCTCTGACCCTACCTTGATTGCTGCCTGCCTCCACCCCCTGCTCGGGTTCTGACACCTCTGGACTGCCACCTCCTCCTATGTCCTGTTGGCCTCAGAGCCGAAAGGCCCAACCTGCGGGGAAGAGGCTGGCATAGGCCATCGCATGTCTGCCTGCTGTTCGCGTGAGCTCAGCTCGTACCAACTACACCACAGCTCAACAAGGACTCGCACACCCCGTAATGCTCCTTCTCTAAATACTATCTCATTCCAAAAACAACTTTATGGCATTGAGTCTGAGAAGCAAAGGCAGCTATAGATCTCGAAAAAGCTGGTAATTCTCAAAAGCCGATAGAAATCAAAGGCATACAAAAATCTTCTTGGACTACAAAAAGTCCATTCAAGAAACACAGAGCCGACTGTAATACTCAAATCGCTGCCAGCAATCTCAGTTCTATAAAACTGTTCCAATCAATGCACTCATTATGACCGTCTGTAGAGATTGTGTCCAGAAAAAAAAATCCACGGTCGTTTAAGTAAGACACCATATCACTGCCTCGAAAAAGGGCTGGTTACGATCCACGATTGTCCAGCGTACGTCCTAAAATATGTGTGCCTGCCCAACGCGGTGAACCACTGTGGCGTCAGTCCTGGAACCACTGTCGGTATTTCTAGATTTTTTTTTTTTTTGAAGCTTTTTGTCTATATCTTGAATGGCTTTTTGTAGTCCAATAAGATTTACTTACATCTTTGATTTCAATTAGATGTTGAAAATTATCAGCTTTTTCAGATAAAATAATTATATATATAATATATAAATATATAGATATATGTATATAATTATTTTATCTGCTTCTGCTTTCCAGACCCAGTGCCATAACGTTATTTTCGGAACGAGATGGCCATTTAGAGACTGAGAATACCAGTTACGCTCCTGAAGCAGTACTTCCCACGTTATTCAGTCAGAAGAGCAAAGTGTTCAGGAATTGGGACTCTCAGCTGTTCCCTGCGGGCTTCCTCTCCCTTAGGACCCCGTAAGGTAATTAAAATCCTCTTCACTCACTTTAGTATAAAAAAAGTCCTCAGAAAGGATGTTGGGAGTCTGTGCAGCAGGGACAAGTTTCTATCCCCAAGACCTGGGAACATTCATTTGCCCTTCTGGCTCTCTGAGTCTCTCCTGGAGCTCACTCCCAGCTGGCTGAAAGGAGAGATACACACTCGCCAAACTACTCTTCCCCCTTCCAGGACCCCTGGAGAGCTCCAGTCACTTGCTGCCTCTCGTTGACTCCCTCTCGTGCCTCATGGAGACACCTTATAGGCAGAGAACCACCGTTTTTGAGATGGACCAAGAAAGATCAATGAAAACCAGCCCTCTACACCCCTGGATGCTCATTGATGGCACGTTCCTTCCTTGAACCTAGCTTACCTTAAGCAACCGTTCATACAGTCTGCTGGGATCCTTCGGAAGAAGGGCTCCTCTATTAATACTAATTATTATTAGCAGTCCTAGAAGTTTTCTGTACACTGTCATGTGGGAGACCCCAGTTCGATTCCCCCTCGGGCCATCTGAGGAGACAGCAAGCACAGCCCCGGAGAATGAGGGAGTCGTAACCATCATCCAAGAGCAACGCCTACTGGCTGGCTCAGAACTGTCCTTGTGGCGTGGAACGTGAGCTAGATTTATTTATTTATTTATTTATTGCGTTTCTATACTGACATTCATGATCCCGATCATATCATATTGGTTTACAAGGAACAAGGGGTTATAACATTAACATTACCATTGAACGAGAAGCAAATTTACAATAAACAAGGGGGAGTGAACTTGGGAGATGAAGTAGCAGGAAGCTAAGGATAGACGAAGAAAAACTTAAACGGTAAATGGGAGATGCCTAGATACTTATATAGAGAGGTCTGTCTAAGTGGCACTTATCCATGGTTCGGAACGATTAGGGTAGGCTTTGTAGGAACAGCCAGGTCTTGAGTTGAGACAGGGAGAGGAAGGCTCAGATGGCTGCGAATGAAGAATGTCCATTTACAATATTGCTGCATCCTGCTTCTGGGGACCACATTTGTCACGAAGGACTAGATGTACTGAAAGGGTTTTCCTATTTTTATCTATGGAAAAAAATGCTGACTACATCAGGCCTAAATGTCCCTGGTTATATAATTCCTCTCCTTTATCAACATCCTATTTCAGTAGCTTCAGCTTTATTTTCTCTCCAGAGGTGCATAAAAGTCATGCCGCAGGCAGAACAGACGATTGATCCCAAGGCGTGAAAAGCACCAGCGCTTTAGATCCCAGCTCACTGGCTGCCCTCCAGCAGAGCTCTTTGACAAACAGCGTGCCACAGGCTATCCTCAGGGGGTGCAAGGCTGACAGCTCTGCCCTCGGCAGCATCTCCACCATGTGCAAAGTGGGAAAAAAAAGTACAAGGGAGAAGCACAGACGGAAAACCAAGCTGAGCAATGGTCTGCGGAATAACAGGGGGAAAAGAAAGAACATCTAGGCTGCTTTAGGAACCTTTTGTAGGCTGTGAGTTAGGGTCACCTCCTCGTTCAGGTCAATCTACAGAAGCTGACAGAGGGCTGATTTAGCCCCATTGCATGCATGGCGTTGTAGTTCTTACTTTACATATGGACATCATGAGGACTACAAGCCCCTGCGAGTCGTGACATAAAAATCAGGACTGGATCAGCCTGTTTGGGTTGACGTGGATGCCACACGCTGGGCATGCATTAGTAAATGTAACCCAGGCACCTTTCCGGGTTACCAGTAAGCCCTGGGATAATAGGTGTTAGTGCAGTTAGAGAGGGAGAATTAGGGGGAGGATCCATTCATTTGGCAGCCCTCCCAGTGCGGGGCTGTCACAGGTATCCCCTGCAGGAGGTTTTACAGCAGAGCTCCGCAAAGGGCTCGGAGCAGTCTGAGCTGAAGGTTTGAGAGGAAGGTTGGAGTTTTTCCTGAGTTACATTTTGGGCCAACCTGGAGCCTTGGAAGCCTCCTGAGATCCTCCAGGGTGGGTCTGGAGCTACTGCCGGGCTCTCCTTCAGAGGGACGGAGGGCGTCCAGGGCATAATTTGCTTGGTAGGAGCCCTGCTGAACCCCCGGGCCTTTCCGAGACTAAGGGACTGGGGAACCCAGTGTTGAAGACGCCCAGGGTTAGGGAAGGACCTGCCCATCCGAGGTGGGGACCCACCCTAAGGGTGATCCGGAGTTATTTACTTTCTTGGGTCAGAAGTGTTTTCTGCCCCTCTTCCTACCTGTGAAACCTGCAGTTCCAGCAGGGATCCCATCGAGATCCAGTACATCTAACTGGGAGTAAGAAATCATCTTTAATAAGAGAGGACACACAAAACCTTGGGGAGAGAGAGAAATTCACTCTCAGTGCAGAGAGAGATTTCTTTTTCCACCAGCGAAGGTTTCCTGCCCGCTCCAGGGGCCCCGGCTCCGCCTCGCCCAGGAGGGTGGCTGGATTCCCGGCCTTGCTAAGAGACTCTTGCGCAGAGGGAGGACACAGAACTGTCAGTAAAGGAAGGGAGAAGAGAGAGAACGGTGGTGCCAGAAATTCACCCTAAATGTGCCAGCAGCCCAGAGCTGCGTACAGGAAAGAATTATTTTTGGACACTAACCCAGTGGGTCCCTGCCTCTTCTTTGGGCACTCACCTCACCCGGGGAATTTAGGAGAGGAAGTCAGTCACTGGGCCCTGAGGGGACTCTCTTCTTCCCCCAGTCAAAAGAATCCACACCCTGGCAGGTAAGGGAGACAGAAATGCGAGCATGGGTCCCTGCCCTGAAGAACTTATACCTAACCTTATAGCCTGCAGCCGAGCAGGACACGCACACCAGGTTGGAGGTTACAAAAACTCAGCAAAGAACATTCACAAACACTTTAAAGCCGCATCGTTGGTGGTGGATTCTCTGATAACCTTCGCCTTTAATGGTCTGAATTATTCGTATTCGTAAGGTTACTTTTATCTCCATTTTCCCCTTTATTTTTTGCTGCTGTTTTCCCACAGATGGCACCGCTCAGGCTACACCAGTGCCCTCTCCGGTCAGGAGCACCGGAGGGAATCTCCTCCGAGATCCGTCCTCAACGGGCAGCGCCGGCTCTCTCTACCCTCGTTTTCCTGGCTGCGGAGCACCCAAAGCTTTGCTTAGTCCCCCCACGGGCATAAGTTTGTTGAACGGGAGGAGTCCTCCTCGCGCCACGGTGCACAGCACCATGGCCCGAGCTGCATGGCCCATGTTTTTAAATAGAAACCTACATCATGATTTACATATCTGAGCGGCGTGCATCGTCCCGACTGCAGGGCTCCGTCTCTTCAGCCAGAAGCCTCGTAGTCACTCGCTGGTGGGACACTCATGATTTTATAACTCTGCATCATATCTCCCTCTCAGTTGTCTCACCTCCAAGCTGAAAAGCCATAACCTGTTTAACCTTTATCATTTTGTCACCTTTTCTAGTTCTGCCGTAGGAAAGTGACCAGAGCTTCACACAAAGGAAATAATCTCTCCATACAAATCTCTGGTAAGACCTCTCCCTAAGTCCCTTATCAAAAGGTCCCAATGCCAACTCAAAAAATAAATCAACCTCCATCACCACCAACCACCAGCAAAAACAACCCTGCTAACAGCTGAAGAGGATAAAATGTAAACATGCACAGATTAAGTAGAGTTTTTCGGTGGCCACTGATCCGGTTTGGGTCATTTTCAATAGGGTAAAGGTTGGCCTTGGCTCAAAGGTTGAAGCTGACCCCCTCATTTTATTGAAAGTTATTCTGCCTCGGATGGAGGGGCAGCTTGGATCGCTGCATCGCTGCATTTCAGGTGCGCAGAAAAAAAATTTATAACACTCAAAACCTTAACGTTTAAAAGCCGGCCTACAGCAAAGTCTACAAGGACGCAACGTTGGTTGATGCTGGGTTGCCATACACTGCGGACAAAAAAACCCAAACAAACCTGCTTAGCGCTCAACTCTCCTTACACTGCTTTTGTGCTTGCATAACCCTTTCAACCCCAGTATTCAGCATCTCAAGCAAAACTAATAAAAAAAACCGGGGTCGCTGCAAATCTCCATCATCCTACCGTCTCAGCACCGTTGCGGCGAGGGATCCAAATCACTTCGCATCTTCCAGGTCACGACTCGCTCTTTTTGCTTTTTTCTCTTTTATGAGAGGCCGGTACACCACGACTAACAGCATCAGATTCCCAAGCTAAAAGGAAAGCAAGGGATCAGAAAACGGCAGTGGGATGCATCTTGCAGAGGTTTCCCAGTTCTCACTTTAGCAATCCGGACAGCATCCTCTTTCGTATCATACATGCTCTACTCGTGAAGATTTCCTGCAGGTATGGTGGGATCAAACTGGTTGGTGCCACGTTGGTCACCAGAAAAATATGCTGGGAGGGCCTGCTATCCTTGGTTTTTTTTTTTAATTTACCATTTATTAATTTTTTCAGTGATAACAACATACATTGAATGGAAAAAAATATAGCATAGTACAGAAATCTTTAAATTCTCACTCATAATTATAACACATTTTTAGGCCCATTACTAGCCCTCAAATGCTGGGAGATCCATCGCAAGGGGAGACTTTTCTTTTACAAAGAAATAATAAACTTAAGTGAAGGCGTTACAAAGAGGGGCAATATTACTACATAAGACGCTCTAATTCCTAATAAGAGGTCATCAAACAATCGCGTTTAAACTTTAACATCTGCCCTTTCAACATCGTTATCATTAAGAAATTGTTTTAAATGGGAGGGCAAAAAAAAAAAGGTATATGTAACATCTCTAATTTTCACAATACATTTGCAAGGAAATGTAATAAATTGCGCTCCCATTTTCAAAGCCCTGCTGTCTTTATCTGAGAGGCAGAAGACCTTCTGATCAGACGATTTAACAAGAGCCTTGAGGCCTTCACAGAAAGGCTGGTGGATGTCAGCAACAGCCTGCTGGGGACAAATACGATATCAAATTAAAAAAAATATATATATATATCCAAGGGTACGCAGCCAGAGAGGATCCCTGGCGGTAGGAGAGTGAGCATAAAGCTAAGAGACTGAATCAGGCCTGTGCTAGGGCAGCAGGTTACGAAATCGGGGAGCGGGCTTGAACTGCAGTGGTTGTTTTATATCCGAATCACTTTTCTGGCTGTGTTATTCATGCCCAAAAGACGTATCTTACAATGTCCAAGTCATCCCCTCTCCAGTGTTTCCCCTGCAAATTATCCCTGCCCCGTAATTAAATGGGTTCTGGGGCCTCAGATTTCATAGCTTTAAAACACAGCTGACAGAGCTCCTGCTGAGCTGTCAGTGCAGCCTTATCAGGAAAGAGAGCTCAGACCTGACACATTCAGGTCAATGGAAAAGCCATTAACAGCAGGCCATGTCCATTAATTAACACCCACACCCAGCCTAAGCTAAGGGCACACAGAAGAACTATTGCATGCAATATAAACCGTGAGGGACACGTGATGGCTTATCTCAGCTTCTGCCACCTGATATTGGGAATTGTAAATGTTCAACCTGAGGTTCCAGAGCCACACGTCTGGGATTGGAGCCTTTCTTCAACCCTCACTGTGGCTCTGTGCCTTACGCCTGTGCTCTTCTCTTTCAGAAATGTCCCCCGATCCAGGCAACATGCCGGTGGGACACAGGAAGCCGGTCAGGGTGGAGGGCGGTCCCTGCAGTGCTGCTCTTTGACCAGCAGGGGGCTCACCACAGGAGAGGAGCTGCCTTCCTTTCCTGCCTCCCCAGAGCCTGAGTGGGTGGGTGAGAGTCCTACCGACCCTGTAAGACGGGAACCCAGAAACTCAAGTCTCCTGAAGCACAACACTGCAGTCAAGCCAAAGGGTGAGTCCCTTTTTGTGTCTCTGTTATATCACAATATGCCAAAGTAGGGATAATCAGCTATCAGTGAGAGAACACATGCTTGCCTCATATGTATCAGAAATATTACCACCACTTATTTTTTCACTGGCTTCTCTAGGTGAATCTCACACACACACACACACACACAGATTATAACCAAGTTTAGATCAGGTAGGATGCTGAACTTTTGCACATGCAAAGTTCAACTCCTCAAACAGACAGGGAAAAAAAATCCCCAATACAGTTTTGACAAAATTGGATATTGGGGGATCTGAAGTATGGTGCTTCAGAATTCAAAATCTGATTATTATTATTATTATTATTTTTTTAATTAAAGGCTCTTAAAAAATGGTGAAATCAGAGTAAATTACTTTGACATTTAACCCTGTTACAGTTAAGTGGAATGATTTTTTTTCCTTGAAACTCATCTTCCCTACCACCTCGAAGTTTACTTAACTAAAGGAGAGATTCAGTGATAAGAAGGGAAGATAAGAGCGCACAGCAACAGGTCGTGCATGGATATTTCTGGCACGACTTG
The DNA here is from genome assembly GCF_901001135.1 of Rhinatrema bivittatum. Taxonomy (NCBI): domain Eukaryota; kingdom Metazoa; phylum Chordata; class Amphibia; order Gymnophiona; family Rhinatrematidae; genus Rhinatrema; species Rhinatrema bivittatum. The sequence continues at coordinate 16,688,704 of NC_042619.1, read as the reverse complement.
CTACGAGTGTGAAAATCTAGCTCACTATTCCATGTTATGCACCAAGACACCAAGATCCTTTATTTCCATCTTTTGAGCTATGTATATTTATTTAGTTATTCAAAATATGTAAATGGCTGCTGCATCCAAGGTTCCGAACAGCTCACAAGTAAAGCAAACTGAAATACACTGAAGCTAATAACACAGAAAAAAAGAGAACCAACTTGATGGATTTCTGCTCAGCTAACAATAGGTGGTTAGAACTGCAGGGATAAGCTCCAGATGAAGGAAATAACTTATCCCTAAATTTACCTCTCTAACCAGAGATGCAGCACAACGACCCAGGTTAAGGGAGTCCAGAACCATCTGTGATGTTTTCAATAACCTTTTTTAAAGTTTTGAGGGAAGGCTGCCTTCTGAGGTCACAACCGGTAAAAAGCTTAAATTCTTTTCCACAATTCAGCTAATTGGCCAGACCGGAGAGAAGGAAGGTCAGAAAGGTAGCGAGCGGCCCCACTGGCCTAAGATCTCCCGGAAGGTTTCCAGATCCACGGCAAAAAGCTAATGCACAGCGGATCACCTTTGGGTGTTATATGATTTGATATTTTTTCAAGAATGTCGGTATATAAAAATTCTAAATAAATAAATAAATAAATAAATAAAGTCAGCATTTTGAACCGAATCCTCTACTGTGCCATAAAAGCCAGGGTGAAAACGCTCCTTCCAAGTACTGCCAGCGGCTTTACATGCTGCCAAATTCTGGATCATCTGCAAGCAGAAGGAGCAAGGTAGACGGAGTTGCAACAGTCTAATCGGTCAACACTAGAGATTATAACACTGGAGGATCCAAGTATAGTCTGAGTTTTCAGAGGATTCTGAGCTTAAAATAGGAACTTCGAACAACTGAATTAATCTGGGCTCGAATTGAGAAATCTGATTTAAAGATGACTGCCAAGATCCTAACTTGACTGACAACAGGAAGCCCAAAGATTATTGCACTGTAGCATTCTGGCACCGCACTTTCCAGTACTCTTCTCTCAGAATTCTGGTTTTCAGCTGATGACATCTACTCCTGCTTCAAAATTAGCATCAATTACCCCAATTATCAATTATCTCTATTTTTCAGCATGAGTACTAGGGATGTTATATGAGGAGAAAATATTCGTCAAATATACAACTCCCTGACGCTCTGCAAGCTAAAGACAAATTGTTGTGTTTGGTGGTCCGCCGGCCTCCCCCGCAAACCACCACACACTTACCTCAGACCCCGAGCCACTGTTGCTGGTCCCCAATGCCACTGAGGAATTCCTGGGCAGCTGTGTGGCAAGGCACTGCGTTCAGACAGGAACGCTGCTGGCTCTTCCCATGGCTTCCCCTAGACACGCGTGCGCCTGACATCACCAACTTTAAAGGGCCCGCAGTGGTAAATCCCTCATGTCGCGCCCACAGATGACCTCACCAGCCCTGGCCTATAGAAGGCCCTCTCCCTACAGTCCTTGCAGTATGAGTTGCCTCAGCGTTCCTTGCCTTTGTTCTCAAGTTTCTGCGTCCTATGTCTTCACTTCCAGTGGTCTTCGTCTTCAGTCCCTGATCTTTGTCCTCGGTCCAGCTGGGTTTAAAAAAGGATTGGATAAGTTCTTGGAGAAGTCCATTACCTGCTATTAATTAAGTTGACTTAGAGAATAGCCACTGCTATTACTGGCAAAGGTTGCATGGGATAGACTTAGTTTTTGGGTACTTGACAGGTTCTTATGGCCTGGATTGGCCACTGTTGGAAACAGGATGCTGGGCTTGATGGACCCTTGGTCTGACCCAGTATTGCATATTCTTATGTTCTTATGTCTCAGTCTCCTGTGATCAGCGATTCATTTCATCTTTGTCTCGTTATCTGCCCACCTGTTCTGCTACTTGCCTTCCTGCCCTGCCTATACGTCCCTTCTGCCCTATGGATGGATACCCAGTAATTGACCTCGGCCTGACTCCTGGACATTCTCGCTTGCCGCCTGCCTCCAACCATGGTCTGCCTCCAGATATGTTTCATCTTCCCCTGCTCCAACCCGGCTCCATCGATGGATCTCTCCAGCAGAGGTCCCCGCCTAAGAGCTGCCGGCCCCAGCACCTAAAGGCTCAAGCCGAGGGGAACATGGGCTGGTGAAGGTGAAGCTCCAGTTGGGCCTTTGCCTCATCTGAGTCCGTCTGCTGATGGTGGGTAACTGCAGGTTGCACCAAGCTCGTCTCAGCCTAAGGGTCCACACCCACAACACAGATATAATACCTGGAGACAACGAAAGTGCATAAAATATATCATGCAATGTAAAATTAAACTAAAAAAGCTATTTACAGAACATAAAGATGCAAGAAATGCATTTAAGTCAAGCAGTTTCACTTAGAGCATAAGAACATAAGACTTGAGTCAGACTAAAGGTCCATCAAACCCAGTATCCTATATACAAAAGTGGCCAATCCAGGTCACAAGTACTTGGTAAGATCCCAAGGGGTAGATAGATTCCAAGTTCCTTATCCCAAGGATAAGCAGTGGATTTCCCCAAGAACACCTTAATAATTGTTTATGGACTTTTCCTCCAGAAATTTGTCCAAATCTTTTTTAAACACAACTACACTAGTAGCTTTCACCACAACCTCTGGCAAAGAACTGAAGAATTGAATATGCATTGAGTAAAAAAATATTTTCTCTTATTAGGTTTTAAATGTTGATCTGCCTCAGTTAAAACATCCGTGTTTTATTATCCAGGCAGCTAAACTTTCCCTCCAATCAGTCCTCAAGGCAAAGATTCTGTAAGTCTGAAATCATTTATTGTACAAGTAATTTCTACTCACAATTGTTGCATTTCAAACACAAGCCCCAGGCAAGAAACTTTGGTAACTGGAGATGAGGTAGGAGAAGGGAGAATGGAGTTTATTGTGTTGCAAGGGTGGGAAGGTAAGAGGAATCTGAGGCTGATTTAGTCCTTAGAAAAAGGCGATAAAGGGAAGATGAAACCCAATCCGTTTCAGGGGGGTAACACAGAGCGCTGCTACTCAGAAGCAAGCATGGAGCAAACTGAACTCTCATTGAGAGCTGCTAAAGGAAACGCCCCCACAAGCTAGAGGCAGGGGTCAGGGTCAATGGCAGCGAGCCTAAGAACCATGTAACACAGGGGTAGCATAAAGGGCAGTCCTTTGAACCTATAAGGCACCCTGGAAAACTTAAGTTAGATTGAGTGGGATTCAAGCTCTCCCGATGGTGAGAGAAAGTGGAGTGGGGAGGGAGCTTCTCTTAAAGGCAAAGGCCCACAGATTTTTATCATAAGTTACAAACAGTGCTTCAGTATTTGAGAATCCTCAGAAGGGAGGACTGCACTAAACACAGTTAAACTATAATATAGACAGATACAAACATGTACCCACTGCTGGGGACAGAACAAACATTATTTAGTAACTTAATTGCTTGTCCCCTGTTTTTTGTACTGTCCAAAAGAGTAAACACATGATTAACATTTACTCATTCCATTCTACTCACTATTTTATAGACATCATAAGAAGTTGCCATACTGGGTCAGACCAAGGGTCCATCAAGCCCAGCATCCTGTTTCCAACAGAGGCCAAACCAGGCTATAAATTCCTGGCAAGTACCCAAACACTAAGTATATCCCATGCTACTGATGCAATTAATAGCAGTGGCTATTCCCTAAGTAAACTTGATTAATAGCAGGTAATGGACTTCTCCTCCAAGAACGTATCCAAACCTTTTTTGAACCCAGCTACACTAACTGCACTAACCACATCCTCTGGCAACAAATTCCAGAGTTTAATTGTGCGTTGAGTGAAAAAGAACTTTCTCTGATTAGTCTTAAATGTGCTACTTGATAACTTCATGCAGTGCCTCTTAGTTCTTCTATTATCCGAAAGAGTAAATAACCGATTCACACCCCCCCCCCCCTACAGTGATGAACTCTGCGAGACATTCATCCAGACCGCATTTTACTTTCCTGCAAGGGAAAGATCCTGTGGGCCCCCCCTTGAGGAAAAGTGTTCAGCCTGAGATAGCAAGAGCTGTACTGACCCCCTTACCTCAGTCCTCGGAGGCAGTGCAATGCATTTAAAACCCACCTAGAACAATGTACTTTGCACTGGGGAGCAGGGCGTTAATGGCAAGGATATGAGGATAACAACAGTGGGGTGTGAGTTATAAATAAAGCATGCAAATCCTCATCTGCCCTCCTGTTCCAGACATTCTGTTTGCTCTTCCTTTTGATATCTGAAGCATATTGTCTCACTTACAAAAGGCACGTCTTAAAATAGGCGTGATGAAAATAAAATCTGACGTGCACAGCCAGATATCTTCATGGTCCTCGGTCCCAGTATCCAAATCTCAGGCTCATGCAAACGAGTGCTGGCACTTAATGAAGAAGGCCACAGGCTTGCACAGCAGGGCAGCCCTTTAAAGACCCTCTGGCCAGGAGTAAGTGGTTCATTTGGCCTTTTGCGTCTGCATGACCTAGGGGGGACTTTTTCTGGTGCCACAAACTACGGAGGCACCTGCCTTCTTCCTGTCCACAGATAGCCACATCTGTACTCATAGAAGAAAAAGCACCTTGGCCGGCTGGAAACTGAAACGCTGGCAAGAAATTGGCACTGCAAACGCCAGGGAGGGGATAAATGTGGCAGCTAAGCTCTGATAGGCCGATGCAGCAATGAGTTTTACGTGCACAAAAGGCACGTTCTAAAATGCGAGTTCTGCTTAGCGCCCTCGCATGGAAATCCCATGCAAAAGAGCCCATTAAGTGCTACTCCCCGCTGCAGAGAGGTGCGCAGGCCAGACACGGATTTTCTTAGCGCTGGTAACTTAACTCCTGGGTCAGAGATGGAGTCAAGTTTTGCACTGAAAACATTTTAAAGCACTGAAAAACAGGTAGAGAAATTTTAGGATTCATCAGGCTTAACCGCTGCCACTTCGCCAGAGTTTAACATTTTCTTTATGGCACCTGTTGTGCACAAGAAATATCAAATGGCGTCCCCAGTATCCAAAAACAGGTGATGGGGGCTGCTGAATTGGGTCCATATCTTGGAGCGTGGTTTGGAAAAGATTTTAGGAGGGGGAAAATTATAATAAACAAATATACCACTGGGTGTTGTACCAGTGGACCGCCACTAGATGGCATAAGAAATGGTTGTAAACCCCTTACTCAGTGGGAAATTTCATAATGAGGCTCCTTTCAGAGGATTTGTAAGTCAGTCCTCTAGTTGGGGCAGGGTTACGAGTCTGACGGGAAGGAGACTCCGAGATGGAGTAATAGTGGAAGGCAGCAGCCAGCCAAGCTGCAAGCCCGGGGACCATCTTCCTTTTCGGAAAGAGCCCAGCACGGACTTTCCCCCCACAATGGGAGAAGCCCAAAGCTGAAGAGGAAACTCGCAGGAGATCTGGCCTGGGTCTCGTCAGAGGAGAATTTGGAAATGGATTTTGCTTCACTGTCCTCTGGAGGAGTAGAGAAGATAATCTCAAGGGGCCACGGGGACCTCATGAGAGGCTTCTACGAAAACTAAAAAGTCATGGGATAGGAGGCGATGTCCTCTCGTGGATTACAAGCTGGTAAAAGATAGGAAACAGAGAGTAGGATTAAATGGTCAGTTTTCTCAGTGGAAAAGGGTAACAGTGGAGTGCCTCAGGGATCTGTACTTGGACCGGTGCTTTTCAATATATATATATATAAATGATCTGGAAAGGAACACGATGAGTGAGGTTATCAAATTTGCGGATGATACAAAATTATTCAGAGTAGTTAAATCACAAGAGGCTTGTGATACATTACAGGAAGACCTTGCAAGACTGGAAGATTGGGCATCCAAATGGCAGATGAAATTTAATGTGGACAAGTGCAAGGTGTTGCATATAGGGAAAAATAACCCTTGCTGTAGTTACACGATGTTAGGTTCCATATTAGGAGCTACCACCCAGGAAAAAGATCTAGGCGTCATAGTGGATAATAGGGATGTGAATCGTTTTAGGACGATTAAAATTATCGTCCGATAATTTTAATATCGTCTTAAACCGTTATGGAACACAGTACAATAGAGATTCTAACGATTTATCGTTATAAATCGTTAGAATCGTGAGCCGGCACACTAAAACCCCCTAAAACCCACCCCCGACCCTTTAAATTAAATCCCCCACCCTCCCGAACCCCCCCCCCCAATGACTTAAATAACCTGCGGGTCCAGCGGCGGTCCGGAACGGCAGCGGTCCGGAACGGGCTCCTGCTACTGAATCTTGTTGTCTTCAGCCGGCGCCATTTTCCAAAATGGCGCCGAAAAATGGCGGCGGCCATAGACGAACACGATTGGACGGCAGGAGGTCCTTCCGGACCCCCGCTGGACTTTTGGCAAGTCTTGTGGGGGTCAGGAGGCCCCCCCCAAGCTGGCCAAAAGTTCCTGGAGGTCCAGCGGGGGTCAGGGAGCGATTTCCCGCCGCGAATCGTTTTCGTACGGAAAATGGCGCCGGCAGGAGATCGACTGCAGGAGGTCGTTCAGCGAGGGTTCCGGCGCCTCGCTGAACGACCTCCTGCAGTCGATCTCCTGCCGGCGCCATTTTCCGTACGAAAACGATTCGCGGCGGGAAATCGCTCCCTGACCCCCGCTGGACCTCCAGGAACTTTTGGCCAGCTTGGGGGGGGCCTCCTGACCCCCACAAGACTTGCCAAAAGTCCAGCGGGGGTCCGGAAGGACCTCCTGCCGTCCAATCGTGTTCGTCTATGGCCGCCGCCATTTTTCGGCGCCATTTTGGAAAATGGCGCCGGCTGAAGACAACAAGATTCAGTAGCAGGAGCCCGTTCCGGACCGCTGCCGTTCCGGACCGCCGCTGGACCCGCAGGTTATTTAAGTCATTTGGGGGGGGGTTCGGGAGGGGGGGGGATTTAATTTAAAGGGTCGGGGGTGGGTTTTAGGGGGTTTTAATGTGCCGGTTTTGCGATTTTACGTTTTTTTGATTTTTCACGATTTTTCACGATATTTTACCCCCCCAAACGGCAACAATACGATTCCCTCCCCCTCCCAGCCGAAATCGATCGTTAAGATGATCGAGGACACGATTCACATCCCTAGTGGATAATACTTTAAAATCAGTTCAGTGTGCTGCAGCAGTAAAAAAAGCAAACAGAATGTTAGGAATTATTAGGAAGGGAATGGTTAATAGAACGGAAAATGTCATAATGCCTCTGTATCGCTCCATGGTGAGGCCGCACCTTGAATACTGTGTACAATTCTGGTCACCGCATCTCAAAAAAAGATATTTATTTTTATTTATTTTAAATCTTTTCTATACCGTCGTTTGGTGGGGACCGTCACAACAGTTTACATTAAGGCACATAAAAAAGTAATGATACTACAATTTGTCCATTTACATAGGTGCCATAAGGTTTGGTAACATAGTTTATGATCAATGTGCATTGTTAAATGTGATGAATCATGACCATGTCTCTCTATCTCGGTTTTAAGTACAGAACTAACTTTATAATTGTAATTTGTCCTTTAGTGATGATGCGCTATCTGTTAAAAACTACACACTTAGTGAATTCTGCAGTGTGTGTGTGGTTGTTTAATTGTTCATGCTTTGCCCATCCCTGGCTTGTATTCTCCCTTCTGTTTTTGAAAAGCTTGTTTAAAGAGCCAGGTTTTTAAACTTTTTCTAAAGGTTTTGCTGTCTCTTTGTAATCTTAAATCCAAGGGCATGGCGTTCCATAGTATGGGACCTGCCAATGATAGCACCCTCTCTCTTACTTGTGTTAGTCTTGCGGTTTTGACTGATGGTATAGTCAGGAGAGCTTTGTTTGCTGACCTTAGGTTTCTGTTAGGGACATGTACTCGAAGGGCTGTATTTAACCATTCTGCGTTTTCGTTATGTATTAACTTATGTATGGTGCAGTGTTTTGTATTGAATTCTTTGTTCAATGGGAAGCCAGTTAATTCAGCCAGTGTTTCCGTGATGTGTTCTCTTTTACTTTTGCCAGTTAAAACTCTTGCAGCTGTGTTTTGCAAAACCTGCAGTGGTCTCAGTGAGGTGTATGGTAGACCTAGAAGTGCATTACAATAATCAGTGCTTGCAAATATCAACGCTTATAATACTGATCGAAAGTTAGCAGTTGTTAGGAGTGGTTTAAGTCTTCTGAGGACCATGAGTTTAGCGTATCCTTCCTTTACTTTTAGAGAAATATGTTGTTTTAAGCTTAGTTCTGTGTCAATTATTACTCCTAGATTCCGTACTTTCTCTGCTAGTAATATTTGTTGGTTGTTTTTGAGTGTGATTGGGCTTTGTTTGATTTCCATATTTTTTTGTTCTAAGTGTAGGAATCCTGTCTTCTCTATATTAATTACTAATTCCATTTGGTTTAGTAGCTGTTTGATGATATCTAGGTACATGTTTGCTATGTTTAATGTTTTCTCAATTGTATCGTCAATGGGTAAAATTAATTGAATATCGTCGGCGTATATATAGTGTGTGATACCCAGACCAGCTAGCAGGTGGCATAGTGGTAGTAGGTATATGTTGAAAAGTGTGGCAGAAAGGGTGGATCCCTGTGGTACTCCCATTTGAAGGTTTATTTTTTCTGATATAGCGTCTTTAATTTGTACTTGAAAATATCTGTTACTGAGCTATGATCTAAACCACTTGATTGTTTTGTTATTTAAACCTATTTCTTCTAGTCTATTCAAAAGTATGTCATGATTTACAGTGTCAAAGGCTGCTGACAGGTCAAGCATCACTAGAATGTAATGTTTACCGTTATCGAATCCCCTCATAATGTTATCTGTCAGTGCCAGCAGAAGTGTCTCTGTGCCATAGTGTTTTCGAAAGCCATGTTGTGAAGGATATAGGATGTTATTGTTATCTAGGTGTTCTGCTACTTGTTTTTGTATAGTTTTTTCTATTAATTTTGCAATTAAGGTAGGTTCGATACTGGTCTGTAGTTACTCAAGTTCAGTGGGTCACTGTTTTTCTTTTTTAAAATTGGTTTTACTATAGCTCCTTTTAGTGCATCTGGCATGGATCCTTCCTCTAAGGATTGATTAACGATCTTTGCCAGTGTCGGAGATACAGTGTTAGCTACTTTTTTTATGTCTACAGTTGTTATTGTGTCATGCGATGGAGAAGGTACCAAAATGATAAAGGGGATGGAACAGCTCCCCTATGAAGAAAGGCTGAAGAGGTTAGGGCTGTTCAGCTTGGAGAAGAGACGGCTGAGGGGGGATATGATAGAAGTCTTTAAGATCATGAGAAGTCTAGAACGGGTAGATGTGAATCAGTTATTTACACTTTCAAATAATAGAAGGACTAGGGGGCATTCCATGAAGTTAGCAAATAACACATTTAAGACATTGGAGAAAATTCTTTTTCACTCAACGCACAATTAAACTCTGGAATTTGTTGCCAGAGGATGTGGTTAGTGCAGTTAGTGTAGCTGGGTTCAAAAAAGGTTTGGATAAGTTCTTGGAGGAGAAGTCAATTAATGGCTATTAATCAAGTTTACTTGGGGAATAGCCACTGCTATTAATTGCATCAGTAGCATGGGATCTTCTTAGTGTTTGGGTAATTGCCAGGTTCTTGTGGCCTGGTTTTGGCCTCTGTTGGAGACAGGATGCTGGGCTTGATGGACCCTTGGTCTAACCCAGCATGGCAATTTATTATGTTCTTAGGTAATCCCCCAACAGGACCCGAAGGATGAGACTGAGGAGCATCCGGTGTGGACACTGAGCTGCTGGAGGTGATGAGGGATTTGGGATGCTGTGAGGGAACACTGAGGACTTGACTTTGTAAGGGAACAGGGAGATTCGGCGGAGTGAATTTCTTTCATCACGGATAGACTGGCCTACAGAAAAAGAGAGTTGTGAAGAACTGGAGAAATGGGACCCTCCTCTCCCCGGTAGCATTGAGAGATCTAAGAGTAACCTCCTAGGTAAAGAAAGTGATTAGAACGGGGTGATTGAGGTTTGTCCCAAAACTGCAATGTGGCTGCAAAACCCTACAAACTGCTTAACTTGAGCTGTTTTTTTGTCTAATGCATGCGGCACAGCTGCTTCCCATCGGCCACCCAGGGACTATCCCAGACTTGCACCCATGCATCGATTACGTCCGCTCTTGGAGTCATGCCTCGACACGAATGCATACGAATGGGTGCCACCGGATGTGGCGTGCAGGGTTATGTGCTGGCCTCCCATAAGCCGTATTTTAACATTGCTGCTAGGGACCCTGGTTTAAACCGGTTTCCTCTGAGGTGGGCGATTTGGATGCCCCGGTCCTGAGGATCACCCAAGGGGATAACTTTCATTGGCACTGCACATGCCACATGAGATTCGGAGGTCGCATGGGGGGGGGGGGGGGGGGGGGGGGGAGGGGGAGAATCTTCTTGTGATGTGCGACCTCTCGCGTAGTATTGCGAGCTCAGATCACCACCAGCTCCGGATGGTTCGTTTTTTACTCCTTGCTCCCCCCACCATAAAAAAACCAAACCAAAACCACCCCTATCAGAGCCTCAGAGCCTGCAAAGAATGCAGCTTATTGAGGCGGCAGGGGTTTTTGGTCACTGGAGCTGCAGGAGTGCTGCTTTTGCCCTGGGTTTCCTGTACCTCTGACTGAGGCACGGCTAGCAAAAGGATTAACGGTAATAAGCAGCTAATGAGCAGGGGGGGAGCCCAGCTCAGACGTTTAACAGACGCCGCCAACGTTTTCAGCGCACGAAGCCGGCTCAGATTATTCTGAGGCAAGAAAGCAGCCGGGATTTCTATCGCCGCAGCTCAGCTTCTGAGTGTGACGGACGCCTCGGGTTTATCGTGTGACAAAGTTCAAAACGCAGACCACCAGCTCTGAGGGTTTTGTTCCCAGCAGTCTCCTCCTAGTCCTTTGGGCTTTCTGCTGCATTGGAGCCGGCCTGGCCTCCTGAGCCTTCCTGTGCAATTACCCAGGGATTTTCCCCTTGTTTTATAATTGCCCCCGGTCCCCCCCCCAGCATCCCTAGCCTGAGCACTGAAGGGACTGGGCCTGAGCCTGGGGGGGGGGGGGGGGGGGGCATGCACCAGGGATCCTGAAGCTGGCCACTAGGTGTCAGCCTTCTCCACCGCCACGCGCTCGGGGCCGTCGTGGGCATCACTGCAGGATGGCAAGCGCCAGCCCGGTTTTACACGTTGGCTCAGGCAGAGATAAAAGCAAACCCCCCTGCCCGATCCCATCAGCGACATCACACACCTCCCTAACCCCCCGGCCGGCGGCAGGAGGCGTGCTTAAGCGAATCACAACAAATTGGCCCAAACACACAGTGTACTCCAGAAACCTTAAGCACAAGCACAAAATATCAAAAATGGTTTGCAGGTAACTCTTTATAGCAATACAATTGGCCACGCCACACCCTGGAACGGTGGGTCTGACTGACATCCAGACTCTTTGCGTATTGCTCCTACAAAACTACAAAATGCATTACATTTAATTAATATTGGTGTGACCAATTGTATTGCTATAAAGAGTTACCAGCAAACCATTTTTGATATTTTGTACTTGTGCTTAAGTGAATGCCATCTCCCGCCGCCTTGGGACAGTCTTGCAGCTCTTACCGTGAGACCAGGCCTGCGGTGGCGGCAGATGACATTCGGATAAAGGTGACCCCCCCCCCCCCCTGCTGCCGCCTACCCCCACAAGCTGGCAGGGCGCCACGGCTCTACGTAGTTCATTTATTCATTCTGATGGGCCATGGTCTGAAGAAAAAAATACTTAGTGAATGAAACACCTAAACCAATAGGCGTTTTTGAATTTGAGAAAATGGATAGGTTGAGAAGCGACCATGTGTCCCGTGTCCGATTGGATGAGGCTGGATCTGTGGAAATCATTGAAATACAGCTAAGGTGCTTTTCCTTTTAGATAAAAGGTGGCCGCTGCAAGACGCAGGAAGAGAGGCGATGCTAAGTATAATTCTGATTTTTGGCTTCAATATATGCCCTGAAGAAGCTCTGAAGGAGAGTGAGGCGTAGTTGAGGTAAATATTACAACTTTTGGAATATAATGAATCAGAATGAATAAATGATAGGGGTGTGCAGGGGGAAAAAAAAAATCCTCATTTTCATTTTTTCGGTTTGTTTCGGCTGGTTTTTTTCCCCCATGAATTTCGGTTCATGAAATATTGGCCTTGTTTCATTTGTGTGAAAAACCAAAATCAAACATTAAAAAAATAAGCCCCAAAAACTGAAACCCCCCCCCCCCCCCAAATGGGGCCTCCGTTCATCACTCCCACTCACCTGGAAAAATGCCGGTGGCCTGGCCTGGAGGCCGGGTTCCGATGCTAGGGGCCAGGCTGGGGCCCAGGCTCGCTGCCGCAGCCCGGACAGTGCCTTACCCTCAAAATGGCGCCATCTGCTGGGGTGAATGCGCCAGAGTTAGTTAACTCCGGTGAGGCCCAGCCGCCAGCCTCGGTTGCAGTAGAAAAGAAGAGGACGTCTTCGGAGCTGCTGCAAGGCCTGGGGCCTGACATTAGGCCGAGGCCCCGGCATCTGGACTCGGCCTTCAGGCCAGGCCCCGGCGTCAGGTCTGTATCGGGCCTGTGCCCGGGCAGAGTCCAGGCATTGGGACAAACGCACCTCCCTAATAAATGAACTGTCTAGTTTGAGTAAATCTAAACTGAAGAACTGCAATGGACTGCACGGCTTTCAGTTGAGAACAAGGGACTGCTAGGCTGGATTAAAGGAAATTTAAAGCATTATGATATATATATATAAGTTTGTTGGAAAGATTGAAATTGATACATTTTACTTTGACCGGTGATGGCAGTGAAACCTTTGCACAAATAGCATCAAGAGAATAAAATAAGATCCCAGTGTTGGACTGTCTGAGCTTTTCCCTTTCTAAAGAAATAGCAGTCCAAGCAGTAGCGGTTATAAGATAATTTGTGTATAGAATTTTTTTTTTTAGAAGTACCGTATGCAATTGATACAAAAAAAATAAAACATACTATTCATAAAAAATTTAAGACTGAAGATTGTTATCCAGAAAGCATTAGTGTTATTTGGATATGGTTCATGCTGGACACTGGAAAACAGAGGGTCATTTTTTTAGATGGGAATGTCTCTGATCTGACATCCGAAGAAAGGACGTATATAGTTTTAAAAGCTTTTACACTATATTTTTAGGTACATATATTTTTTTGCTTTACAAGTACTTTGGGCAGCCTGGCTTGTTCTCTTTACCATATTGGAGGTGCATTGGTGTTTTAGAGTCTGTTGCAGTATTTACAGTGCTGCCTTTTCATAGGTGGGTCTGTTACTATTTCAGAGCTGGCAGTTAGTGCTGTTTTTGGTATGGGAAGTTTACTAAAATGTAATTGTTTATTCACTGCTTTTCTGAGGGCCAGGCCCACACCCGTTACATGTTACAACAGGCCACACCCAACGTTTTTAGCGCTCTACCTATTGCACCATGGTTGACTGCCATTCAGTATACCGTTCATCTTCTCCAATAGGCCAAATGCCATACAGCTTCCATGTGTCTCTTGTGTATTGGGGAGGGGGACGGGGCAGCGACAGATGTGGAAGGAGAGAGAGTGGACTGAGAGAGCGAGATTATTGCGGGATGGGAGTGGAGGGGGGGGAGGGGAGGGGAGGCGAGACTGGATCCCCTGCTGGAAATTTTACCGCCCACCGCCGGTTCATCCCCTAGTGCACTACAACATCCGATCAACCTCTGACAATTAAATAAGAACCCTTAATCCTGAACAATGCGGTCGGATTGGCTCAACATTTTAATGCAGGGAGCCAGATCGGACTCTGAACGCCAGCAAACTTGAGTTTTTTTTTTTTTTTTTTGAAATTTAAGGTTTATTAGAGAAAGATAATACCGACAATACAAAACCATACAGCATCTGTGAAGCATGTACAATAACAAAATTGACAGTAGAATAGATGCAATAAAGACTTACAACAGATTCTCTGCTTTTCTCAGTTATTGTGTAAACATATCCCCCCCTTCTGTTCCCCTCACCCACAAACTTGAGTTTTTAATCAGGGCCAGCTTGGCTTTCTTGTGACTGCTCTAGATTTCACACGAGCAACGCTGGATGCGACGCAGAGCGCGTTGAATTTTACTGCCGGACCACTGGCAGATTAAGGTGAAAACAAGAAGCTAACAGAGGATACGGCGAAGGGGCGGCCGGATGTCAAAGAGTTGCACGGCTGGTTGGGTGTTTAACACCGAGCTGGCAGTGTCTTGCCCGTAATTTATCACCAGCTCCGAATACTGCACCGTGAGATGAATCCAATTTAAGGATTATTGCCAAAAAAAAAAATTACCACAAAAATCTTTCAGTACTGTTTATTATGTTTTCAGGTTCTACCGGTAACTCTCAGTGCCTCGAGCTTTGCGCTGGCAAAATTGCGATTTGTGCTGCTCGAAATGCAGTACCCGGCTGTCGTGAAGCTCCGTTTCTCTCCCACTGGAGCTGATCTGGTGAAAGAACAGAGACAGGGGACGACAGAACCAATATTTGCCTCTGAAGGCAGTGTGGGCTTTTTTTTTTTTTTTTTTAATCAGAGAATCTCTCCTTGGTAAAAACATCCCAGCCCCCCTCTCTCTCTCTCACCAGTTTGGGTCATGCACGTGATTGAACCAAGCACGAAAAAAAGTTGCAAACAGGTAGAGGCAGAAGCCTGCAACAGGGGACAGGTGACCGCGCGCCCCACAAGCTGTGCCCACGAAGGGAAGCAGAGTCTCCCTGTCAGCATTTCATGACAGAGCTACCTCTCCCTGCCTCGTGAGGCCGTCCCTTGGCTTGCTCACCTACTGAATCTTGACTTCAGCGTTTGCTGTTGTCTCAAGAGTTCTAGAAAGGAGGTCATTTTGTAACCTCGCTCCCAAGTTACACCAAATGTGCAAAGCAGACTTGCAGGCACTGAAAGTTACCCCGGCAAATTTACCCACATTTTTCTTTTCTTGAGAATTAACCCAAGTACTTTTGGAAATCTAAAGGTACGTGCCTGAGTCCAAAGCCCTCACCCCCACCCTGCGCCTGGGAATACCCCCACTCAGTGCGTTTAACATGAGGCACACAATTAAATGGACCCCCAAACCAGGCAGGCACTGTTTCACCCGCAGCTCTTATGCTCCTGTGCCGTGGTAACTGAGCATCACGGCAGAGGACAGGAGGGGAGGGGCTGGAGCAGGGAAGAGCTGTGCTACTCCCTGCTCCAACCCCTCCCCTCCTCGGCAGATTCTGATCCCTTTTAGAAGTTATCTAAAATTATTGTTCATGACTTGTGAAACCACAGAGGCTCTCCCCCTTCTTCAGATGTCACATCAGAAACATTATTCACATCTGTGGTCTTGATAGCTGATGAAGAACGTTTCTGGATAATAAAAGCCATCGCATCATGCAGTTCACTCCAGGAGGCTTCCAGCGTCCAGCACTAGACTGAAAATAAAATGCTTTTTCCTACCTTTGTTACCTGGGTGGGGTTTCTTTTGCATTGGTCTCTTTTTCTTGAGTTCCTCTTCTCTGCCTTCTCCTGACTCCTTTCCCAGGTTCTCCTTTCCATTTTATTTTTTTCTCTCGATCCCCCTGTCTTCATCACTCCTTCCCACCCTGACAACTGTCTCTCTCATCTCATTTTAATTTCTTTCCTCTCTGCATCTAAGGCTCTCCCTTACATCAGCATCACCTCTCTCACACCTGGATCTCATCCCTCCTTCTCCCTCACTCCTATCCATCGCTCAACCTCCAGGTCCTTATGTTCCCACACTTCACTTCTCCATTCCCCTCTCACTTTCCATCCTCCCCTCACTGAGTTGTTCCCATCATCAAGCTCCTGTTAGCCGGCTCGCTTCTCCATCAAAACCCCCCCCCCACACCTCTCACAGTACCCCCCGTCATCCCCAGATTGACTCTCACCCTCTCTCTGCCATTTCATTTCACTCTTCTCCTCTCACATTCTCCCATCCCTACCAGTTTCTTTCCCTCACCCCCATCATTTCTGCTCTAACTCCCTCAGCCCCCCCCCCCCATCATCCCCTCGCATACTTGTCCCCGTCACCCACAGTTATCCCCTTGCACTCTCTCCCCTTCCCCCCAAGTGGAAGGAGAATGCACTCTCCCCTCCCCAGGAATATCTGGAACGTTCCAATTACCTGAACAAGCTGAGGTCCTACAGAGGCCACGCTTCACACACCATTAGAAGGCACCACCTGGTCCCATTTTATTTTGTCCTTTAAATACAGGAATTGGCACCCCTCTTAACAATCCCAGGGTTGGTACTGCCTCTGAGGTTTCCTACAGCTGAGCTCTACTTACACCGTGCAGGCTGTGCTAGGTCAAACACATTGTGCAACTGTTTTACACATTATACATTGCTTTAATGTACAATCTTCCCCACTGTACAAGGCATCCTACATGCTGAATTTTAAGGCACCGAACAGATGATCAATCCTGCATAAATAAGATAGCGGGCCAGCACAGCAGAAAATACTTCTCCTGGGCACTATGGCAGGCACTGGGTGCAATCTAAGGCAAGAGGCGGAAATGCTGGGCACCCATGGAGTTGCTACAATCTCCCGAGTAAAATGCACACTGGAGTACTTTCAGGAGCGATAAAGGATGACTTTTCCTGACTTTCGTTGCTGTTGAATTGGGGGGATGTTACAACGGTGCTGCGTTAACACCAGGGCAGTCTCATCCGTCGAGCCGGCTGCAGGGCAGCGTTGCGAGGCCCCGTGATCGCACCAGTAAGGGCTCCAGCCCACGCCGCACGTTGCGCGGAGCTCTGATCCAGCCCTCCGCCGGGACTCAGCACAGTAACTTGCATCCGAGGGCGAAGCAGCTGCAGCCGCCGTCCGAGAACGAAATCCGGCTTCCAACGGCGCGTCGAGGGGGTCGGCCTCAGAACGCGCTCCAGAGAACGACCGTCCTTTTTTTGTCTATGCTCACCACGTACTCGCCAGACAGAGACCAGGCAACCGCGTTCACAGAAGCACTAGATGGGGGGGTTGGATAGGGGAGGGAGTGAAGAAAATACAATTAACAAGCGACACGATGGAAGATTAGATTCAGAAGGAGCGGAGGCTCGGAGAGAGTGCGAAGCAGGTTACAGAGCGCGGTGAAAGCAATGCAATGACCTCATTATGAGAATTTATTGCCTGTAAGAGGATCTCATGCAGAATCTGACACCAAAATTATGTGCAGAAGAAACACACTCAATGATCTTATAGCTATCGTTTAGACTTATCCTGTGTGCATTACCTCTTTCTCTACTCTGGAGTTTCAAGTATTTTATCACACTGTACAGCATTATGAAAGCCATCGCTCCGATGAGAACAGTGGCTTCTGCTAACCTCGGTGTAACATCATCTCACAAATATCAATACTGTAACACATATTACTATTTACATAATTGTGCAGGAATATTTGTTTGGGTTTTTTTTTTTTTTGCAAGCTTATCTCGAACTGAGCAATGCAACAAGGCATTTTTCATTTAAGCGATTTAAAAAAAGCAATAAAAGTCCTTTAGTCACAGAGGTCATTAGTGTCAAGGCACAAGACTGGTAACATCCACCCACTCATATTTAAACTGCTGCGGTGCCCACATCCCCTCTCTAATGCCAAAGCCACAGCTGGCATCTCCCGAGAGACTACCCAGCACAACTCAACCGAGGACGGCAAACGTGGCTGGGTGGGGGCTGGTGTCCCTACCTGTGGGTGCCCTGCAGACTCTTCTCCAGCTGTCCGGTGGTCACATTCCAGATGAAGAGGGTGCCGTCGGCAGAACCGGCAATGGCGTAATTCCCATCGGGACTAAGGGAAAAGCAGAATGCAGGTTGGCTGTCCAGAAACGTTTCAGCACATGAAAGGTGCACATGCTAAGCCCTGAAAATTCCCAGAAACCTCATCAGCTGGCAAGGGCTGGAGCACCAGTACTACTAGCAATGAATCTACTGCATCTGCAGAAGGGGCATTAAAGCTACTGTACCATAATATTCATGCAGAGAGAGAGCAGTTTTGTCCAATAATAAGTACCTCAATAAGTACCATGTTTCTGAGTTGTTTGACTCTCTCGAGAGGAGCAAACAAGAATGTGTCACCAGTGTGCAGCAGGAAGCAAACTGCAGTGTCATTGGTGTTGCGTCGAAGGCCTGCTTAAGGATGGATCCTAATTGTCTATCCTGAATATCCTTCAATGCAGCCCCTCCCTCAACGGGAATGGTTGTTCGCTTTGAGATGTCACAGACCATGGCAGCCACTTTCAGAAAACGCAGGTCGCTGGTTCCAGAGGGTATAAGGCTTCCGAGGCCTGACCCACTCCAGGTCAATTGGTTCCTGGATAGCTTCCATCATTGGGAAGTAGCATGAGGCTTTACGAAGGGACACCAAGAAGGGGTTCTTCTTTGGTTCCACCATAGGGTCCGTGCCTGGAATACCCAGAGTCCTCAGAGTCTGGGATACAAGGGCTGGTAATTCATCCCTGGGGAAGAAGCTAAGCTGGATTCGGTAGGGTTCCAGGCCTGGAGGGATTTCTCCTTCTTCCAGGGAGCCCCCATCATCATCTGAGGTTTCCGGGTCCTTGTCTGGAAAATTTTTGTGTTTCCGGCAGAGGTTGAACCCGGGTCGCAGCCGGGACTGATTGCACCTGAACGAACCAGAATTTAAAGTTTTCTGCTTACCTGGTCTTGGCACTTACCGATTGCATGCCAGGACAGTCTTCAGCTGCGGGTGGAGAGGGCTTTACCTTCACCGCCGTGCTCGGTTATGCACCCGCTGCCTTTCAGGCACTCTGGGGGCTAAGTCTACGACGGGAACCAGCTACCAGACCAAGGCCCACCTTTGAGGGATAACGGAAATCACCTCAGGAATTCTCAACTGGGGGAAGGACCCTTAGGTATCACCGCAGGAGAGCGGTGCTCGATCTTCTTTAAGGTAAAAAAATGGTTTTTCTTCTTTGCTGTAATTCTTAACACTATTCTAGTGTGTGGGATAGTGTCTGCATCTGCTAGGAGACGGAGAGATACTGCAGGGGTATATCTAGAGTGACTTGAGCTTGAAATCTGACTGCATCTCCCATCTGCTAGCAGAAGAGCAGATAACCCACTGGTCCTGAGTCCATCTGGCTGTGTGCTAGGAAATGCCTTTTCTCTCACGTTCCCTTCCTGTCAGAGAGACCGATGCAACGGAGCAGAGCGATGAGATTTTACAGGTGTCTCTTTCATCCGAGCTGACTTGCAAGGATTATAAGGGCCCTGCTTTTTACCTGGCCTGTAACACTGTGCTCCTCAGGTCTGCAGGCAGTCTTAGGAAAGGGAGAAATGTTTGGCAAGGGATGGGATGGGCAGGGGTTTCTTTCTGGTTTTTGGCTGCATGATGACCTTCCTGGGTTTCCAGCCCTTTCTAAAGTTACTTAAAACATGTTCGCAATCATTCACGTCAGGACGTGTCAGAGGTTGAGGCACCACCGGCCTTTGTGTTCAGGAGTCAGGATTGTTAATCTGTTTATTTTTTTAAACCAGATGTCAGTCGTTTAAGTTGAGGAAGGGGCAAAGACCGTATCTGCCGCCGAAGCCCAGCGCACGTACCCCCATAGCGTGGTCTGTACATGGGGCCTTCAGAAGGGCGGGCGAGATAAGTCTTCTGCCATGCTGAAGCTTCCCTGCAGTAAGGACAACGGAGGAACTAAGCTTTGGCACAGTCCTTGAATGACATGGCTGACCAGGCAGCAAGGAGGGGCCACCCCACCACAACCCCCCAGGGCGCTGTTAGGTCCACGGTGGTCCTGCTCTAGGCGTCACTGGTCCCTTCCTATCTAAATATACTCAATTATTATTTTTAAAAGAGCCCTAAAACCATTTTCCTACCGCAACCGGACGGGAAAGCCCGTCACCTCATGATGCAAAGAAACTCAGCTGTCTGGGTGGTGTCCCCTTGCCTTGCTCTTTGTGCAACCACGGAGGGGTGGCTGGGACACCAATGATTCAATACGTTGCTGAATCATGTGGTGCCAAAGGACCGGAGACGGACGGACGGACGTGGTTCCTTCTCACAAAAGTGGAAGTAGGGAGGAGACGGCTGGGAATTACAGGCCGGTCAGTCTGACCTCTCTGGTGAGCAGATTAAGGAAACTGCAGTTAAGAGAGAGGACAGGGCAGTTTTTGGAATCCAATGGATCACGGGACTGAGGCAGATTTTGTCAGACGAATCTAATTCCTTTTCTCTGACTGGATGCCCAGAGAGTTAGATCAGGAGAGAGCGCTAGATGCAGGGATCTTGGATTTCAGTAAGGCCACGGGCCTGAGCGCCTGAAGTGACTGGCTGGGTTAGATAGCGAGGCAACAAAGATAGGGGGGGCAAGCAGCGCTCACTCCGAGGAAAGGCGGGGAGTGGTGAGACGCAAGGTCCGTTCCTCAGCCCAGCTCTGGCCAACATTTCATTAGCAATATTGTAGAACTAGCGGGAAAGGTTTGCCTTTTTGCAGACAATAACAAAATCAACAGGGTAGACGCCTTAGAAGGTTTGTAAAACACGAGGAGGGATGTAATGAAACTTGAGGAATGGCGCAGAGCAGTGGTTCTCACTCTTATCGGGACACACCTGGCAGAGGATGCTCACATGCGTGACTGCGATGAACACATGGCCATCACAGAGCTAAATTAAACATATTCTGCATCCTCAGGAAGCCCCTGATCCCCAGCAATAGATGCAGGGCAGAACTGGGTCATTTCCCTGTACAACTCACCACACAAAAAAAGATATTGTGATTCTGGTGTGATCTCAACAGCAGCAACACAAACCCCCTCTACTAGCAGGTGCATTGTAAAATACACTCGGCACCGGTGTAGTAAACCGCAAACAGCAATAATTCACTCTCTGATCTGGGTGAAGTTGGAAACGGCCTCCCACTGGGCCAGAAAGAGGAGAAGGGAGTGAGAGTAACCTCACCTCAGGTCCGACAAAGTGGCAATCATTTCACCCAGGCAATCAATTTCCTCAAAGCGTAGCCTCCTGCTGGCCCTTGCGACAGACCTGCTGAGAGCCACTGCGCTAGAGTCCGGCAGCTGAGATTTAATGTTAAAAAAACCAAAAAACGCAGGGTCATGGCATTTCTGGGAAGATTCATTAAAGAAACGTTCCAGTATCCTTCTGAAGACCCACTGAAGAAATACCGTCCGCTAGTACACCGTGCCCCCGTGAGAGGAGTCGGCATGTTCCAGGGCAAAGGGCCATTCCTGGGCCCATCCTCAAGCAAAGGGCCGATCGAAAAGGATGTTTGCATGGTCTTGGATCTGTCTCCATCTGCTGGCAGGGAGGCTAAAACCAGGAGTCTGGCCTGATCCGGGCTACGAACAGGAACCCTATTTCACCCCGTCAGCTCCTGACCTGCTGATCTGGGTACAGAGGTGATTTAGGGTCCAGTCCTCTTCCACCGCTGCAGGCAGGGGCTGAGTTGCACCATTACCCATGCTAATCCCAGCAGCAGGATCTCCAAGTTACACCTGTCCGATCTTTTTTCAGGCACTTACAGGGGTGATGTTGAATTTCCTGTGTGACTGAGTGTTTTGTTCTTTTTTTTTAGCCTTGGTGTGACTGTAAAACTGATACTTTCTTATTTCCCAGGAGATAATACCCTGAAAACGTGCCCACAGGTAAGCAGGACTCCAGTCCTCCCATTCCACCGAGTTAAGCACACTTTCTGGGAAGGGACTGTAATAGGTAAACTGCAAGCCGCTAAAAAACTCACCGATGTGGTAGCCCCTTTTCTTGTTTCAGAAACCAAGGCGGTGAGGTGAATCACTTTGAGCTCAAGTGCCAGAAAATCAGGGTTAGGGTGGGTTCTTTGATTTGATTTCCAAAAAAGTGTTGGAACACCATTCTGAGAACACTCCAAATATTGCAATGTATGCCATGGTAGTGTAGTAGATGACGGCAGAAGACGACCAGTCGACCTATCCAGTCTGCTCTGTTGTGCGTGAATGGGAGGAAGAGCCAGGGGGTTGGCCAAGAGGGGAGTCAGGTCCTGGGAGAGGCCTGCTGCACTGCAGTTGTATGGGAGGAGGTTGCTAGCAGTTCTTACTGGACAGCGACTTGTGGCGGGCTCCCAGAAGGTTGCTGGAAACCACCTGGCTGGCAGAGAGAGCCTCTCTTGTCTGTAACCTGCTCAAAGTTAACAGTTTATAACAATTTTTCTAGGGGAGTATTGCAATCTGAGGGCACCTCTCAAAGAATTGTGATAATGTATGCTACTAGAGGCAATGAAAGACTCCCATCCCCAGTGATAGGTTGAAAGGCTTGAAGTTGCAGGTTTAGAGAGAGAGAGAGAGAGAGATCTCATCCCCAGTGATAGGTTGAAAGGCTTGAAGTTGCAGGTTTAGAGAGAGAGAGAGAGAGAGATCCCATCCCCAGTGACAGGTTGAAAGGCAGGAAGTTGCAGGTTTAGAGAGTGAGAGAGAGAGATCCCATCCCCAGTGACAGGTTGAAAGGCAGGAAGTTGCAAGTTTAGAGAGAGAGAGAGAGAGATCCCATCCCCAGTGACAGGTTGAAAGGCAGGAAGTTGCAGGTTTAGAGAGTGAGAGAGAGAGAGAGATCCCATCCCCAGTGACAGGTTGAAAGGCAGGAAGTTGCAGGTTTATAGAGTGAGAGAGAGAGAGTGAGAGAGATCCCATCCCCAGTGACAGGTTGAAAGGCAGGAAGTTGCAGGTTTAGAGAGTGAGAGAGAGAGTGATCCCATCCCCAGTGACAGGTTGAAAGGCAGGAAGTTGCAGGTTTAGAGAGAGAGAGAGAGATCTCATCCCCAGTGACAGGTTGAAAGGCAGGAAGTTGCAGGTTTAGAGAGTGAGAGAGAGAGAGAGATCCCATCCCCAGTGACAGGTTGAAAGGCAGGAAGTTGCAGGTTTAGAGAGTGAGAGAGAGAGAGAGATCCCATCCCCAGTGACAGGTTGAAAGGCAGGAAGTTGCAAGTTTAGAGAGAGAGAGAGAGAGATCCCATCCCCAGTGACAGGTTGAAAGGCAGGAAGTTGCAGGTTTAGAGAGAGAGAGAGAGATCTCATCCCCAGTGACAGGTTGAAAGGCAGGAAGTTGCAGGTTTATAGAGTGAGAGAGAGAGAGTGAGAGAGATCCCATCCCCAGTGACAGGTTGAAAGGCAGGAAGTTGCAGGTTTAGAGAGAGAGAGAGAGATCCCATCCCCAGTGACAGGTTGAAAGGCAGGAAGTTGCAGGTTTAGAGAGTGAGAGAGAGAGAGAGATCCCATCCCCAGTGACAGGTTGAAAGGCAGGAAGTTGCAGGTTTAGAGAGTGAGAGAGAGAGAGAGATCCCATCCCCAGTGACAGGTTGAAAGGCAGGAAGTTGCAGGTTTAGAGAGTGAGAGAGAGAGAGAGATCCCATCCCCAGTGACAGGTTGAAAGGCAGGAAGTTGCAGGTTTAGAGAGTGAGAGAGAGATCCCATCCCCAGTGACAGGTTGAAAGGCAGGAAGTTGCAGGTTTAGAGAGTGAGAGAGAGAGAGATCTCATCCCCAGTGACAGGTTGAAAGGCAGGAAGTTGCAGGTTTAGAGAGAGAGAGAGAGAGATCCCATCCCCAGTGACAGGTTGAAAGGCAGGAAGTTGCAGGTTTAGAGAGTGAGAGAGAGAGAGAGATCCCATCCCCAGTGACAGGTTGAAAGGCAGGAAGTTGCAGGTTTAGAGAGTGAGAGAGAGAGAGATCCCATCCCCAGTGACAGGTTGAAAGGCAGGAAGTTGCAGGTTTAGAGAGTGAGAGAGAGAGATCCCATCCCCAGTGACAGGTTGAAAGGCAGGAAGTTGCAGGTTTAGAGAGAGAGAGAGAGATCCCATCCCCAGTGACAGGTTGAAAGGCAGGAAGTTCCAGGTTTAGAGAGAGAGAGAGAGAGATCCCATCCCCAGTGACAGGTTGAAAGGCAGGAAGTTGCAGGTTTAGAGAGTGAGAGAGAGAGAGAGATCCCATCCCCAGTGACAGGTTGAAAGGCAGGAAGTTCCAGGTTTAGAGAGAGAGAGAGAGAGATCCCATCCCCAGTGACAGGTTGAAAGGCAGGAAGTTCCAGGTTTAGAGAGAGAGAGAGAGTGATCCCATCCCCAGTGACAAGTTGAAAGGCAGGAAGTTGCAGGTTTAGAGAGAGAGATCCCATCCACAGTGATAGGTTGAAAGGCTGGATTAGAGAGAGAGAGAGAGAACAGTGAAAAGCACACAGATCTAAATTGAGATCTGTGAGTTCAAAAGATTATTTTTATTTATTTAACATTTTTTATATACCGGCATTCTTAGGACACATCATGTCGGTTCACAAATAGCTGAGAAAGGAAATTACAATGAACGGGGAAGGAGGGATAACTGGGAAAAAATTGGATAATTTACGAAACTGGATAACATATGAAAGGATAGGAGAGAGAGTCAACGAGCAGGGATACAACATTGTTGAACGACATGGAGATTACTTATCCATGTTAAGATAAATATGCATAAACAACGATTAAATATGTATAAGTAATGTTAAGGAGGCATGTGTGTGCACTTATAGACTTAGTATATGAACTTAATTACAGTATAAAAGGAGGCATGTGCACTTATGTACAGTTATATACAGGGGGAAGAGGGAGGGAGCGAGGGGGGGAGGGGGAAAGGAAACAAGGTAAAGAAGAAAGGACACTGACTGTCCAGTGAAATACAGCTGCCCAAAATCAGCTTCTGGGAGGAGTTGACGCAACTCATAAAGCAGCCTGAGAAGACGACTCAAGTAGGTGAGGCGCCTCACCTTGATCTGCTTGAGGGAAGGGCGTAATAGGTCCTGGATGTTTTCAATGGTGGCAAGATGAAGCTGTGCAAGCAGAAATCACTCAATGGGCAGGAAGACGACAAAGTTTGTACTGGCGTCAAGGAGCTTAACAACTGCACAAACCAATGAAAAGATAAAACCAAACAAACCCAAGTCTGTAACCAAATGTTTGAGTTTCTTTCAGAGAATCCTATATCCCCCAATCTCAAGAGGTTCCACCGGCAAAGCGTTTCCAAGGGTTGGGCGATCCATAATAATGCCTGTATCTTCCACGCACTTTATAATAATAATGATAATTGCAAAGCAGCAATGACAGCTCCATGGCTTTGATAGGCCGGCTGTGATCTCTCCCAAGACATGAGAGCAGACAGAGTGGAAGGTGGAAAGAGAGAGGAGGGCGAACACGCGAGACAGGGAAAAGCAGGTGGGAGGGCAGAGGAAGAGGAGAAGGGCGGGAAATTGTTGTGGGGGACGGGGCCTGGGGGTCACACAAGCTGCGCTGACGCTGCTGCGCCGAGGGGCCCTTTTGAATGGCAAGACCCGCGGGCTTACCTGAATATGGCTCTTGTTAAGTCTCCTCCGCATTTGAACCCATCAGCCCTGCAGGGGGGTAAAGCAAAGAAGCTGTGAGACAAGACGGCACGGGACTGGCACCAAAGTCACAGGCTGCACACACAGCATGGTCGGGAGGATAGTCCTGGTGCAGAGTCACACGACAGAGTCACAGTACAGCTCAGCTCCAGTCCCATACAGCATCAATTATACAGTCACAGTCTACAGTTGCAGGGTATGTTCTCACTACATAAGAACAGCCATACTGGGTCAGACCAAGGGTCCATCAAGCCCAGCATCCTGTTTCCAACAGTGGCCAATCCAGGCCACAAGAACCTGGCAAGCACCCAAACATTAGATACATCACACACTTGTATTCAGTCACGGTACTTGGTGACACAGCACAGTTCACGACACAGCACAGTTCACAAGAGACATTAACCCACAGAGCTCAATATTCTTCAAACTCTTTGCGTCTGCCGGTTACGTTACTTTTACTGGGCTGGTATGGGATTATGTCCTTTCGCATGGTCCTAAGACAGCCTGTGCAACGGCACTGCATGCCCTTACTGCAGAGCAGCCTGTGCCTACCCACTGCATGCCCTTACTGCAGAGCAGCCTGTGCAACGGCACTGCATGCCCTTACTGCAGAGCAGCCTGTGCCTACCCACTGCATGCCCTTACTGCAGAGCAGCCTGTGCCTACCCACTGCATGCCCTTACTGCAGAGCAGCCTGTGCCTACCCACTGCATGCCCTTACTGCAGAGCAGCCTGTGCCTACCCACTGCATGCCCTTACTGCAGAGCAGCCTGTGCCTACCCACTGCATGCCCTTACTGCAGAGCAGCCTGTGCCTACCCACTGCATGCCCTTACTGCAGAGCAGCCTGTGCCTACCCACTGCATGCCCTTACTGCAGAGCAGCCTGTGCCTACCCACTGCATGCCCTTACTGCAGAGCAGCCTGTGCCTACCCACTGCATGCCCTTACTGCAGAGCAGCCTGTGCCTACCCACTGCATGCCCTTACTGCAGAGCAGCCTGTGCAACGGCACTGCATGCCCTTACTGCAGAGCAGCCTGTGCCTACCCACTGCATGCCCTTACTGCAGAGCAGCCTGTGCCTACCCACTGCATGCCCTTACTGCAGAGCAGCCTGTGCCTACCCACTGCATGCCCTTACTGCAGAGCAGCCTGTGCCTACCCACTGCATGCCCTTACTGCAGAGCAGCCTGTGCCTACCCACTGCATACCCTTACTGCAGAGCAGCCTGTGCCTACCCACTGCATGCCCTTACTGCAGAGCAGCCTGTGCAACGGCACTGCATGCCCTTACTGCAGAGCAGCCTGTGCAACGGCACTGCATGCCCTTACTGCAGAGCAGCCTGTGCCTACCCACTGCATGCCCTTACTGCAGAGCAGCCTGTGCCTACCCACTGCATGCCCTCACTGCAGAGCAGCCTGTGCCTACCCACTGCATGCCCTTACTGCAGAGCAGCCTGTGCCTACCCACTGCATGCCCTTACTGCAGAGCAGCCTGTGCCTACCCACTGCATGCCCTCACTGCAGAGCAGCCTGTGCCTACCCACTGCATGCCCTTACTGCAGAGCAGCCTGTGCCTACCCACTGCATGCCCTTACTGCAGAGCAGCCTGTGCAACGGCACTGCATGCCCTTACTGCAGAGCAGCCTGTGCCTACCCACTGCATGCCCTTACTGCAGAGCAGCCTGTGCCTACCCACTGCATGCCCTTACTGCAGAGCAGCCTGTGCCTACCCACTGCATGCCCTTACTGCAGAGCAGCCTGTGCCTACCCACTGCATGCCCTTACTGCAGAGCAGCCTGTGCAACGGCACTGCATGCCCTTACTGCAGAGCAGCCTGTGCCTACCCACTGCATGCCCTTACTGCAGAGCAGCCTGTGCCTACCCACTGCATGCCCTTACTGCAGAGCAGCCTGTGCCTACCCACTGCATGCCCTTACTGCAGAGCAGCCTGTGCCTACCCACTGCATGCCCTTACTGCAGAGCAGCCTGTGCCTACCCACTGCATGCCCTTACTGCAGAGCAGCCTGTGCCTACCCACTGCATGCCCTCACTGCAGAGCAGCCTGTGCCTACCCACTGCATGCCCTCACTGCAGAGCAGCCTGTGCCTACCCACTGCATGCCCTTACTGCAGAGCAGCCTGTGCCTACCCACTGCATGCCCTTACTGCAGAGCAGCCTGTGCAACGGCACTGCAGGGACCTTGAGACGTTTTTGGCGTCCCAAGCGTAGAACCTCAGAAGTCAAAACCGCACACCCAGGCTCTGTGGCAGGTGAGTGCGCCCATCCGCCGAGCTGAGATGCACTTGACTTTGGAAATGCAATTCGCTTACAGCCAAGTTTGCAGGCTGCAATAGCTTTTATTGGCGCAACATGGAAAGTATTCCGGGCTGCTGTATCCGAGCTCTCCCTCCCGCGCAGGTTCCTCCTTCGGGTGCGACCCGGCACAGCGCCAAGGGTCCGAATGTGTGCGGTGACTGGGTTGGGCTGTAAGCTACGTCATGCTGGGCTCTGCCCACCCCCCACGATCTTAGAAACGAAGCACTCTGCCCGGCGCCTGGGGAGGGGATCCCCATGCTGCTGAGATATCATCCAAGGGAGACGTTCAAGGGTAATAGTCAAAGGGTTTTACAGGGGTAAAAACATTTACACACATAAAAACGCTGTTTAAAAACTGCCCCTGCCCCGTAGAGCATGCTGGTGAAAGCGTGCACTCCCCGTTTTACAGCACGTGCACTATTACCCGCATAAAAACGTGGCTGGGGGAGGGAAAGCACGCACAGTGACTGTTTCGCTTCGGTGCAGGTGCCGCGTCTGGGTATTTTGTACCCATAGTGCGTATGTTTGCCTGCGGGCATGTTCCCCTTTGAAAAAGTGAGCTTGCAGGTCCCATGGGTGCAAAAGGAGCTGGGGGGGCCCCTGCAAGCACCCACAGGAGGTACCAGATTTACCCTTCCCCGTCCTCGGGAGCAGCCGAGCCAGTCTGGGGTCTGGGTTCCGGGGGGCCCCCCCCCCCACGGTGAGAACGCACGAGAGCAGTTTATACACACTGGAGGCCCCTTATATGTAAAATCCACCTCAGGCGCGCTCATGGTGCAGATCCCGAAAGGCAAGGCTGGCTCGGGCACGCCCGAGGACTGGGTCTACATCAGGGGCCCCCCAAACTCGGTCCTGGAGGGCCACAACCCGGCTGGGCTTTCATAGATCTGCATACAATGGAGGCGGCGCGTGCACACGCAGGGTGGATATCCTGGAAGCCGGACCCGGCTGGGCTTTCATAGATCTGCATACAATGGAGGCGGCGCGTGCACACGCAGGGTGGATATCCTGGAAGCCGGACCCGGCTGGGCTTTCATAGATCTGCATACAATGGAGGCGGCGCGTGCACACGCAGGGTGGATATCCTGGAAACCGGACCCGGCTGTGCTTTCATAGATCTGCATACAATGGAGGCGGCGCGTGCACATGGCAGGGTGGATATCCTGGAAACCGGACCCGGCTGTGCTTTCATAGATCTGCATACAATGGAGGCGGCGCGTGCACACGCAGGGTGGATATCCTGGAAACCGGACCCGGCTGGGCTTTCATAGATCTGCATACAATGGAGGCGGCGCGTGCACATGGCAGGGTGGATATCCTGGAAACCGGACCCGGCTGGGCTTTCATAGATCTGCATACAATGGAGGCGGCGCGTGCACATGGCAGGGTGGATATCCTGGAAACCGGACCCGGCTGGGCTTTCATAGATCTGCATACAATGGAGGCGGCGCGTGCACATGGCAGGGTGGATATCCTGGAAACCGGACCCGGCTGGGCTTTCATAGATCTGCATACAATGGAGGCGGCGCGTGCACATGGCAGGGTGGATATCCTGGAAACCGGACCCGGCTGTGCTTTCATAGATCTGCATACAATGGAGGCGGCGCGTGCACATGGCAGGGTGGATATCCTGGAAACCGGACCCGGCTGGGCTTTCATAGATCTGCATACAATGGAGGCGGCGCGTGCACACGCAGGGTGGATATCCTGGAAACCGGACCCGGCTGGGCTTTCATAGATCTGCATACAATGGAGGCGGCGCGTGCACATGGCAGGGTGGATATCCTGGAAACCGGACCCGGCTGGGCTTTCATAGATCTGCATACAATGGAGGCGGCGCGTGCACACGCAGGGTGGATATCCTGGAAACCGGACCCGGCTGTGCTTTCATAGATCTGCATACAATGGAGGCGGCGCGTGCACATGGCAGGGTGGATATCCTGGAAACCGGACCCGGCTGGGCTTTCATAGATCTGCATACAATGGAGGCGGCGCGTGCACATGGCAGGGTGGATATCCTGGAAACCGGACCCGGCTGGGCTTTCATAGATCTGCATACAATGGAGGCGGCGCGTGCACATGGCAGGGTGGATATCCTGGAAACCGGACCCGGCTGTGCTTTCATAGATCTGCATACAATGGAGGCGGCGCGTGCACATGGCAGGGTGGATATCCTGGAAACCGGACCCGGCTGGGCTTTCATAGATCTGCATACAATGGAGGCGGCGCGTGCACATGGCAGGGTGGATATCCTGGAAACCGGACCCGGCTGTGCTTTCATAGATCTGCATACAATGGAGGCGGCGCGTGCACATGCAGGGTGGATATCCTGGAAACCGGACCCGGCTGGGCTTTCATAGATCTGCATACAATGGAGGCGGCGCGTGCACATGGCAGGGTGGATATCCTGGAAACCGGACCCGGCTGGGCTTTCATAGATCTGCATACAATGGAGGCGGCGCGTGCACATGGCAGGGTGGATATCCTGGAAACCGGACCCGGCTGGGCTTTCATAGATCTGCATACAATGGAGGCGGCGCGTGCACATGGCAGGGTGGATATCCTGGAAACCGGACCCGGCTGGGCTTTCATAGATCTGCATACAATGGAGGCGGCGCGTGCACATGGCAGGGTGGATATCCTGGAAACCGGACCCGGCTGTGCTTTCATAGATCTGCATACAATGGAGGCGGCGCGTGCACATGGCAGGGTGGATATCCTGGAAACCGGACCCGGCTGGGCTTTCATAGATCTGCATACAATGGAGGCGGCGCGTGCACACGCAGGGTGGATATCCTGGAAACCGGACCCGGCTGGGCTTTCATAGATCTGCATACAATGGAGGCGGCGCGTGCACATGGCAGGGTGGATATCCTGGAAACCGGACCCGGCTGGGCTTTCATAGATCTGCATACAATGGAGGCGGCGCGTGCACACGCAGGGTGGATATCCTGGAAACCGGACCCGGCTGTGCTTTCATAGATCTGCATACAATGGAGGCGGCGCGTGCACATGGCAGGGTGGATATCCTGGAAACCGGACCCGGCTGGGCTTTCATAGATCTGCATACAATGGAGGCGGCGCGTGCACATGGCAGGGTGGATATCCTGGAAACCGGACCCGGCTGGGCTTTCATAGATCTGCATACAATGGAGGCGGCGCGTGCACATGGCAGGGTGGATATCCTGGAAACCGGACCCGGCTGTGCTTTCATAGATCTGCATACAATGGAGGCGGCGCGTGCACATGGCAGGGTGGATATCCTGGAAACCGGACCCGGCTGGGCTTTCATAGATCTGCATACAATGGAGGCGGCGCGTGCACATGGCAGGGTGGATATCCTGGAAACCGGACCCGGCTGGGCTTTAATAGATCTGCATACAATGGAGGCGGCGCGTGCACATGGCAGGGTGGATATCCTGGAAACCGGACCCGGCTGTGCTTTCATAGATCTGCATACAATGGAGGCGGCGCGTGCACATGGCAGGGTGGATATCCTGGAAGCCGGACCCGGCTGTGGGGCGTCCCCCCTAGGACTCGGCTGGAATAAAAGAATGACACCACTCTGTTCCCTGACGGGACACGGGCAGGTCCCCAGCTTTCAGACCCATCCCACCAGTTAATGTCGGCAAACGTCCGGCCAGAGATCCGCGGTTACACTGGCGCAGTCTGGTTCTTCTAAAAAAAAAAAACCCGGGCCGGAGTGGGGCGCTGGAATGCCGGGGGTGAAACCCTGCGCTCTGGCTACTTTGCCGGCAGAGTCCTTGGCTAACTCTGCTGCGCTGCCGTAGCTTTTACAGGGAAAGCGGTACAGGCTGTGCGCAGACGTCCTTTGAGAGGCTGAACTCTCCGACCCCTGCATCAGAAATACGATGAAAGAGAACAAAGCAGGGCGGGGGCTGGAAGAAAGGAGACAGCGAGTCGCTCGGGGAGAGGGAGGTGGGGGGGGATCAGAACACATCACAACACAGGACCCGCTGGATCGAGCAGTCACATGAATTCAAGATCCCTGGCATTTCCTGGCTTTGTGTTTCCCTGCCGAGGAGATACTCGGGTTCACAGCTTTGGAAGGTCCTTCTTAGTGTGCCAATGTCTGTCATGATTTCAGCTGAACTAGCGGCACTGCTGTGCCCTTATCAGAGCCCCGGGCAGGCATCACACTGATGCACGTGAAGCATGAATACAGCACGGACAGCTGAACAGATCTTCAACAGAGCCCCATGCAGGCATCACACTGATACAGGTAAAGCATGAATACAGCACAGACAGCTGAACAGATCTTCAACAGAGCCCTATCCAGGTCTCGCACTGATACAGGTAAAGCATGAATACAGCACGGACAGCTGAAGAGCACATCTTCATCAGAGCCCCTCAAAGTACAACGCTGATATATATGAAGCATGAATATAGCATGGACAGCTGAAGTGCAGATTATCAGAGCCCCATGCAGGTGTCACACTGATAAATGTAAAGCATGAATACAGCACAGACAGCTGAAGAGTGAACTCTGGCAAAGAGATTTTTAAAAGCAGGGATAAACAGTGCATGCCTTTTATAAAAATGCAATCAAGTATGCCAGGATAAAAGCAAAGGTTGATCTAGAATTAAGACCAGGAAAGGAAGCAAAGCAGTCACGAAACAGACCAAATGGTATTGTTATGAATCTGGAAAGTGCCTGTACATTACAAGAAGAAAATCTTTGTGCTGCCTCTCTGTGACTTCAGGCTCCGGGTCTGACTGATTAAAACCACTATTCAGCTGCATACTGAGAACATCACCGCAGGGGACCAAGATTCAATTTCCAGGTCTGACAGCTGCTCCATGGCTTATGCAACCGAGAAAAACATTAAAAAAAAAAAACCAAAAATATTTTTCTGGTGAAAAATACATAAATGGCTCAGCTCCTGTGCTTATCCCAGGCTTTACCCCTCACTCCTCCACAGCTAAGGATCCTCTGTGGTTATCCCAGGCTTTACCCCTCACTCCCCCACAGCTAAGGATCCTCTGTGCTTATCCCAGGTTTTACCCCTCCCTCCCCCACAGCTAAGGATCCTCTGTGGTTATCCCAGGCTTTACCCCTCCCTCCCCCACAGCTAAGGATCCTCTGTGCTTATCCCAGGCTTTACCCCTCCCTCCCCCACAGCTAAGGATCCGCTGTGCTTATCCCAGGCTTTACCCCTCACTCCTCCACAGCTAAGGATCCTCTGTGCTTATCCCAGGCTTTACCCCTCACTCCCTCACAGCTAAGGATCCTCTGTGCTTATCCCAGGCTTTACCCCTCACTCCCCCCACAGCTAAGGATCCTCTGTGCTTATCCCAGGCTTTACCCCTCACTTCCTCATAGCTAAGGATCCTCTGTGCTTATCCCAGGCTTTACCCCTCACTCCCCCCCCAGCTAAGGATCCTCTGTGCTTATCCCAGGCTTTACCCCTCACTGCCCCACAGCTAAGGATCCTCTGTGCTTATCCCAGGCTCTACCCCTCACTCCCCCACAGCTAAGGATCCTCTGTGCTTATCCCAGGCTTTACCCCTCACTCCCCCACAGCTAAGGATCCTCTGTGCTTATCCCAGGCTTTACCCCTCACTCCCTCACAGCTAAGGATCCTCTGTGCTTATCCCAGGCTTTACCCCTCACTTCCTCACAGCTAAGGATCCTCTGTGCTTATCCCAGGCTTTACCCCTCACTCCCCCACAGCTAAGGATCCTCTGTGCTTATCCCAGGCTTTACCCCTCACTCCCTCACAGCTAAGGATCCTCTGTGCTTATCCCAGGCTTTACCCCTCACTCCCTCACAGCTAAGGATCCTCTGTGCTTATCCCAGGCTTTACCCCTCACTCCCCCACAGCTAAGGATCCTCTGTGCTTATCCCAGGATTTACCCCTCCCTTCCCCACAGCTAAGGATCCTCTGTACTTATCCCAGGCTTTTTTTTTTTTAAATTCTCTTATGGTTTTAGTTTCTGCCACCTTCGTTAGGCCATTTCACAACTCCACAACCCTCTCTGTGAAGAAATATTTTCTATGATATGAGGGGGGGCAAGAAGGTA
This sequence comes from Rhinatrema bivittatum, assembly GCF_901001135.1. Lineage (NCBI taxonomy): Eukaryota > Metazoa > Chordata > Amphibia > Gymnophiona > Rhinatrematidae > Rhinatrema > Rhinatrema bivittatum. The sequence continues at coordinate 16,654,993 of NC_042619.1, read as the reverse complement.
AGTGGAGCAGATGCTTTGTGAGCATCTCTTGCTCTGTGAAGAGTTTATTTCTTTGTGATGATGCCCTTGTACAGGTCCTTGGTGAGTTCTCTCTGTTGTACTGCGTTCAGTACTGGTGCCCGTATCTCAAAAGGGAGAGAGACAGGATGGAGACGGGCCAGAGAAGGGCGACCAAAATAGTGTGGAGTCAGAATCGGAAGACCTATGAGGAGAGGCTGAAGGATCTGAATATGTACAGCCTGGAAGAGAGGAGGTGCAGGGGAGATAGGATACAGACCTTCAGATACCTGAGAGGTTTTAATGACGCACAAACTTTGAACCTTTTCTGTTGGAAAGAAATCAGTAGAACTAGGGGTCATGAAATGAAACTCCAGGGAGGACGACTCAGAACCAACATCAGGAAACATTTCTTCATGGAGAGGGTGGTGGATGCCTGGAATGTCCTTCTGGAGGAGGTGGTGAAGACGAAAACAGTGAAAGATTTCAAAGGGGCATGGGATAAACATCCCCAAATGTGAAAGGATGGAACTGGAGGAGAGAGTGCATGGGGGTAACTTGCTGGTGCGGCGGTTACTACCCTTAACCAATAAGCCTTGATGCTTTTGACGACTGCAGCATCGCACTCTGCTTTGATGGGGGGGAGGGAGGGAAGGGAAAACGGGCCCAGACTTTTACGCTCCAGGGCACTGGAGAGAAAGCGCAGGACTCTGTCTACAGCCAAAAGCAAAGCACGTCAAGCAGCACGGTCTGAATTTTCAAGAAGGCTCCTCTCACTCAGTAAAAGTGTTGCTAGCAGTAATTTTTCATGGGTTTGGCAGCCTCTTGGTTTTGATCGTTCATATTATTACCCTTACCATGAGGCTTGGGGGTAAGTGCATGGAGCGGCAGATGCTACCCTTAAGAGAAACATTGGGTGACCCGCACGGCAGATTCTACCCTAGAAAGCTGGCTGGCTGGACTGGATGGACCATTTGGTCCTTTTCTGCCGTCATTACCACGTGACTATGTTCTTTTGCAGGCATCAGTCAAGCAGAAGGGAAAGCTTCTGGTGGGGGTGTGGGAAGACAGGGATGGATTCCCCTACTCAACCGGAGAACTCCTCAGTTGCAACAGAGGTCGCTGACGGAGTTCCCTCAATCCACTCCTGTTTAATCGATGGCTGGGTCCACTGCTTCTAAGGTCGCAGGTTGCTCGCTTGGTAGTATACGGACTGTTCTTTCATTCCTGTATTTCCTCTTTGATTGCAATCACTATTAACATTTATAGCCGGATACAGACTCGAAGGCTCTTTGTCGGCCCAGATGGAGAAGACAGAAAATTTGGAAAGATCTACTGAGAAGCTATCTTTGGTGCAATCAACTTTAGTGTATGCAAGATGGTAATCCATCGTAGAATTGAGAGCTTAAAAATACAATGAGGCATTTACATTTGGGTGTATTCAATTTTCCTGTGGTACCATTGATGACTTCCATTGTAACAGACAGTACGCAGTAATATAGTAATGATGGCAGACAAAGACCAAATGGTCCACCCAGTCTGCCCAGCAATTTGCTTATGGTAGTAACTGTTGCTGTTTAGGTTATCCCATGCGTTCTGTTAAGGACAGTAACTGCCGCTCCGTGCAGGTTACCCCCATGCCTTCTGATAAGGATAGTAACTGCCGCTCCCGTGCAGGTTACCCCCATGCCTTCTGATAAGGGTAGTAACTGCCGCTCCGTGCAGGTTACCCCCATGCCTTCTGATAAGGGTAGTAACTGCCGCTCCATGCAGTTACCCCCATGCCTTCTGATAAGGATAGTAACTGCCGCTCCGTGCAGGTTACCCCCCATGCCTTCTGATAAGGATAGTAACTGCCGCTCCGTGCAGGTTACCCCCATGCCTTCTGATAAGGATAGTAACTGCCGCTCCGTGCAGGTTACCCCCATGCCTTCTGATAAGGATAGTAACTGCCACTCCATGCAGGTTACGCCCATGTTTCTGTTAAGGGTAGTAACTGCCACTCCCTGCAGGTTACCCCCATGCCTTCTGATAAGGATAGTAACTGCCACTCCATGCAGGTTACCCCTATGCGTTAAGAGTAATAATTGCCATTCTGTGCAGGTAACCCCCATGCCTTCTGATAAGGATAGTAACTGCCACTCCATGCAGGTTACCCCTATGCGTTAAGAGTAATAATTGCCATTCTGTGCAGGTAACCCCCATGCCTTCTGATAAGGATATTAACTGCCGCTCCATGCAGGTTACCCCATACCTTCTGATAAGTGTAGTAACTGCTGCTCCGTGCAGGTTACCCCATGTTTCTGTTAAGGGTAGTAACTGCCGCTCCCGTGCAGGTTACCCCCATGTTTCTGTTAATGGTAGTAACTGCCGCTCCCGTGCAGGTTACCCCCATGTTTCTGTTAAGGGTAGTAACTGCCGCTCCCGTGCAGGTTACCCCCATGTTTCTGTTAAGGGTAGTAACTGCCGCTCCCGTGCAGGTTACCCCCATGTTTCTGTTAAGGGTAGTAACTGCTGCTCCGTGCAGGTTACTCCATGTTTCTGTTAAGGGTAGTAACTGCCGCTCCATGCAGGGTTATCCCCATGAAGAACTGTTACACAATCCCTTTCTTTAAGGATCCACAGTGTTTGTCCCATGCCCTTTTGAGTTCCTTAACTATTCTCATCTTCATCAACTCCTCCAGAAGGGCATTCCAGGCATCTACCAGCCTCTCCAGGAAGAAATATTGCTCAATATCGGTTCGGAGTTGTTCCTGCTGGAGTTTCATTTCGTGACCCTTAGTTCTACTGATTTCTTTCCAACGGAAAAAGTTTGACATTTGTGCATCATTAAAACCTTTCAGGTATCTGAAGCTCTGCATCCCTATCTCCCCTGCACCTCCTCTCCTCCAGGTTGTACATATTCAGATCCTTCAGCCTCTACTCATAAGTCTTCTCATAAGGGCCCCACGCTATTTTGGTCGCCCTTCTCTGGACCGCCTCCATCCTGTCTCTCTCCCTTTTTGAGATACGGGCACCAGTACTGAGCACAGTACTCCAGGAGAGGCCTCACTAAGGACCTGTACAGGGGCATCACCACCTTTTTCTCTCTGGTTATTCCTCTCTCTGTGCAGCCCAGCAATCTTCTGGCTTTAGCTATCGCCTTGTCACATTGCTTCGCCGCCTTCAGATCCCCAGACACTACAACAGCAAGGCCCCTCTCTTGCTCCGTGCACATCAGTCTTCCACCCCCCTCACATTCAGCTCTTTTGGATTGCTGCACCCCAGTTGCATGGACTCTGCACTTCTTGGCATTGAATCCCAGCTGGATTATTGAAGTCCTACAAGTGTCGGTGCTTAATACCTCACCAGTGTTAATGCCATTTTTCTTCCTGCTAGAGAGACAGACAGAGACTAAAGAGGATTTTTAACTTGGATGTCCCCCGACACTGGAATTGACAGTGGTGAATGAGGCACATGGGGCTGCTTTATTTGTGACTTTGACGTTCTCACAAGATTGAGACTTGGTCTCGCATCTTTATCTTTGGCATGCTCAGCCTTTCTTCATGGGCCACAAACTCTGGATTTCCCTGGACCTGTGAAGGTTCACACAGAAGCGCAGAAAGAAAGTCTCATCTACGTGACGAGAGGTCACGGCCTTGGGGGCAGGTTTCTTTCTGCGTTTTGCTGGTAAATGCGAAACGCGGCCTTTCGGAGCCCTCTCAGTTACGTTTCCTTACGGATTCCAGGAGGGGTAGCGCTCCTCTTCGTGATGTGATATTGGGGGTGGGTGTTGGTGATTGCTTGGGATACTGCTTAGCTCTAATTTTAGATTAGGGAGATGGGTTCAACTTTTCTCTCTGAATTTCTATTGCCACCCCCCCTCAAATTTTCAGTCTTTTGTAAGCAATCATTGTAATATGATTATACAATACAATATGATAATATTGTATTATTATTATATTGTATTATACAATTATTGTATTATACAATTATTATATTGTATAATACATATTGTATATACAATACAATATGATAATAATATGATGTATACAATTGCCAACCTCCCAATGATTGCAAAAATCATGGAGAAGGTAGTAAACAGACAACTATCCGAATTCCTAGAAGAGAATGACATTCTAACCTCCAATCAATTCGGATTTCGAAAGTCACTGAACACTGAATCTCTACTAGCCTTGCTTTCTGATAACATCCTCATCAACCTGGAAAATGGTCAACCTTTCCTTCTCGTCTTACTGGACCTCTCCTCAGAGTTCGACACTGTGAACCATTCCTGCCTCATTCAGCGTCTAGCAGATATTGGTATAACAGGTTCAGCGCTCAACTGGTTCAAATCTTTCCTTGAAAACAGGCAATACAAGGTTAGGATTAACAACAAAGAATCACTCCCTATCAGATCAAAGCTGGGGGTACCTCAAGGATCATCCCTTTCACCTACACTATTCAATATTTATCTCCTTCCACTCTGCCATCTACTATCTAACCTCAAGCTAACACACTTCCTATACGCAGATGACATTCAGATCCTCATCCCGATAATGGAATCCCTCCACAAAACGTGGTCTTACTGGAACAGCTGCCTTTCGGCAATCAAAAACATGCTAACAAGCCTCAACCTCGTGCTAAATACTAGCAAAACTGAAATCCTCATAATAGCTCCAGACAAGTGCTCTCTATTCAACCCAACTAGTTCCACCCAACTCTCCTTCACATCAATCGACCACACGCCACAAGTAAGAGATCTTGGTGTACTTCTGGACAACCAACTCAACTTCACCAAGTTCATAAACAATACTACCAAAGACTGCTTCTTCAAATTGCAAGTCTTAAAAAAATTAAAACCTCTTCTACACTTCCGAGACTTCCGCTTGGTACTACAATCTATCATCCTCCCTAAACTGGACTATTGCAACTCACTCCTCCTGGGCCTGCCAGCCAACACCATCAAACCACTTCAGATGGTCCAGAACGCGACAGCCAGAATTCTCACTAACACCAAAAAATGGGATCACATCACCCCTATCCTCCAAAATCTTCACTGGCTGCCTATAAAGTTTAGGATACAATTTAAATCCCTCATGATGATTCACAAGGCTCTTCACAACATCTCCCCCCTCAAACCTATCCTTCCAACTACAGCAACACGTCTCAATAGACCAATCAGAAGTGCATACCAGAACATGCTTCACACCCAGCCAACAAAAACCTCATTGAGGAAACGAGCCCTGTCCACTGCAGGTCCCCATCTTTGGAACCTGCTCCCACCGGACCTCCGCCAAGAACCATGCCTTCCGACATTCAAAAGAAGCTAAAGACTTGGCTATTCACTCAAGCTTTCCCTGAGAGCTAAAATCTGGTGAAGCGACAGACGATATACCTACCTCTGTACATATGTTCCTGATTTATGGTTCCCAGTTACATTTAATTGAGTTTATGAAAGTTCTCTTTAATAGTTTTCCTGTATACTTGTGTTAATGTATTTCCGCCCTGGAGGCGACTGTTCAGTTCCTTGTAAACCGGTGCGATATGTATTCTTTACAGGAACATCGGTATATAAAAATTAAAAATAAATAAATAATATGGAGGGGCAGTTCCACTCAGTTCTTATTTCTTCTTGTTTTGTTTTCTGTAATGGTCGCTTTTTCTCTACAAGTATTGTTTGACATTTAAAATTCATTAAAGTAAACATATAAAATAAAATAAAGACAGATCCTTCCCGTGTTACCCTTGAGTCTGCCCTCCTTAAGCTTCCTTCCTACTGAAAAATGCTCAGCACTCGTCTCACAGCCTCCTCTCCCCTCCCTTCAGAATGCAAGTTTAGGGTCCCATCCCTGAGGCGGCTGTGGGAAGGTTCTCCGAATGAGTGCATTTGTAACCGATCGGCGGACAGAGCCCCCTTCGTGTTCATCGTTATTATAGTCCATGAATGAGACAGACAGACCTGAAGACCTGCCGGATGTTATTCATGCGCAGATCGATCACTTTCAGGGTGTCGTCCCGGGAACAGCTGAGCAGCTGCGTCTGCTCCTGGTTGATGCTGAGCGATGTGACCTTGCCCTGCACGGGGACCTCCTCCGTACACCTCGTCACCCTGCAATCCAAGCACACAGCCCGCTGGTTACCCCCCTGGACCAGATGGTTTTCCATGTTCTTTTTTTTTTTTAATTGACATTTATTGATGTACACACCATACAATAATACATCATACAGTACAATGGGATGTACTGCCTCTAGCAGAAGGATGGTCTCCACGGCTATATTTGATCTTTATATCCAAAATGCAGTTCTTTTAACTTTGAAAAAAATGGTGTCATGTACATTAGACAAATGTAGAATGTATTTTCTATTGCTAATTATATTCTATCAATGGGGGCATTCTGTTAAGTGCCAGACTGTTCAGCTGGCAGGTTAGAATTTTGCTATCAAACTGGGATTAACGTCTGTTTTCTGTGAACCTATAATCATGTCCACAGAGCAGATGTGATCTTAGTTTAACGTTATCATTCATTCAAAAAGATAACACTCTCCTCAGCATTGTGGGAGGACACCAGATTAGTACCGGCTCAGAGGAAAACATGCCAGCACACGAGGCCACTACTAGATCAGAGGGAAAAGTACCCGGCCCCTAGCACTGTACTGGGATGCTGGATCACTGCTAGCACAGAGGGAGGAGTGCCCCTTAATACTGTGCTGGGACTTTTGGCTCAGTACAGATAAACGAGACGGTCTCTCAGACACTAAGCATGCTGGGAGCTCCAGCATAAACGTGCAGTGAGGGTTCTGAAGATGCTGGTTCCCAGGATCCATCACAAGCTATCCCAAAGGTTTCCGAGCCCTTGGCAGACCATGAGCACCTCCCATAGTGATATCCTCATAACAAGAGGATCCTACCTGCTGTCCCAAAAGCGGATCTTCTTGTCGTGGTGGCCGCTGATGATATAGTAGTCTGAACAGACCACGTCGGTGCAGAAGGAAGGCACGTTGATAGACCTTAGACCTGAGTATCCAAGCAATATGAAATGAGACATCGAAATTATTCTTTTGAGATTGCACCAATCCCATCCTTCAGATGAGACAAAAAAAAAGAACCTGCATGGTATCAAAAGGTTGTGTACGTCATCATCCATGGGTTATTCTTATGCTATCATAGCCAGCTTTATCCAGGACCCATAGAATCAGTAAAACTCTGAACTACAGTCTCTACAGGTAAAAAAAAAACTGCTTACAAGCTCCCTTGTGCAGATCCCACTCCTTCACTGTCCGGTCCATGCTGCCGGTCACTGCTTGGTGGACTACTGACTTGAATTTTGCTGCCGTCACTTTGTCACCGTGTCCTGTAAGAGTGTCCTAGAAGGCAACCAAAATGCTCGATAAATCATCTTGATAGACTAGGAGCCTATTACAGCAACTCCCTTGATTTGGAGAATCTTCCAAGGATCCATGTACCTTTCCAATGCAGCAAAACCATTCTTCTAAGGCAAGGGTTCTCGAGCCTGTTCTGGAGGCACAGCTAACCAACAGGCCGATACAGTACAGTGCGCTCCGGTGGAACGCACTGTTAACCCGCGACTGGACGCGTGTTTTGGACGCGCTAGCTTTACCCCTTATTCAGTAAGGGGTAATAGTGCGTCCAAAACACGTGTCCAACCCCCCCAAAACCTAATAGTGCCCGCAACATGCAAATGCATGTTGATGGCCCTATTAGGTATTCCTGCGCGATACAGAAAGTAAAATGTGCAGCCAAGCCCCACATTTTATTTTCAGAAATTAGCACCTACCCAAAGGTAGGCACTAATTTCTCCGGGCACCGGGAAAGTGCACAGAAAAGCAGTAAAAACTGCTTTTCTGTGCACCCTCAGACTTAATATCATGGCGATATTAAATCAGAGGTCCCGAAAGTTAAAAAAAAGTAGAAAAAATAGAAAAAATTTTTTGAAATAGGCCCGTGGCTCGCGGGTCGAAAACCGGACGCTCAATTTTGCCGGCGTCCGGTTTCTGAACCCGTGGCTGTCAGCGGCTCGAGAACCGATGCCAGCAAAATTGAGCGTCAGCTGTCAAACCCGCTGACAGCCACCACGCCTGTCCGAAAAGAGGCGCTAGGGACGCACTAGTGTCCCTAGCGCCTCCTTTTACCGCCGGCCCTAATTTTAATAAATTAAAATACTGTATCGCACGCGCAGGAGAGTGGCCTGTGTGCGCGCCGGGAGGGCTCGCCCGCTCTCCCGCGATTTTACTGTATCGGCCCGGAAGTCAGGTTTTCAGAATAGCCACAATAAATATGCATGAGCTAGATTTGCATATTCTGGGTTCTCCTCGGTATGGAAATCCATCTCATCCATATTCATTGTGGTTATCCTGAAAACTCCCAGACTGTGCCTCCATGACAGGACGGAAACCGTTCTAGGGAACGAAATTCCCGTCATAGTGAAACATGGCTGAGAGGTCACAATTAACTGGGTGGTATTTTTCTAGAGGACAATGAGGACAGCAAGAAAGCTTCTGGAGAGGAGAAGGAATAATGCCGTCACTATGGGCAGAGAGAAAATGACAGCTCAACTCACCGAATCATTTTCCATTCGTTAACATACTCAGTACCGGTTACTCAAAGTCAGCAAGGTGGACTGAGACCTCAGACTTATTTCAGGTTACGACCCGGGGACAGCGGAAGGGGAAGGGAAAGATTTAGCCTCTCAAATTAATACTGCGGAGGTAATTTAGGTGTCCTTTATGGCTGTAACTGGCTCTTGCCTTCCTGCCTTTAAAAGTTTTATGAGGCAGGGTGCTAATGATTGTGTTGAAATATACATAAAGATTAGTGGCCAACGGAGTCCTCTTCTGCCAAACTACTAGTTGACCAGTGTGGGCCTGTTGTATGGTTGGGGGTTGTTTCCTCCCTTCCAGACCTTTCTCGCCTCTCTCTCACCACAAACAAGACGCACCTCTGTTCACTGGCTGACACACAGTAACTGGACTGCGCTCATTGCTGACACGAACAGATATCTAATTGTCAGAGGCATTCACGGAGCGGGATGCCAGTGGCCAGTAGTTGGTGTTCCACCTTCACGGAGCGGAAGGATGGAGGGCTGCTATCTCCAAAATAAATAAATAAATAAATAAACAAACAAAAAAATAAAAACAGGGGTGGGTGAGAGTATGGGGCAAGGGGGTGGCCTGCTTGTTACAGCGGTTGCTTCCCCTAATTGAGCTGGATGTCACTTGGATGCAGATACGGAGCTGCTCTCTAGATTGGTGGTAGGGTGGAGGGGAATTAGGGCTGGAGGGTACTGGAAGCCAATAGTAACAGGTGGGAGAGAGAAAAAGGGAAATAAAAAAATGGATAAAGTGCGTAGCTTGCTGGGCAGACTGGATGGGCCGTTTGGTCTTCTTCTGCCGTCATTTCTATGTTTCTATGTGAAAGGCAACCTTCACATTTTGTGGTATTTCTCAGAAAGGCCTTTATCCCGGTGCTTATACCTCTCATAACAGAGTCCCACCCTTTGCTTAACTATACAGGGGGAGAAGGAAACGCCGTGGCCAGGATTAGAGCCCACAACCTCCCGGTGTAAAGGCCCGATTCATCGGGGACTCTGATTTAAGCAAGGAGTAGCCGCTTAGTGGTTACAGCAATGGGAAGCCAGGGTTCAACCTTCCTTCTGCCACCAATGCTCCCCGTGACCTTGGGCAAATCAGGTCATCACTGCCTCAGGGACGAATGCGGGCCTCATGAACACAGAATGGGAGAGAATGCCTTTAGTAAATAGTAAATCAGGTCATCACTGCCTCAGGGACGAATGCGGGCCTCATGAACACAGAATGGGAGAGAATGCCTTTAGTAAATAGTAAATCAGGTCATCACTGCCTCAGGGACGAATGCGGGCCTCAGACACAGAATGGGAGAGAATGCCTTTAGTAAATAGTAAATCAGGTCATCACTGCCTCAGGGACGAATGCGGGCCTCAGACACAGAATGGGAGAGAATGCCTTTAGTAAATAGTAAATCAGGTCATCACTGCCTCAGGGACGAATGCGGGCCTCAGACACAGAATGGGAGAGAATGCCTTTAGTAAATAGTAAATCAGGTCATCACTGCCTCAGGGACGAATGCGGGCCTCAGACACAGAATGGGAGAGAATGCCTTTAGTAAATAGTAAATCAGGTCATCACTGCCTGAGGTACGAATGCGGGCCTCAGACACAGAATGGGAGAGAATGCCTTTAGTAAATAGTAAATCAGGTCATCACTGCCTCAGGTACGAATGCGGGCCTCAGACACAGAATGGGAGAGAATGCCTTTAGTAAATAGTAAATCAGGTCATCACTGCCTGAGGTACGAATGCGGGCCTCAGACACAGAATGGGAGAGAATGCCTTTAGTAAATAGTAAATCAGGTCATCACTGCCTCAGGTACGAATGCGGGCCTCAGACACAGAATGGGAGAGAATGCCTTTAGTAAATAGTAAATCAGGTCATCACTGCCTGAGGGACGAATGCGGGCCTCAGACACAGAATGGGAGAGAATGCCTTTAGTAAATAGTAAATCAGGTCATCACTGCCTCAGGGACGAATGCGGGCCTCAGACACAGAATGGGAGAGAATGCCTTTAGTAAATAGTAAATCAGGTCATCACTGCCTCAGGGACGAATGCGGGCCTCAGACACAGAATGGGAGAGAATGCCTTTAGTAAATAGTAAATCAGGTCATCACTGCCTCAGGGACGAATGCGGGCCTCAGACACAGAATGGGAGAGAATGCCGATAGTAAATAGTAAATCAGGTCATCACTGCCTCAGGGACGAATGCGGGCCTCAGACACAGAATGGGAGAGAATGCCTTTAGTAAATAGTAAATCAGGTCATCACTGCCTCAGGTACGAATGCGGGCCTCAGACACAGAATGGGAGAGAATGCCTTTAGTAAATAGTAAATCAGGTCATCACTGCCTCAGGTACGAATGCGGGCCTCAGACACAGAATGGGAGAGAATGCCTTTAGTAAATAGTAAATCAGGTCATCACTGCCTCAGGGACGAATGCGGGCCTCAGACACAGAATGGGAGAGAATGCCTTTAGTAAATAGTAAATCAGGTCATCACTGCCTCAGGGACGAATGCGGGCCTCAGACACAGAATGGGAGAGAATGCCTTTAGTAAATAGTAAATCAGGTCATCACTTGCCTCAGGGACGAATGCGGGCCTCAGACACAGAATGGGAGAGAATGCCTTTAGTAAATAGTAAATCAGGTCATCACTGCCTCAGGGACGAATGCGGGCCTCAGACACAGAATGGGAGAGAATGCCTTTAGTAAATAGTAAATCAGGTCATCACTGCCTCAGGTACGAATGCGGGCCTCAGACACAGAATGGGAGAGAATGCCTTTAGTAAATAGTAAATCAGGTCATCACTGCCTGAGGGACGAATGCGGGCCTCAGACACAGAATGGAGAGAATGCCTTTAGTAAATAGTAAATCAGGTCATCACTGCCTGAGGGACGAATGCGGGCCTCAGACACAGAATGGGAGAGAATGCCTTTAGTAAACAGACTGTAAGCCCTCCGGGACTGGGAAACACTTCCTACACCTCGTTTATAACTCACCGTGAACTCACATTTGGAAAGGCGACTAATTAAATCCAAAGCTCATTGGCCCATCTCCAGTCTGAAGACCCTACTGATCAGCTGAAGACCTGAGGCTGCTTTGTCATTTTTTTCTTAGCTGAAGCTCTTTCTTCTTACCAAGTATAACATAAGATTTGGGTCAGACTAAGGGTCCATCAAGCCCAGTATCCTGTTTCCAACAGTAGCCAAGCCAGGTCACAAGCCCCTGGCAGGATCCCAGGGGGGAGACAGAGTCCAAGCTGCTTATCCCAAGGATGAGGAGTGGGATTCCTGCACCTCCACCTTAATAATGCTTTATGGACTCTTCCTCCAGGAACTTGTCCAAACTGTTTTTAAACGCAGCTACACTAATAGCTTTCATCACATCCTCTGGCAATGAATTCCAGAGCTTAATTTTCCATTGAGTAAAAAAATATTTCCTCTTAAATGTAGGTGATACACTTAAATGTATCACCTAATAACTTCATTGTGTGTCCCCTGGTCTTTGTACTTTTTGAAAGAGTAAAAAACTGATTAACATTTACTCGGTCCATTCCACTCATTATTTTATAGACCTCTATCATATCCCCCCTCAGCCGTCTCTTCTCCAAGCTGAGCGGCCCTAACCTCGTTAGCCTTTGTACATAGGGGACTCGCTCCATCCTCTTTATCATTTTGATCGCCCTTTCTGTAACTTTCCTAATTCTGCTACATCTTTTTTTGACGGTGGAAAGGATTCTTGAAGCATGGCCGAGTCACTATAGGGGCACCCCAAAGCCGTCAATGCTTGCCGATCCCACCCTCTGCTCCTCTCACGCTGATGCAGAAACAGGGGCCACACCACTTACTTTACATTTGCTGCTGTCCAATTTCCACAGGTGCGCTGCCTTGTCGGAGGACGCAGCTAAAATCCGATTCCCCTACGAGAAAACACACAAAACAAAAACCATGAGAGAGCTCAGAGCAAAGCAGGTAAAAGGACCCCCCCCTCAGAGCTTCTCTGCAGCGCAGGAGGAAAGCAACCCCCGGATGAAACGCACGCACAGGCCGGGCGCGCGCGGGCCGAGGGGAGCGCGCAGCCTCTGCAGGCAGAGTCCGCAAAATCCAATTGCGACATCCGCGAGGAAGGCAAAAAAAAAAAAAAGGCTCGTCAGCCGCGGAATTGGACGGTTCAGATACTGCCCGACCCTTCCGTGGATAAGAGCGGATCCCGGAGATGCAGAGACCACCAATAGGATTGATTATCCCAGCCTGCGCGCGTAGTTTTGTGCCAAACGATCACCCGGGCAGAAACCTCGACGGGTAATTTTTCATTGGGAAATAATTTAATCAAGAGTGCCCGAGTACTTTTTCTTCAGTAACGAGGGGAGCAAATCCCAGAGGTAAAACGCTCCCGCAGAGTTTGCCCCTGGGTGCCAGATTATGATTTACCCCTAAATGGGCCACAGCGCGACTGCAGAAGCCCGGACGCCAACTCTCGTCCGTGGTGCCAGATTTGTACGCTGGCGCCGCAGAAATGCAGGGAACATTCACCGCATCTTACCCTGAGGCATGATGCGGTGAACGCATGCCCCGAGGATCGCATTCCTCAGGGCATGCGTTCTAGGGGTGGGAGAGAAATGGAGAGCGATGAGGAGGGGGGGAAAAGCAAAACAGAGCCCTTCGATAGTCACCCATGGGTCCCACCAAACTAGAAAAATCGCCGCCGATGAGCGTTTCAGCCAGGCAGAGCTTCAGACAAGGAGGCAAAGCAGGGGTCACGGCATCGCGTGGAAGATGTTAGCATCTGGAGTTCTGCGAGGGTTTGCCAAGCGATTCTGGGATTTTTGGGACAGGTCGATCCCGTCTGTGCTGGTTTTACCCCATTGCATGCAGGGAACTGTAGTCCCGATTTCCCCATGGAAAGCAACAGGGCTGGATCAGCCTGCCCTGAAAAAAAGTTGGCGCCAACTGGCGACCCTTAGGCTTTTACAAATGCTGGATTCTTGCAAGCAGAAGAATCCAGGACCTGGGGGCAGTGGTATCTCCGGCCTTAGGGTTTCAACGCTTAAAACTGGGTTTTGCACGTGTAAATTCACTTTACCCGTGTAAGCGGGCTTTTGAAAATTGCTATAATATAGGCCATTGAATTGTCCATAGGATTTACATGTGTAAGCGCACTTTACGCGCTTAAATGACTTTGGAAAATTGTTACGACAGGCTGTTGCATTTGCACGTGCAACTCCTTTGAAAATTTCCTTCTGAGGGAGCAGAGGGGAAGAACGGGAAAACAGAAGAGAAGAGAAACAAGAGTAAAAAGCAAGCAGGGATTTTATTATTGAAATTATTCTACTGGTACAGGGAAGACTTCTCTTTTTATACAAATATAAAAAAAAGATGTCAACCGCACACAATGATTTAAAAACATAAAGCAGTTTGGGCCAAGTCCATCACCAAGGCTCGGACTTGCTAATTAACATCGCTCGCCAGATGGGGTGGGGGGGAGTGGAAGAGAGAACGTTGACCATGTGCACCTCCCCTAATCTTCACTGAATCTCAGGGTGACCAGCCCTCAAACATTCCCCAGACAGGTGAGAAAAGGGGTTGGAAAGAAGGTTTGATGTTTCAGACTACAAACCTACAAACCCTGTGTGCTGGGAATGTAACCGGGCCTGACAGTACCCTCCAAAGTGGGGTAAGTGCTGATCCCATTCAGAGAAGGATAAAAAAAAAAAAAGATATCCAGTTAGCAAACTAGCCCGCCATGAAGACGACATGTACGGCTGACGAGACATGTTGGGCTTGTGGCTAAAAGGTTTTTGACAAGGTTTTGTGCTGCCTGGTAGTGCACAGGGAGTTTGTGTTGCAGTTAATGAGATCCTAAACCTATTAGTTTAATGTAATAAAAAATATAGGATTCAAAAGAAGCAATAAAGGCATGACATCATCATGGCTTAAAGACACATACACTCCCTTTTCAACCCCTACTGCTTAACGAGGCAGAGATTACTAATCAGCTGGGTAGAGGTTAAGGGTCAATTCTGGTAGAGGTTAAGGATCACATTCCTACAGACCTAAGGGTCATATTTTTGGGACTAGGGTCACAATTCTGTCTACTTATAAAGTTGTAAATAATAATTGCATTATGTTTTAAATACCACGCTTTCCTCCAAAAACACATTTAACAGAGACTCTCAGCTCATGGGGTGGTGTACAGGGTCAGGGCACGCTTTTTCACTTTGCCATAGATACCGAATTGCCGGGCTCTAGCTTTGGCTACCTATTTTCTTGCCTCTAAGGCTACAAAAGATGAGCTCATACACCAATCCAGCCCTGCCTGAACTTTCCGCTGGCCAACACTGGCTCTCTATTCAACAACCAAGTAACCTCAAGGGAGCTTCAATATTTGTATATCTAAGAGCAAACGATGCTACATTTTTTTTGGTTCTTACCTGTTAATTTTCGTTCCTGTAGTACCACAGATCAGTCCAGACTCCTGGGATTTGCCTCCCTTCCAGCAGATGGAGACAGAGAAAGCTTTGCAGCCACTGCCACATAACTTGCTGTGCCACCTGCAGTCCCTCAGTATTACTAAGTACCCAAGCTAAGACAGCAAAACTTTTAATAAACTAATGAAGTAATATCCCCCAAACAGAGGAAAGAGGAGAACTTATAACGGATAACTCTACTCAATTTTGTAACTTCAATTGTAAGGACTAACAAGAAACCTG
This sequence comes from Rhinatrema bivittatum, assembly GCF_901001135.1. Lineage (NCBI taxonomy): Eukaryota > Metazoa > Chordata > Amphibia > Gymnophiona > Rhinatrematidae > Rhinatrema > Rhinatrema bivittatum. The sequence continues at coordinate 16,639,698 of NC_042619.1, read as the reverse complement.
TGCCATTTTTCAGAGTAATCACAAAAACAGATCGAGCTGACTCTTCAAATCTCCTCTCCCCCACCGGGTGGGATTCTGGACTGATCTGTGGTACTACAGGAACGAAAATTAGCAGGTAAGAATCAATTTTCCTTTCCCTGTACGTACTTGTATGAATAGCCAGCACAAAACTACTCCTAGTGGATTCACAGCCAGCACAGATGACATCACACCTGAGTGAAAACGAAACTAACGGACTGAATTCCTGGAAATTACAACAGAGGTTGTACACATGTACAAATTTATTAATTGGCTATGAGATAAGGGGCGGGTAAATGCAGACACCTGTTGATTGGCTGAAGGTAACCCTTTATAACGCTTTGCACAGACAGTTGAACCCTGAGCAGGGTCTGGGCATGCACCATTTGCTTTGTAATGCCTGCTGCTTCTGGAGAAACGACACCTTTCTCCATAAATAAACTTCTCACTTTGTTTTGACTCTTAAAGCTGGTCTTTATTGGTCTTTCTAGTCAGGGGTTTATATTCAGTACCCGGATCAGTCCAGACTCATGGGACGTAACAAAGCTTCCCTAACCAGGGTGGGACTGAGAGAATCCTGCTCAAAGCAGGCTTTCACCAAAACTCCTGACCTCTGGGGCCTGGGCGTCCAACTGATAGTGTCTGGCAAAGGCATGCAAAGACTTCCAAGTGCCACCCTACAAATCTCTTGCGGCTAAACTAGCTGACATTCTGCCCAGGCGGCCACCTGGAACTGGGTAGAAAGACCCTTAACCCCTCCGGGATAGGACGACTGCGACAGATATATGCGGAAACAATAGCCTCCTTTAGTGAAGTTAGAAGTATTGTCGGCACAGTACTTCACAAATTCCTCCAAGAACTGTGAGTATTTCAATTGATCTTTTTCCTTTCTAATCTATTGAATAGATGTGTGGAGCAACTTTTTACTTTCAACAATTTTTTCCCTTGTTTGAAATAGCATATTAATTAGATGTTTGATATAATTGTTTAGATATCGGAGCTTTGCAGACTGAGAGCTTAAATAATGTTCCCCTGAAGAAGGAAGAGTCCAGGGGTCCGAAACATTGCAATATCGGGCATTTCAACTAGAACATGGTGGAACTAACCTCACAGCATCCCTTCTTTAAGGTTTTCACAAAGGGAAAGGGAAGTATGCATTTTGCAATTTTTCACATCATAAATTTGTGATTTTGAGTTTTTGCACAAAGGGAAAAGGAATCTTTAATGATTTATCTCAAAATTTCTTTAAAATATTTTCAAGAGTGACTGATTATTAAAACCAAGGCACTATAAAAGGGCAGCACCCTGAGTCCAGACGATATTCATCGTGCAGTGCCATATGATGGTCACTCTTTTTCATTCATAAATTATTTCATGTGAACATTTATACATATATTGAGTTCAGCTACACATCATTCCATTTAGTGAGATTGTGGGGGGTTTTTTGTAGACTCTGAAGGTGACATAGCTTTATTCTATTGTAACTGCTGCATCCATCGCAGTCCAACATGAAGCATAAAACTGCTGCACACTGCAGCATGGATGCCAAGAGCAGACATCTCAAAAATCTTCTTAAGGTGCACCTCGAGCTTCCTGTCCTGCAAATCTTTCAAAGCTGCCATGCCAGCCATTGGAATGGTGGACCTTTTCGTAACTGCTGAAATGAGCTCCAGAGTGTCTTTGGGCAAAGAATAGAGCTTATCCATGGCTTTGCTAACCTTAAGGCCAGTCTCCAAAGTATCCCACTCCTTGATCACCAACTGTTTTAACTAACTTATGAAAAGGGAAGATCTTGGCTGGACCATGTAAGCCAGCCAGATCCACTGCCTCCTGGTCAGACTCCTCCTGCAGAACCATTATCTCTAACTCTGCCAGGACATGCAGGATCAGGGGTCCCAGTTCCTCCTTTTGAAACAGGCAAACCACCTTGGAATCTTCCCCTTCCATCGTTTGGATCGTCCCAGAGTCCTTGTCTGGATCCTGTGCATTCCGGGAAGGATCAGTGTCGGGAGGGCCATCCCCAGACAGCAACCCACGATCGGACTCCTTGGAGGAACCATCATCAGTGGCCCCTGGCGCAGCTGGACCAAGGGCTCTCTGAATTCTTATGGCCCTCGAGGCCCCAGAAAACGTGGACCTCTTCATGGGCGGAGCTTCTGACATCCTCCGCTTGGGAGAGTACCGTCCCGTGGCGCATTGGGCCAACAAAGCTTCATGCATCAAAAGACTGAAGTGCGGTGAGAAAGGAGCGGAACCATGAGAAACTTGCTCCGGAAGATCTTGATCCTCCCCCGACTGCCCCCCACCGGGCATCCTTGGGGCTCAAAACCGCTGGAGAAAGTGTTGGCGGGAGATCCCCTTCCCCCTGCTGCTGCTTCCAAAGCAGCCATGAAAGTTTTCAATATGGCCGCCGTTCCCGCGCTCAGCGAGAACGGATCCTCTGCCTCCTCCATTGCAGCCACCGCCCTACCAGGCCCGCACTGCCTTGAAGACACCGTCTCAGTCCCCCCATGATGTACTCTCCCCACCAGAGAAGCATCGGGAACTGCGGCCAACCCTAGAGAGATGCTATCTACTCTCTCTAAATGAGGTGCATCGGCAACCGTGCGGCACACGCCCGGCGAGGAGAAGGCACTGGAAGAGCCACTAAACGGATGCCCTTTGCTTGGCTTACCTTACTCTGCCACCGCTGACAGGTAGACAAAAAGAAAAACCTTCTCCTGTCTTTTTTTTTTTTTTTTTACTTTATGAAAGAGACAGAAATAATTTGTTAACTTCCCTGTCTGAAGGGTGGCAGAGGCTTCTCCCAATCATCCTGGAGGTGAGAGAACTAGACCACCAGCTTTCAGCTCCAGCATGATTCAGCGAGCAATCAAGGGTCCCCAACCCCTGCTCGTCCACCTCTACAACCAGAAGGGATGGTCCCACCAAGACCTGCCTACCTCCTGGAAGGAAATTCTCCTCTGTTTGGGTTTGTTTGGGTCCTTGCCAGGTTCTTGTGGCCTGGTTTTGGCCTCTGTTGGAAACAGGATGCTGGGCTTGATGGACCCTTGGTCTGACCCAGCATGGCAATTTCTTATGTTCTTATGTTCTCTTTTTCTTCCTTTCCCAACTATCCTCTATTTTTTTTAGTCAGGTACAGAACTGCAGGTTTTTCACCTCCTCCATCTGCTGGAGACAGAGAAATACCTAGGGACTGCAGGTGGCACACCAGGTTTTGTGGCAGGGTCTACGAAACTTTCTCTGTCTCCATCTGCTGGCAGGGAGGCAAAACCCAGGAGTCTGGACTGATCTGGTTTGGGAAAAAAAATTCTATTCAGAAACTAAATACTTATTAGAATTTTTAAAATGATGATTTTGGGGGATAGTCTGTGATTGTTTGTGCTAATTGACTTGTGTGCATTTTTTAAATTTTTGGTTAGCATTGCTGCTTTCAGGATTCAGGATTTATCGTACCTCGTAACAGATCTGTAAAGGTACCACACTGTATCACAACCTCTCCCCTGTCCTACAAACCAAACCTGCTTAATAATAGTCTTAAGTTGACCTCTGCTGCCATCTAGGGCTCAGCTGCAGGGGCTGTAAAAAAAAAAAAAAAATATATATATATATATAAGTTACCCAGTGTTAAAGTTACCCTGGGTAAAACTTAAGTATAGCACTTTTCCCAGCCAGACTGAACAGGGATGCAAACCAGCAAGCAAAATCCACTGCTATTTCGCTGGGTGCAAGCAGAAAATAAGACATGATTGCCTGCCACTAGTGACTTCGTTAGCAAGCAAAAAGACTCCCCCTTCTCCCTGCTGGCATTAAAACACAAATACTTCAGTTCGGAGTTCACTAAGGAAGACCCGGGGAGAAGAACCGCGTTAGTTAATAAAAGACTGTGGATAAGAACATAAGAACATGCCATGCTGGGTCAGACCGAGGGTCCATCAAGCCCAGCATCCTGTTTCCAACAGTGGCCAATTCAGGCCACAAGAACCTGGCAAGTACCCAAACACTAAGAAGATCCCATGCTACTGATGCAATTAATAGCAGTGGCTAATCCCTAAGTAAACTTGATTAATAGCAGGTAATGGACTTCTCTTCCAAGAAATTATCCAAACCTTTTTTAAACACAGTTATACTAACTGCACTAACCACATCCTCTGGCAACCAATTCCAGAGTTTAATTGTGCGTTGAGTAAAAAAGAACTTTCTCCGATTAGTTTTAAATGTGCTACATGCTAACTTCATGCAGTGCCCCCTAGTCTTTCTATTATCCAAAAGATAGGGATGGAGTAGACGAAAATCTGTTTACAGAAGAGAATGTATGGAAAGAGCTAGGAAAACTGAAAGTGGACAAGGCCATGAGACTGGATGAGGTACATCCCAGGATACTGAGGGAGCTCAGAGATGTGCTGGTGGGTCCGCTGAAGGATCTGTTCAATAGATCCTTGGAAATGGGAAGCCATAAGATTGGAGAAGAGCGGTGGTGGTCCCGCTTCACAAGAGTGGGAGCAGAGAGGAGGCTGGAAACTACAGGCCGGTTAGCCTCACCCCAGTGTTGGGAAAATTAATGAAGAATCTGCTGAAGGAAAGGATAGTGAACTATCTACAATCCGGTGGGCTGCTCGATCAGAGGCAGCAGGGATTCACCAGAGGAAGGTCCTGTCAGACAAATCTGATAGATTTTTTTGGTTGGGTGACTAGAGAATTGGATCAGGGAAGAATGCTTGATGTGATTTACTTAGATTTTAGTAAAGCTTTTGATATGGTCCCACATAGGAGACTCGTGAACTTGGGAGTGGGAGCCAAGGTAGTGCGTGGATTGCAAACTGGATGACTGACAGGAGACAGCGGGGGATGGTAAATGGAACCTACTCTGAAGAAAGAACGGTGTTAAGTGGAGTGCCACAGGGATCGGTGTTGGGACCAGTTTTGTTCAATGTCTTTGTGAGCGACTTCACGGAAGGGATAGAAGTTCAAGTTTGTCTATTTGCGGATGTACTAAGATCTGCAATAGAGTGGACATGTCGGAAGGAGTAGAGAGAACGAAAAGTGATTTAAGAATACTTGAAGAGTGGTCGAAGACTTGGCAGCTGGGATTCAATGCCAAGAAGTGCAGAGTCCATGCATCTGGGGTGCGGCAAACCAAAAGAGCTGAATGTGAGGGGGGTGGAAGACTAATGCGCACGGTCTGGGAGAGGGACCTTGGTGTGGTAGTGTCTGATGATCGGAAGGTGGCAAAGCAATGTGACAAGGCGATAGCTAAAGCCAGAAGATTGCTGAGCTGCACAGAGAGAGGAATGACCAGAGAGAAAAAGGAGGTGGTGATGCCTTTGCACAAGGCCTTGGTGAGGCCTCACCTGGAGTACTGCGTTCAATACTGGTGCCCGTATCTCAAAAAGAATAAAGACAGGATGGAGGCATCCAGAGAAGAGCGAATAAAATGGTGAGGGATCAGCATTGGAAGACTTATGAGGAGAGGCTGAAGGATCTGAATATGTTGTAAACCGTTATGATGGTGAATAACTTAATGACGGTATATAAAAACTCTTAAATAAATAAATAAATAAATAAATGTACAGCCTGGAGGAGAGGAGGTGCAGGGGAGATAAGATGCAGACCTTCAGATATCTGATGCACAGGAGTCGAACTTTTTCCGCTGGAAAGAAACCAATAGTTCAATAGAACTAGGGGTCACGAAGTGAAATTCCAGGGAGGAAGACTCAGAATTAACATCAAGAAATATTTCTATATGTAGAGGGTGCTGGATGCCTGGAACGCCCTTCCAGAGGAGGTGGTGAAGACGAAAACTGTGAAGGATTTCAAAGGGGCGTGGGATAAACACTGTGGATCCCTAAAGGCTAGAGGTGGAATGAAGAAAAGAGTGCATGGGGGTAACTTGGGGTAACTTGCTGGTGTGGCAGTTACTACCCTTAACTAATAAGTCTTCATACTGTTAATAAAACTCCATCATTGCTCTCTGCTTCAACAGCTGTGAGTAAAGGTGGATTCAGGCAGCAACCAACAAGGGGCCCAACTTTTACGGTTTGGGGAATAAATAAACATGGGGGTAACTTGCTGAGGTGGCTTTTACTACCCTTAATCACTAAGCCTGATACCTTTGGATGCAGCTCCATCATTGCTCTTTGCTTTCACAGTAAGGGCTGAGGGAAGTTGGATTCAAACAGCAACCGAGGGTCCTGACTTTTATGGTCTGGGAAACTGATAAGCGTGGGGGTGACCTGCACAGTGCAGCAGACACTGGCATAAGCTTGCTGGGCAGAGTGGGTGGATCATTGGGTCCTCTTCTGCCGTCATTTCTCTGTTTCTATGTAAAGCAATCCTGGAAATGGAAAGGAGGCCTGGCCCACCCGTACGGTCCTGCTGCTGCCGCGCTCCCCCACAGCTCCCTTTCGACCGGTCCGTAAGATCACCAAGAGCAGGCCCCTGGCTGACGTTACAGGCCCGTGCCCGGGCTCCTTTCCCTCATTGCACGCCTGAGCTTACGTGACGGGATTTGGAAGAAGCGACCCGCCCTCTGTCCACTTACGGAGGGGCTGAACTCGACGCTGGTGATGCTGCCGCCGCACCCATCCAAGGTCTGGACCCTCTGCAGCCTTCCTGTACCCAAACCGACAGAAAAACACAATGCAGAGAGAGAGATTAACTTTCCTTTCCCAGGCGCACGCGTCGCCTCAACCCCCCGGACACCTCACCCCCCCCGACCCTGCTGTATCAGGCACCCCCCCTATCCCAATGCAGAGAGAGAGGGCAATTAAAAGGAAAGCAGGACCAGCTGAATGGAACCCCCATTCACCCCAAATCTTTCTCTGACCGCTTCTGTGCGTGGTCGGAGCCGGGGGGATGTGCCAAACCCCCCAAGCCTTGATGGTTGTACAAGCAGATAAGTCAGCAAGCACATGAAGGCAATTCTTGTCACGGCTTGAGAAAGGACATTCAGAGCACACAGGGGGGGGGCGACACCACAAATGCCCCCCCCCCAACAGTGGCCACTCACCTAGTCACCCAAATACAAGCGCCCCTTTTATTCACCTCTGGGGCAGCCCTCATGGCCAGATTACAGGTTCTCCGGCTTCAGGCGGCAGCTTCCATCATAATCAGTGGGGTGGGGTTTGGGGGCATTAACTCTCCTAACTCCCCCTCCCTTTTATTCCCCCCCACCCCCCAAACAGTGGCAGAAATGTTCCAGGTCAGTCCTCTCTCATTCAGCACAAGTAGAAGGCCCTCACTTTTTGGGACTGTCCAGGAGTTTGTTTTGTTTTTTTTTTTGCAGTGTCCTGCACCATCCGTAAAGGTCTCTCCGCAGCCTTCGGTCTCTGCCACTTCTCGGCAAGCAAAGACGAATCTCAACGAGGGGGCAGTTTGCAGGAGCCACTTCCGACCCGGCTGCCACCGTTTACTGTGTTACCACGTAAGGTCAGAGCCACGAGCCAATGGCCGTTCCCTTCTTGATCTTTGGGGGTGAAACTGAGAACCTGGACAGCGTGTGCCGGGTGGAGGGAGTCTAACATCCGTCCACCCCAGCCCCACTGGGGGAAACGCTGATGTTGCGACCATGGAGTCTTAAACCATTTTCAGCTTTCCGAGTCTCATATTAACCCTTCTGTAAATGGTGTCATATCTGCCCCACTATCATATGTACCCCTGCCAAGTATCGGGTACATACTTGGCAGGGGTACATAATCCTTCCTGATCCTGGTTTTCTCTCGCCACTCTCCACACAAATCCTCTTTTTCTCCTCCAAGTCTTATAATCCCCACCTCTTCCCTTCCTTCTTTTAGATTTTCATGTATGTTTGCATTTTACTGATGTGTTATTTTCATTTACTGATTTATAGCTTACACTTATAAATTGTCCAACCTCAATAAAGCTCCAGGCAATGGACAATAAAATAATGCAAGCACAGGAGCATTAAAAATAAATAATAAATATAAAAAAAAACCCCAAACAACAAATTCAAAAAAATGCAATCAAAGGAAAAAAACCCACATCCCACGCATAACAAATCTAGCCAACAAAGTGGCGTCTTAGTCCCTAATCATACAAAATAATGCAAAAATTACAAACCCACCAACTCCTAAGAAAAAGCTTGACTAAATGTGATTACCGCATTGTTTACTTTGTTGTAAAAATGCTCTGGGGTCAAAATTTGGTGCAGCTGAAGCCTGGAGTAGGCCAAAAGTACAGAACAAGGAAAAGCTCCTACTTCCCCTGAACCCCAAACCAAACCTGCACTGCCACACCTTAAGTATGATGCAAGCTGCTTTTATACCAGCAGGGGGGGGCTAGCCATTCCGGCAACCTTCCCGCTCCTACTCAACTCCGACTCCTAGCTCAAATGGGGTTTAGGAACCAGGGTCGTTTAGTGGTGGTCACCTTTGTTTGAGGAAGGTGCTCTACGAGCATACGGTAACGTATTACAGCATATCTGGAAAAAAAAACAAACTTGGTGGCCTCTCCTGCCTCAGCAGTTCTTCTCCCCTCTGCTTTCACCTTTGCTGTCCTGACTCCTTTTCCTTCCTTCTCGCACCCTTTTCCTAGATATGTTTCCCTGTCTTCCCCTTTCTGAAACTGCGTTGCTTCTATAGCAATGCTCAGATCCAGCCCGGTGCCGTTCCCGCCCTTGAGAATTCGGTTACCGGTTGCCTGAGGAGAAGACCTGGAAGGGAACTGCGGGAATTTCCCTGCTTCTGCGGAGGGGAACGCTTGGGGTGAAATCTGGCAAATCTACATCTCCTACAGACAAGCACCACCAAATGGGTGCCTAAATCTCCTGCCAGCCAACACTGCCCCCCCCCTTCACCGCAAGCCTGCATTAAGGGGCCTCTGCACTAAAACCCCTGGGCTGGAACAGCTCTTACTGGGCGACGCACTCCTGGCTAAAACGCTGCCTCTGTGGCGTGCACACTGACCCCAGAAGTGCGGCATGCGAAGGACGCGTCCTGGAATTCCCAAAGCGAGAGCAACTGCTTGATATGGGGGATTTCAGCCCTCCCCCCACTCCAGTCCGTCACCAACACACCCTGATCACCCTCTTCTCCCTGACCCAGGTGCGTGGCGTGATAACACGATGAAACGGCGCTAGATACAGTGGTGCCAGTAACAGGGCTGTCATGTCCTTCCTGCAGACGACCACAGGGACGCCCTGGAAGAATGAGGCCGCATTCCTGAGGATTGCGACCCTGCCATGTCTGCCTTGTGGAGAATGGGAAGTCAAAGTACTGGGGGGGGGGGGGGGGAATCAGTGTCCAGACTGGATCAGGGTGCGTTGAAGGTGCCGATTTGGATTGGGGTATACAGAGGCAAGGGAAGGGAAGGGTGCGTGAACGCGATCAGAGTGTGTTGGTGCAGCACCTGGGTCTGGAATGAGGATGGCTGGGGGGTGCCTAGTCTGGCGCAGGGTGTGTTCGGGGTGCGGAGGGGAGTGCTGGACTGGATCAGGACAGGGGTGGAAGAATGTGTGACTGGATCACAGGTGGGAGGGGGATGAGGGCCTGGCCTCCCCACAGTGCTAAGAGAGTTCAGCTCTGCAGGCGCACCAGCATTTGACATCCGCTCCGGAGCAAGTGGTAGAGAGCCTCACACTAATTTACACAAGGATTAGTGCGTAGCTTAACAATGAGCATTTGCTTGCTAGCACCCTGATTTGCATGCCATTTTGGTCATTTGCATGCACGTGCCTGCTAATTTTAGCACGCACATGCTAATGCAATGTGGCTGGATTTAGCGTGAACACTGATAGTTTAACACATGGGCCCCTAAACCTCTATCCAGCAACTCCGCCTGCACTGGAGGCCTGTACTTTGCACCTGTGTAAACAAGCAGGATCAGAGCCCCTCTCCGCCCCATATTCCATATCCCCTTTGACATTTTTTTTTCTGCCTCCTCTCCATCTATCTATCCTATCCCTTCCAGCCTGGTATGGCCGTATCCCAGTCGTGACACCCTCCAAGACCACATCAGTAACCAAATTTCCCTCTGCAATTTGGTTTATCCAGGTTGTAATGGTCTGCCAGATCTGGCCTGTAAATCCTCATACCCTCAGCTCCCCGGGATTCTCACCTCTGTGCGTTTCGCCGCTTCACCCCCCATGAGCATTTTCAAAGGCTCTGGCGGAGCTCGTGCGTGCGTAAAATCGGTGTAAAGACATGCAAGTGGCCTCCGTGCACAGCAAGTTAAATTTTAAAGAAGGGCGGGAGCACGCGCACACAACCGCTGGTGCGCAAAAAAAGAATGCGTGGAAAGAGAGGGCATTTCAGGGACACTCCAGGGCGGGGGCTTGGAAAGGACACGCATATTTATATAAAAAGAGTACGCGTGTAATCGTCATCAAACCTGCGCGCATGTTTTCACGTCTGCTAAACAGGTCACAGATAATAAATCTCACTTCTCTTTGGTCTGACGTTTTTAGGTGTGGGGGGCATTGGGAGCAGGTGGTGAAGAGTGTGGGTGAACCGGTGAAGATCTGGGTCAGCTAGAGGAGGTCTCCTTGAATTGGTGCTTGGAGATCCACCCATGCATCAGCCAACTTTATAAAATCCCTGCCTCCGCGCATATGGCACGTGTGACAATTATTTTTAACTCATAAAACATACACGCGTGTATAAACGATGCGGATTCCTGCATTAAAAAATGTGCATGCACCAAAGCACACGTGTACTGTTGGGGCAATGATACAGGGCATTTTATAAGCACCCATTGTAAGGTTCATAAAAACACTTTTACCTCCATGTGTGTGTGCACGAGCTGAGTTGTGTGCGCTATTTTATACATTTTATACATATATAACAAGAAGGCAAACAAAGAAAACCAAGCGCTGTGTTAGGTTAGAAGGAAGGAAGAGCATCTGACTGTACCTCCCACAACGTCCCAAAGTTTAATAACTCGGTCGGCTCCTCCTGTGGCCACGAGCTTGGAATCGGGACTGAACTTCACCCCGTTCACCTCAGAGTCGTGAGCCTCCTGAAAGAAGTAATCACGCACACCAAATTAAAACTTCGCTTTTCCTTTAAATACCGCAATTCCAAACAGTCAGGGCATTTACTGCCAAGAAATGTGGCACATGACGGGAAACCATGGAGGCCAGCGGGTCCAAGCCGAGTCCTCTGGGCGACAAGAGGTTACCATTGAAGGAAAATGACCCGCCATGTTAGGTGAGCAAAGGGTAGAGGGAGGCAGCGAGAGAAAAGAAGGGACAAAAGGCTGGAGGGAAGGAAACCAGGAGGTGCGGAAGGGATGAGGAGGAAAGAGTGAAGAAGGGAGTGATGGGACACAGAGAAAGTCTGGAAAAGATGAGAGATACGGGAGGAGGTACACAGAGGAGGGAGGAACATGGGACAAGAGAGAGACAGGAATGGAGAAGGAAGCAGGACAGGAACAATGGTTCACCCATTCTTGAAAAGCATTGACGTTTTAGCTTACCAGGACAAAGATGGCTTTGGCTGGTATGGAGGAAGCTATGCAGACAGGTACCCTGGGGTAGACGTCCTCCCTCGGGCTGCACATAGAATTCACTCGTCTTTTCCTAAAACTTACAGAAAGAGCTCGTGATCAGTCTCTCAGGCCAGCGTTTCCAAGCCATCCATAATGAATATGCACGAGATAGCTTTGCACACCCTGGAGACCCGACTGCCTAGGTGTACTTCCATCAGAAGGTTGGGAAACATCGTCGTAGGCAGTCATTAGAAAGCATTAGATAGGTGACGGGCACCCATACATACCACCCCCCCCTCCCACAATAAGATTGTTAAGAATGGAGAAGCTTTCCCTAGTCAAGAGGACAGCGTTTCATCATTCAAGTCGGACAAAGATTTGATAGTTCCCATCCAAGCATGTCTTTTTTGAGGTGACCCGTTTTGTCATTTTTACCGGTACCGAAGATTTCCGGCCTTCTGGTCCCATGGTCACGGAAGTCTGCATAAAACCCGGGGACATTATGGGGGAGATTTTCAGCACTGCGCCGCCCAACAGAAGTTTTACACACAGAATGGCATGCGCACGCAAAACCCATCTAATGTTCAAATACAAGGTACGCGCAACATGTTGGCCTTGCATGCTAAACCTACGGATGCAACTTCACCCATGCAAAACAGGATACAAAACTTTGTGTGGAAGTGACATGATTACACACCTAAGTGAAAATTAATTTCTCAGTGTACAAATCCTTAATACGTCGCAAAACACCTCCAGGAAGGTCACCGTTTTTGGAGGCAGATAAATTTGTGTGTGCAATGGTCTTGAGCACATATTTTCAGGTTGCTGAAAATGATAGACAATTTAACGCGCACTATAAATGAAAAGGCACCCAGAGTAGCTGCACAGATTGCAGAGCCTACTACAGGTGAGGTAATTTTTCTCTGGAAGCCTAGTTAGTCTAAGAGAGAGAATCTGCACTGTGATAGAAGCTGTGGGAGAATGAGTGGTGAAAGATGATGCTGTCTCAGGAGCTTGTGGCTAGGGATTCAGAATGAGCTGTTAGCCTGCAAGAGCCTTTCCCCAACCGAAAATCCCTCCAAGCAATAAACTGTCCCAGCCTTCTGTGGGTCAACAGAAAGGGGAGAACACAAAGAGAGAGAAAGGGCAGAACAGGAACAAAAAGGTTCAAACATTCAAAAAGCAGCCAAGAACAGCCAATCAGAACAAAACTTATAAGAAATCTAAACGTATAAGAAAATCTAAGCTAAGCAATATTACAAGATGACACAGGGTGGCAGTGTAATGAGAAACACATACACACACTGTAGAGACAGAACAGTGCAATGTCGGCAGATCACTAGTATCTCTGAAATTAAGAAGAAATCCATAACCCAAGGAGGTAGAGTACTCAGTAGATTTAATGCCTTACAAAACTAAAGCGGTATGCAACGTAGCTTATGTGTGGCAAACGTAAAACACTGGTCAATACATCTCAACAGGAAAAACTTTAAGTGCAGAAGCAGGCCAGTGAGCCTGACTTCAGTGCCAGGAAACATAGTGGAAAGTGTTCTAAACATCGAAATCACAGAACATATAGAAAGACATGGTTTAATGGAACAAAGTCAGCATGGCTTTACCCAGGGCAAGTCTTGCCTCACAAATCTGCTTCACTCTTTTTTAAAGGGGGTCTCGCCAGAAAAGTGACATTCTCGTTCCTCCTCGTGTGCCGCCAGCGTGGCCAAGGTTAGCCTGCTGCAGACTTAATGAGGGAAGGTCAGTGCGAAAGAATGAAAAGCAGCCAAAATCGCCTTTTAAAAAAAAAAAAAAAAGAAAGGGGACAGGTGGGATTTACCAATGGGCCAAATTTGGCAGGCTTTTACCCACTTTATCCAAATTTTTCCCATTTAATTCTATAATAGGAAAATATTTTCACTAATTATTCCACAGAAATTAAAAAAAAAACAAAAAAACTACAAACCCCCCTCCTAGTTTAAGCATGTCGCTGCCTTCTCTCAGTTGAAGATCTCCCTCTTCCTCCCTGCCTACGGGCGGGCGCCGATCTCTGCCACCGTGCGCTAGGCCAGGGCCATACTGTGTTTTATTGCGTCTCCTTGGGCGGTACGACATCTAAGGATGTGTGGGTATGAAAGACGTCATACAAAAAAAAACCCTCCATTTTTTGGGCCTGGCAGCTTTCACCTGCTCCCTTGGGGCTTGCTTCCAGCAGACTGGGAGCCAGGGCTGGGATCCACTGGTTCACAACTACTTGGGGACTTTTACACCTATTTAATATCCCCCTCCCAACTTACACTTAGTCACAGTCCCTGCAGTGATGGGGGGGCCACCCACCGGGACTCCTTTTAGGACCCTGCAATCACAGGACTTGAATTTGGCCGTTAGGTGTTGCCTGGGGAGCAGAAGGGCCGAGCCGGGGGTTGGACCCGCATTCCTCCGCAAGGCAGCGCTGCCGCTGACCTACTAAGGCCAGCCCTTGGACCAGCTTCCCTCTCCACCCCCTCCCCAGTAACAAACTGAACTTACTCAAAAATCTCCTTAAAGGTCTCCACAAACTTCGAGGAGCTCAGCATGGTGGCCGACGCAGACCTGAAATTAAAAAAAAATAATTAGATAAAAGATGGAAGTTAAGATAAACAGATGAAAACAAGCAAGAAAAAGCAGCGTGTGGCTGGGCAAGCCGGTGCTGACCAGAGCTGCCACCTCACCCAGGTCAGCTTGTACAGGTTCATCCAGTCCTGGACTCTGTCCTGGCACCCTCAAAGCGGTCGTGTCGAGCAAGCTAACACCATCAATGCGATATCAATGCTGCCCATCTAAACCTCTTGTAAACTCAGCACTGGCACGTAGGTATGCTACTCATCTCTGCGGCTGTATATTGCCCCTGTTCGCGTATTTACGGTATTTTATTTCTGGTTATTCACAGATTGGTTCTTGTTAGTCCCTCCCTTATCGGCAAACCATGCCCATATGTTGGGGGACTTTACTCAGTAAGACGACCATTGAATAAACTTGTTTGAATAAACCCCGGTCAGCATGTGAGTGTTTAAAATATTGTACTGTTCTCGCACATCCTTCCTATATGTACTGTGTTCTGACGAGTGAAACCTTTACTCCACGCTCCCGTCTTATCATACGAGGGTTGCCATCTGAATCAACTCAACCCAGAGAGACCGACGTAGGCCTGGTTCTGCCCCACTGCAAGCATGGACATGTAATTCTGCTCTTCTTAGGGCATCTCCGCACGTGTAACCATCGTTTCAGGGTGGGTTACCCTGAACCGTCTCAAGGCTCTTTTCGTCTCTGGTCTGACACTGGACCGCAGGTAAAAACACTCATTACGAAAGATGACCAATCTACGGCAGCCCGAAATAACTCCAAACTGATCTGACCTTCTCTGCACTTATTTAGATGCTGCTTTTCACAGGAGCAGATGCCGTTCTTATATTCCATACTGTGCGGTGGCCTTAAAATTCGCGACTCCAACAGAAAAATCCCTTGGGATTTCTGACTACATCGCCAGTTATCTTCTGACATAAAGCACAAGGAATTTTTAAGTTTGTTGCGTATTCCAGGCCTCCTTGAGATTCAGAAGGCTTCCAAAACTGCTAAGTGAACTTTTTGCAAGTTTATATTATTTTAGAGTCAAGCACCGGGTGTTGCATAACCTTTGCCTCTCCCCACCCCACTGCATTTCCCCACTAATATAATTTTCGTACCATTTTGTAGGCCATTCAGTTTGCAATTTAACATTACCTTATATATTACTCAAATTTATTATTTATGGCCGGAAACCTATGAGAGCGGAAACCAGCATCAGATTGACCGTTTTAAGTCTATTGCATTTCGTGAGGCGCGTGACGCTGCAGCAACCTTTATGATGAAAAAAACGGACTGCCGAAAAGTCAGGTCAAAGCGAAAGCCGGGTTCAGAGGACACGGGGCAAGACTGCCGACAAGTGTTTTACAGCATTTGGTGACGGTCGACTGCTAAAATTGTCTCTATAAAGCCAAAATATTATTGAAAATTCCAGCCACAAGGAGTAAAAAAAAAGCTGTTACTAGGTGGCACGAACGGTTTTGGATGAGAGGAGGAAAAACAGTTGATAGAGGAACAGTTTGTCCACTGGGATCCAGGGGTTTCGTGTTATTTTGAAGCCATGGAAAACTGAAACCCATATCCAAGACAGGTTCTGGCTGGAGAATTGGTTACAAAATTGGGATGAAGAGGATTTCCTTCATTTAGTGCCTTCCGCCAAATTTTTATTTGGTCAATTCGAAAAACAAAATTTTCAAAAAATGATTGAGTTTGGTCAAAAACTTTGAATGAAATTAATGATGAGGAACATTAATCGCCAAATTGTCAGAAACTCTGCTGCTTACATTGGTCTTTTTGTCATGTTCACAGCGAAAATATGCGGGGGGGAATCTTGGGATGGTGCCTATTTTCAGAATATGATTTTAGCAGAAAATGTCATCCCATTTTTGAATGATCTGGAACGAGTTTTGGTTGTAGGCAAAGCCACTTTTGTCCATAAGGTGGCGCCATGCATGTGAGCCAATGCCACGCAACAGCTGCTTAAAGAGAATGGCATTGATTTTTGGGGTTACGACATTTGGCCAGGGAACTCTCCAGACTTGAACGCTGCGAAAAACATAAGTGCCATCGTTAAGGATGAGGTAGAGAGTTTAATGTTGAAGAAAAGTGGTCAGGTACTTTATTCCACCAAAACATTTGGAAATGGACTTACTAAATTTGGAAAAGGATACAGATTTCAAAATCTGTTGTGCCCCATACCCTGCTCATTTTAAAGCTATTTTGCAAGCTAATGGTAGGCACACCGACTATTAATTATATGATAATTCCATTCTGAATGCTGATTAAAATGATCTATTATTTCCCATCAGATGTCTGGTTGCTGCTGTAATGGGGGAGGCAAAGGATGACTTTTTTCTAAGTCAGCTGTGTTGTTTTATTTACATAGGTTTGCCTTTGCATAAGCTGCTTTGCATGTATTAAGCAATCTTATGCATGCAAATGCTTACAAAGCAGCTTATTTCTCTAAGGGGAGGAAATCTTTTTTTCTATCGCATGATAAACAGCATTTAACTTGCGATACCGCCTTATTGCGGCTTAGTGAACCTGAGCATGGGGCCTTTCCTCAGATATGAACTATGGGAGGTTAGAGGGGCAATTTTTATTTGCCTGCTTAAGTAGAAGGTCTGGGGATACCTTTGAACCCACAAGACCTTATAGCTCTCACTGGCTTTGAAAATAACCTGCAAAGTCCATTGGGTACCAAAGCACCCATGAAACTTCCACCTGCTTTATCTGTGGAGCAGGAACGTGCAGGAAAATATGAATGTGCGTTTTCCTTGCCCTACTCATCCCTGCCCCCGGGGATGGCTTATTTTATTTCCTACTTAGTGAAATTAAGGTAAATTTGCCTGCCTTGGGGAGTGCAATTGTCATTCTCATGGACCAAGCCAGGTAACTACTGAGTCGTCACTTTTCAAAAAATGCTCAGCGCTTCGCTTAGGTGTTCACTTTTTCATCCTAAAATTCCCCTAAATTTAGGTCTGCAATTCACTCGCCTAGATTTACCTGCCTAGCACCGAAAATCAGCACTAGGTATCCAGCTTTATTGCCCCATCCGAACTCCGTCCCAGCAGTCACTCAGTTGTAGGTGCTTACATACAGGCAAATCAGTTTTATTTTATTTTATTTATTTATTTGCTTTTATATTCCGACATTCGTTGGCGTACATCATATCGGTTCACATGACAACAATTGGAATAGTATGACAAGGGTCGTACTATTTTACATTTAACATTTAAAGTCATTTTCATAAGTGATTGCTTATATATTATACCTTTGCAAATAATATATATATATAATATAGCTCCTTTTAACACTACGTAGTCAGGAGTCTTTATTTCCTTTGGGGAATTTGAGTTGCTCCTGTTGTGGTTTTCCACCCCCTCTCACTAATTACCACACCACTTGGCTCCACCTAAGTTAGACAGCTGCTTATTCTAGACCATCTTTCTTCCTTTCGGCATTGATATGTGCTAGCGGACAATGGTGAAATTCCATTACAGTAGTTATTGACAGGACACAAAGGGTTTTTAATTTGATCCAATTGTTTAGGGAAGCCATTCAGAGTTTAGGCTCAACAGATGTGTTCCAGACCATCAGGGACAACCTGAGTCAGCCCTGGTTTTTCATCCAGTCAGTCTATGAACTTGGGAGTCTATACTCAAAGGCAGGAAGCTGGATAACTCATTTGGCTAAAATTTAGCTGCATAATAGAGATGTTCCAGGGTGGAGTTAAGTTAACCAAATAAACTATCTGGCTAACTCCGCTATTCATACTTGGCTGGATAAATTCTTTGGCTAACCCTGGACTTGCTATAGAGCCGTTGAAGTTAGCCAAATAAACTTATTCGGCTATTCGTGGAGGGATATTCAGTGGTGCAGCCGCACCACTGAATGGGTATATTCCACGAGGGCAAGGGATCAGAATCAGGACTGGCTCTATCAGACCCCAAAGACTTGGGGTCATCTGGTCAGCTATGTGAAGTGCACAATAGTAAAGTCCTTGGGTGCACAAATAGACAATTCGGATGGCGAAGTCTCGAGTACGCTCGGCTAACAACGCACACACGTGAGCAGGAGTCTAGGGGAACGCAGGTCTTCCTTACCTGAAGGCCCTATTTATCTTCCTCTCGCTGTCTTGGGGTTCAGGAATATCCAGGCTCAGAGCCTTGGGGTCCATTGCTGTCAGGTCTTCACGCTCCCTGAAGGGGGTAAATGAAAAAAAACAAACCAGCATCAACTGAGTGTGTATCAAATGCTCCCCTCTATCATCACCCAATGCCCTCCTGCTTTGGAGTCTCATAAGTCTGGAACATTGCCGAACTTTGACCTTCTACCCCACAGACACAACACAAAGCTTGAGAAACTTGTGGATAATTTTTAGACTGTCCACTTTTGGACAGTCGGGGGGGGGGGGGAGTATCCATGGATACTCCCCCCCCCCCCCCCGACAGACTTTGCTCCAAGTTACACAGAGAGAAATTTGCTGCCGATTTCATTATGGAACCCAGCCCATAATTTTAGGCGGGTGGGGGTGGGGGGGTGATTTTCCGACAGACGATCTGCACGTGTGAACGGCTTTGAAAACTCTCCTCCCCATTTATAAACCAGAACACGATCCAGGATATTTTCCTCACTAGCAACTGGTTTCAGAGGAAAGCGGTGAGGCAGGAGGTGGAGGAAGCAGTCCTGAATTCCCTACCCTGCTCCCACAGATGGAAGGGCTCCAAACATAACTTGGAGCGGCATCTGATGCTTGATGTCTGTCCAAGGAGCCGGTGGGTTTCAGCCTAGATCAACATGGCCAGGTGTCCATGAGATCAAGAAGCTGGATCTTCAGTTGATTGAGAGGATGAGGAGTGAAAGATAACAGAACAAGCTTCTCCTACTTGAGAACATCTTTCCCGATAATACTTGGGGCATGCTGTCCCAGCAGTGAGTGTGCATGAGAGGAACCCTTGCACTGTGGCTGCCCCCATGGTGTCCCCCAATCAACGAATGCGCGAAGGGCTTTGGTTTCAGAAGTATTAAATTTACGTAGGGTGGAGAACGCATCAACCTGGCTGTTCGCCCAAGCATACAGCTGAAGAAGCCTCTCTCAACCTTTATTAACTCTATCACATACCCACCTTCTCCCGATTCCCCCCCCCCCCCCCCGACACGCTACCTCCCCTGTTATGATAACACCTGCCTGAGATAACTCTCAAGCCGAATTCAGCAACCTTTAGTTAAATTCCATTTGTTAATTTACTTTTGTCTCGTTACCATTTTGGTACTCTCTAGTTGTATTATTTTGACTCTTTCCTATCTTCCAATGCCCAAGTTTATTCCCCTTGTTTAATGTAACTTTTTACCTTCTATATATTGTTAATTGGTTTTTCCCTAGTTTCATTGTAAACCAGTACGATAAGACCTTGTCTTGAGCATCGGTATATTAAAAGAATTTAAATAAATAAATAAAATCTCATTTACTAACCTCTGCTCTAACCTTCAAAAAAGAAATAAAAACTTGGATGCTCACCAAAGCCTACCAAAACACCCAAAGACCCTATGCTACAACTTCCCTCCCTACCGGCCCATATAAACATGCCGAACCAGTCCAAAGCATGTAATTTAAACCGTATAATTGAACAACCAAACTATTTTTTAACGACTAAGATAACTTTGTTAACAAGCACATGAATTTTTGAACACTCTGTTAAACATCGAAACTTTGTAAACCGTTGTGATGGCGAAACTGAACGACGGTATATAAAACTCAATAAATAAATAAATAAGATGAGCGAGCAGAGCAGCAAAGCACTGAAGTCGACTGGGGGCCTATTGCTTTGACACTTCTGCCTCTTCCCACACCTCAATGTTTACCACTGGGAAACTGCAAAAAAACGGCCACTGCCTCAGGAGTCAAGCTATTAACGCATGTTTAAGTGAGGGTAATGAGGCCACCAGAGTCCTCCTGCCAAGAAGAAGTGACAAACAGAACAGACGCTCTCCTAAGGACGGGAATCCCATCAAGCGAGCCAAAAAGTGCCTTTGCTCTACAGGGCTCGTTATTTCACACCTTCGGTTTATTAGAAAGTATCAGAAGCCCAATTACAGGAGGAAGAACTCTTTTGCCATGATTGGAAGTGGAGAAATGAACTAAGACAGCAGACAAAAGCTCACCAGGCATATCCAGCCTGCCCAATTTACCACTCCCATTGCAACAATGCAGATCCCGCATGACCCCAGACTCTCGCTTCACTTCCTCACAATTAAGATTCCCTCTGTGCTTGATCCAGGCTTTCTGCAATTCTGTTCCTGTTTTATTTCTCTATCTCCTCCCCCTTGCATCCACTACTCTTTCTTGGAAGAAATATTTTCTGATATTACTCATGAGTCTAATCCTCTTTCTGTCTCTTGTTCTAGAACTTTCTTTCCTCTGAAAAAAAAACCCCAAAACCCACTGGCTTCTGCAGACTGCTAAGGTTGCTCTCCAGACCAAAAGTCCAGCATAGTGACACAAGTTGGATCCAAACACTATAAAATTATACAGATTTTGTTAAAAAATTTTTTTAAAAAATCAGACATCGAATACACAGCATGAACCAACACAGTTCCTTGGTGCTGGAGTAATTTGTGGCACTCTTGCAAGGCTGGCTATGGCCAGGAACCTGAGAAGAATCACGTGACGCTCATTACTTAACAGGATAACTGTCAATGGGATCCTGCTAGGTAACTAAAAAGTTACCTGCAGTATTGTACATGGCCACAACGTAATTCAGCTTGGGCTTACATACAATACACTGACACCTAACGAGCTAGGACCTGAATGGACATTGGAGACAAAGCAACACATAATGATCTAATTACAGCCTTTATCTAAGAAAGGTTAAAATCATCAAGCACAATCAACAAGCAAGGAGGCAGATAACACCTTGAAGGAAACCTGCTTTTGAGTCTTTTAGGTAAAGAGATCATAACCCTAATCTTATCTCTTTTTCTCTTGATTGCATCACAGAACCATCCCAGACTGTTAAAGGGATATCCATATACACACAGAGAACCTTTCACAGACTCCTGCCTTTCTCATCTCTCAGACTGTCACACCTTCCCCCCTTCTCTATCAGCACTGCAGCTGAACAATTCTGTGTAATATAACTTTGCATCTTGAAATTATTTAAAATTTAGAAAAGGGATAAAGACATGGTTATTTCCACAAGCTTTTAAATGTTTGAAATTTAAATTGCAGGGATTGCTGTGAGTTGGACTAACAGGAATTTCTGTTTTAGGTGTTTATTGCCAGTGCTTAGGTACTTGATTTTTGTGTTTTTATTATGGTATTTAATTTTTTTTTTATTATACTTTATTATTCTATGTGCTGATGTAAGTTTTATGATATTATATTGTTAACCACTTTCATTTTATTTTTTGATAAGGCAACATTTCAAAATAAATTCAACTTAAGCCTTTATGTTGGTCCAATATGAGGTAAGAGAGCCCTCAGAGAATCTCCAGGACCAGCATCACCGCTAGAAGTCGGCAATTGCCCGGAGCTGAAGAGAAAGTGTACAGAGATGGAAAGGGTTAGGCCTGTAGTCGTGACAAATCAACATTCCCTGCCACGTTGTCTGGCTGGAAATTCATACGCAGGATGCCCGAGCATGAACTGGGAATAACCAGTGCAGGGATCTCTGTGGCTCTTTGCCCCAGACAGTTCCGCTCCTTGGATCCTTTGCAAGAATTGAGAAGGCTTGGCAAAGAGTCCAGCCACGTCACGGCATTAACCGGGGAAGGGGAGCTGTCATGGAGTCATGCGCCATGGGTATTCAAGGAAAGCTGAGGATGTCCACCAGTGATTTTAGTGGCAAAATGCAAAGCCTTCCAGGAATCCTCACTGGTTGATGTGGATTCCTGGAAGACTTAAAGGGCTGAACCCACCTAATTCACCCACACGGGCCCAGTCCAATCTGGTCCTACACAATCTCAACACTCCTACACAGGGCTGGAACCATGAGGTTTCAATCGTCCCCTCTCCCAGGATGTTTTCCCTTCTTCATTATTAACCCCACTTTTTGTTTTTTTTTAAATTTAATATTTATTAGTAGGGACGTGCAGGGAAACATTTTTTTTTTTTTCGTTTTTCGGTTCATATTCGGGAGGTTTTTTTCCCCCACAAATTTTGGTTCATGTATTGTTTGATTCGTTTCATTCATGTGAAAAAATCAATCAAACATTAAAAAAAAATTAAAAAAGGCCGAAACCCCCCCCCCCCCAAATGGGGCTGCCCGGGGCCTCCCACTCACACGGAAAAGGCCAGGGCCATGATCCCACTCCCACTTAACCTGGTCCGAAGGGGATCCCCACCAGCGAGGCCTAGGCTCGGGCCGAAGCTGTGGTAAGTCACGGTGACGTCGGCCTCGGCCGGAGCCCAGGCCTG
The DNA here is from genome assembly GCF_901001135.1 of Rhinatrema bivittatum. NCBI lineage: Eukaryota > Metazoa > Chordata > Amphibia > Gymnophiona > Rhinatrematidae > Rhinatrema > Rhinatrema bivittatum. The sequence goes on along the minus strand of NC_042619.1, from coordinate 16,617,221 downwards.
ACACTGCAGCCCGGCCTGATGCCGGCTCCCCCATGCCTGGATCTTGGCCTAAGTCGAAGGCCAGACGCATGGCCCGACATTGCGCTGCAGTCCAGAGGACGGGACCCGACGCCGGGGCCTTTGCCTGGACAGGCCTAACGCCGGGACTCCACGCATGGGGACTCTGCCTGGGATCAGGTACAGGGCCTGGAAGCCCAGGCCTCGCAGCTCCTCGGGCAACATCCGCTTCCTCCTCTTTATTCTGACGCCGTGCGCTGGAGTCACCCCGGAGTTAATTAACTCCGGTGCATTCTCCCCAGCAAATGTTGCCATTTTCATGGACGACATTTGCTGTACGATTGCTTTACATCAAAATGGCGCTGTCTGCTGGGGTGAATGAGTCGGAGTTAAATAACTCCGGTGCAACCCCGGTGCATGGCATCAGAGGAAGGGAGAGGACATCGACCAAGAAACTGCGAGGCCTGGACTCCAGGCCCAGGCCATACCCTAGGCTGAAACCCAGGAGTCAGGACCCAGCCTCTGGCCTGGGTCCAGGCTCTGGCCTGAAGCTGGGACCCAGGCGTCGGGTCCTATCCTCCAAGACCAGGCCCTAGCGTCGGATCCCGGCCTCCAGGCCAAGGACCCTGGCTCAGAATCCGGCCTCAGACCCCAGGTGTTGTGCTTGGCGCTAGGCCATGGCCCCCCGTTTTGGGCCTCGGCCTATACCCTAGGCGAGGCCCTGGCTTCGAGTCTGGGCTGATGCCCCTGCTTTGGGCCTCGGCCTAAGCCCTACGCGAGGCTCCGGCCTCGAGTCAAGGCCTAGGCCCAAAGCATTTCTTTCAGACGAATGCAACAAGTAAGGTTTGTTTCATTCGGGAGCCCCACGTTTCTGGGCCCCTCGAATGAAACAAATTGCCCTTGTAAGTTGCGTTTTTAAAATTTGTTTGAAACAAATGCATATCCCTATTTATTAACACTTTGCGATTACACATGCATAATGCAAAGAAAACAGGTACTAAGTAAGGAAATAGCATCCAACAAAAACGAGAAAAAAATACCAAAATGATAGCAAAGTAAATGCAACATTACAAGTAAAATCCACATCATGAGGGGAGAGAAAGGAAGAACGAGAAAAGCAATCTCAAGAAAAAATCAAGGCCAAGGCCCAGTGCAAGGTAACCCCAGAACGTTAGATCTCGACCTGGTCCTAAAATGAAAATAGATTCACCCCCCATGGGAACAGTCCTGGGCCAGGGATCATAAATCATGGCTCCCGCTGGAACCTAGACTCTGGCCACCAGATGTCGCTGGTGTACAATGGCTGGGACGACCCACCTCCCACCCCCCAGCACGAGAAGCCAAGCTGGGGCATCAATCCCAGATCTGCGGAAATGCTCGCCACGAAACCATCGGGCCACCCCCAAACTCGGTGCATTAACGACGGCTGGCGTGCTCTCCATGACCCTGTAAGTCCTCTTACTCACATGTCGATGTTGACGGTCTTCCTGGCCGCCTTTCTGATTTCTTTTGTTAGCCTAGAATGTACCTTCCTACAAAAAAAAAATAAGAGGAGAGAGGCGGCGGTGAGAGCTCAGCGAGATCAAGGTGCGCGGCCTTCCCGATACCAATGAGTTGCGTCCATGGAAGAGGAGGATGCAGACAGGGCACTGCACCAAGGCTTGCCTGCCTGCATAAGTTGCACCAACAAGTCCTATGTCTAAATTATCCCGCCAAACCTCGCTGCAGAGGTTACACCTGATAAGTTGGGCAAAGCCTTTCTCAGAGAACAGTTACGTGCATACTTTTCAGAACTGGAACCTGTGCATGAAGATCAAAATCCCGCCCAGGGATGTTCCAGGGGATTCCAGCCCCTGGAACGTAGTATGGGCGCGTAATTTTACCCGTACGTCAGGTGCACTGATTTACTCTTCCGGTGTGGCTCTCTCTCTCTCTCTTTTTCTATATTACCCCTTCTTTTTTCTCCTGAGCTCTGCACTCCGGCCTCGTGCAGTCTCACGGTGAAAGGCTCCGACGTCTCTGCTGATGAAGACCTGGAAGGAAAGCTTCCTCCAGGACTCTCCACCCCTCAGAGGGGGTAACTTACCCACGCCATCATGAGGTGCGCCAGAGACGGGGAGAGACAATACCAGCAAGGAAGGCTTAGGGACAGCAGTTACGTGCATTACAAGGTGGACACTCTGCCGGTAACATCCACAGGTACAGAAGTACCACAGTTACTCCCTCCCTCCTCCCTCTGCAACGAACACTCACCTCTTCCTCCTCCCTCTGAAATGCACACTCACCTCTCCCTCCTCAATACACACACTCACCTCTCCCTCCTCCCTCTGCAACGCACACACTCACCTCCCCTCCTCCCTCTGCAACGCACACACTCACCTCTTCCTCCTCCCTCTGCAACGCACACACTCACCTCTCCCTCCTCCCTCTGCAATGCACACTCACCTCTCCCTCCTCCCTCCGAAACGCACACACTCACCTCTCCCTCCTCCCTCCGAAATGCACACACTCACCTCTCCCTCCTCCCTCTGCAATGCACACACTCACCTCTCCCTCCACCCTCTGCAACGCACACACTCACCTCTCCCTCCTCCCTCTGAAATGCACACACTCACCTCTCCCTCCTCCCTCTGCAACGCACACTCACCTCTCCCTCCTCCCTCTGAAATGCACACACTCACCTCTCCCTCCACCCTCTGCAACGCACACTCACCTCTCCCTCCTCCCTCTGAAATGCACACACTCACCTCTCCCTCCTCCCTCTGCAACGCACACACTCACCTCTCCCTCCTCCCTCTGCAACGCACACACTCACCTCTCCCTCCACCCTCTGAAATGCACACTCACCTCTCCCTCCTCAACGCACACACTCACCTCTCCCTCCTCCCTCTGCAATGCACACACTCACCTCTCCCTCCTCCCTCCGAAACGCACACACTCACCTCTCCCTCCTCCCTCCGAAACGCACACACTCACCTCTCCCTCCTCCCTCTGCAATGCACACTCACCTCTCCCTCCTCCCTCTGAAACGCACACACTCACCTCTCCCTCCACCCTCTGCAACGCACACACTCACCTCTCCCTCCTCCCTCTGAAATGCACACACTCACCTCTCCCTCCTCCCTCTGCAATGCACACACTCACCTCTCCCTCCTCAATACACACACTCACCTCTCCCTCCTCAATACACACACTCACCTCTCCCTCCTCCCTCTGCAATGCACACACTCACCTCTCCCTCCTCAACGCACACACTCACCTCTCCCTCTGCAACGCACACACTCACCTCTCCCTCTGCAATGCACACACTCACCTCTCCCTCCTCCCTCTGCAATGCACACACTCACCTCTCCCTCCTCCCTCTGCAATGCACACACTCACCTCTCCCTCCTCCCTCTGCAATGCACACACTCACCTCTCCCTCCTCCCTCTGCAACGCACACACTCACCTCTCCCTCCACCCTCTGCAACGCACACACTCACCTCTCCCTCTGCAACACACACACTCACCTCTCCCTCCTCCCTCTGCAATGCACACACTCACCTCTCCCTCCTCAACGCACACACTCACCTCTCCCTCTGCAACACACACACTCACCTCTCCCTCCTCCCTCTGCAATGCACACACTCACCTCTCCCTCCTCAACGCACACACTCACCTCTCCCTCTGCAACACACACACTCACCTCTCCCCTCCTCCCTCTGCAATGCACACATTCACCTCTCCCTCCTCAATACACACACTCACCTCTCCCTCTCTCCCTCTGCAACGCACACACTCATCTCTCCCTCCACCCTCTGCAACGCACACACTCACCTCTCCCTCCACCCTCTGCAAAGCACACTCACCTCTCCCTCCTCAATGCACACACTCACCTCTCCCTCCAACCCCTGCAATGCACACACTCACCTCTCCCTCCACCCTCTGCAACGCACACACTCACCTCTCCCTCCTCAATGCACACACTCACCTCTCCCTCTCTCCCTCTGCAATGCACACACTCACCTCTCCCTCCACCCTCAGCAACGCACACACTCACCTCTCCCTCCTCCCTCTGAAATGCACACACTCACCTCTCCCTCCTCCCTCTGCGATGCACACTCACCTCTCCCTCCTCAATACACACACTCACCTCTCGTTCCTCTGATTGCGGGCCATGGCATCCTGCTCTTTCTTCCTCACCATCTCCTGGAGCAGCTCCTCTCCTTTGTGCACCGCTGTGCGCAGCTCCTCCTCCTGCTGCTGGTGACATCTCAGCAGGACGTGGTACCCCTGTCTCACTGCCGCGTTCTCGCGCTCCTGCCGCTCCACCTGGCCCCGCACGCAGCCCCGCGACGCTTCCAGCTGCGAGATCTCCTCGTCCAGCTCGGACACCCTGAGGCAGACAGCAACATGCAGCAGGCTCAGCACTTCTCCTCGCCACATCAACCACACGGGTGGCTTTCCTATATCTTGGCTTCTCGCGTCCTGTATTTATTTTCCCAAGGTTTCTCAAGGCTTAGGACCTCTCAGCTGTCCAGGTATGGCCGAGGGCCTCTTACCCGTTCCCGTCTGGCCGGTCGAGCTCACTGGAACGGCTCAGAGTGCTAACCCACTGGAAAAAACTTTTCTGGGACCGGAGAAACTTTACCTTGCTTCCTGCTCCTCGAGTTTATCGTCTTTGGCCACAAGACTCTTGTTCAGCTCAATTATTTTATAAGCCAACTGCAAGTCAAGAGAGAGCCCTATTAGTTCTGCCGTAACTATCATTTACCTAGCAAATAAAACGTGTGCAGGTAGAGCACGGGAGGAGATTGGAGAATTTACTTACCTGAGAATTTCGTTTTCCTTAGTGTAGGCAGATGGACTCAGGACCAATGGGTTATGTGCACCCCTGCCAGCAGATGGAGATGGAGTCAGATCTCAAAGCGGACGTCACCCTAGATACAACCCTGCAGTGACCTCAGCCCCTCAGTATTCTCGTCAAAAGCCACTGTGGACGTACGAATGAAAAAACTTGATTAAAAATACGATTAAAAACAAATAACCGTAACTGTACTCAACCAATCATAAACACTGAACTCCAGTAAGAATATCGATGCCCTGATCTAGGGACTAGATGACGGCTTATCCATCATCTCTTGGAACAGATATCCACTCCACAGGCGAATCCTTGGCGCCGTTCTTGGGCAGCTGGGGGCGGGATGCTGAGTCCATCTGTCTACACTAAGGAAACCGAAATTATCAGGTAAGTAATTTCTTCATTTCCTAGCGGGTAGCCAGATGGACTCAGGACCAATGGGACGTACAAAAGCTTCTCCCGATCGGGACGGGAGGCTGCCCGCGCTCCGGATAACACCACCCTTGCAAAGGCTGCGTCCTCTCGGGCCTGTTCGTCCAGGTGATAGAACCTGGAGAATGTGTGTAAGGAGGACCATGTCACCGCTCAACAGATATTGACGGGAGGCAGTAGTCTAGTTTCTGCCCATGAGACCGCCTGAGCCCTAGTGGAATGAGCTTTAACCTGGAAAGGTAATGGTTTTCCTACCTCCACATAGGCTCCCATGACCACTTCCTTATTCCAGCGAGCTATGGTAGCCTGCGAAGCTGGTTCACCCCGCTTCCTTCCACCATGAAGGACAAACAGGTGATCCGTCTTTCGGACCGGTTCTGAAACTTCCAGATACCGCACCAAAAGCCTACTGACATTCAAATGACGGGGGAGGCAATATTCCTCCATTTCCTTGAGTTTATCTAGGGACGGCAAGGAAATGGACTGATCCAAATGAAACTCTGAGACTACCTTGCGCAAGAAGGATGGAACGGTGTGAAGCTGTAAGGCTCCTGGAATCTTCCGGAGGAACGGGTACCGACATGACAATGCCTGCATTTCAGAGATGCAACGTGCCGAGCACATAACTACCAGGAACACCATTTTCAAGGTTAACAAACGCAAGAAAATTCCAATACTAGATTAAGATTCCACAAGGGAACCGGCAACCGTAGGAGTGGCTGAAGGTGCTTCACCTCTTTCAGAAAACGGGCCCCGTCCAGATGAGCCGACAGGGGGATTCTGTTCATCTCACCCCTGAAACAGGAGAGAGCCGCTACCTGCCCCTGCAAGGAGTTAAGGGCCAAACATTTATTCAAACCATCCTGCAAAAATTCCAGAATAAGTGGGATTTTGACCACCTGAGGGAGGATACCACAATCCTCGCACTAGGCCTCAAATACTCTCCAGACCCGCACGTATGCTAGGGACGTAGAGAACTTCTGAGCTCGGAGTAAGGTGGCAATTACTGCCACCAAATATCCTCGCTTCACCAGGTGAGCCCTCTCAAGGGCCAGAAAGTAAGACAGAATTGAGCCGGATCCTTGTGAAGGATCGGTCCCTGCTGTAGCAGGCCCGTGTGTGGTGGGAGGCAGAGGGGGGGTCTCCACATGTTCACATACCACGGACACCTGGGTCATTCTGGAGTTATTAATAGGACTAATCCCCTGTGTGCTCAATTCTATGAATGACCCTGTCAAGCAAGGGCCACGGAGAGAAGGCGTATAAGCAACTCCCAGCCAGGTCTGAACGAGAGCTTCAAACCCCAGGGACCACTGATCTCTTCTGCGACTGAAGAATCGGGGAACCTTCGCCTTGTGGGATGCGACCAGCTGGTCGATGGACGGGAGGACCCCAGCGATCTATCAGCTGAAAGGCTTTGGCTGACAACACTCAGTCTCCTGGATCCAGACTCTCCCTGCTGAGAAAGTCTGCTCTAACGTTGTCTCCTCCTGCAAGGTGAGAGGCTGAGATCATCTGCAGATGACCTTCCACCCATTCCATCAGCCGGTCTATTTCCTGCGACACTTGCTGGCTCTTGGTTCCTCCCTGGTGACTGATATAGGCCACTGTCGTTGCGTTGTCCGACATCATGCGAATTGCTCGATTCCGCAGCCAGTGGCTGAACTGCAAGCATGCCAGCCGTACCACCTGGGCCTCCGGGCGATTGATGTACCAACGGGGTTCTTTGGCATTCCAGCGCCCCTGGCCCATAAATCCAGACGGTGAGCCGCCCCAAAACTATGGAGACTTGCATCTGTAAATTCATTGCCACTGCCTCAAAGGCTTGCTTAATAGTCTCTATCCTTCAATCATGAACATCCTTCAAGGCTGCTCCTCCCTCTATGGTAATAGTCGTCTACTTACACACAGCACATACCAGTGCATCCACTTTGGGAAAACGAAAACACTCTCTCACAGCCGGATCCAGGGGGTACAGGCCTTCAAATGTCTGACCCCCCCTTTAAAATTTGCCTCTAGGGCATCCCATTCCAGATCAATCAATTCCTGGATGGTATCCGTCACAGGGAAAACACAAGAGGAAACCAAAATGGGATTCTTCCTCGGCTCTGACGCAGCATCCGAACCAGGGACACCCACCTGTTTCAAGGTCTGGGAAATCAGGGCCGGCAGGTCATCTCTATGAAAGAACAGAGACATGGGTCGATACGGTTCCAGCCCTGGAGGAATTTCCCCATCTTCCAGGGAATCAGGATCAACCTCATCATCACTGCCATCCGGATTACTGACGGGGAACACCCGCAGGGAGCAGAGGCGAGCTCCGGCGCTTAAGCACAGGACTGGAAGAGGGAGGAGCCACCGGCTGAAGGTCTGACCGGACAGGAATGGGGGAAGCAGAGGGGACTGCACCTGGAGAAAATGCTCGTAAGCCTTGAAAAAATTCCACCCAAGAAAAAGCAGCCGGATCCAGACCAAGCCCAGAAGGGACCGGAGCCGGTCCCACAGAACTGCCCTCGCCAGGGGCGGAGTCAGTCAAGGGAGAACCAAGATCAGGTGTCCCCCCCCCAGTCAAGGCCATGAACAACCCATCATCAGAATGGGAGGAACCAGGCTAAGCAAAATCCGAGGAAGAGAACTCAAGCGCCTGAGCAGCGCCGACACAGGTCAGAAGCCAGGTCAGGCTGAGAAACCCTGATAGGACAGGCACCACAAATAGGAAGACGCTTAGGCTTCTTGCTTACCGGCGCCATCGCGGCGGCAAACGTGCGTTCGAAAGGCTTGCGCTCAAAGGGGAACGCGCACATAAAATAAGCGCCCAGAAGAAAGTGCGGTAAGGTGCACGCACAACCTGCGCGCCAAGTTAAGCGCATGAAAACGTTTGTGCGTGTAAAGAGCGCGCCCAAAGATTGAGCGCACCACACGTGCACAGAGCCAACACCCTGTGCACATCGATGCCCTATAGAGGGCAGCAGAACACGCACAAAAATGGCCGCTGAGTCCTAACACGCAGCGTGCAAGAAAAAAGCCGAAGTGCGAGGCCTAACTCTCCGAGGGCTGCTCAACCTGCCAGGCTGCCCCGTTCCCCAACCCAAACGGGAGCGGGAACGAACGTCGGCACGGCGCGCCGAGAACGGAGACCGGAGGAAGTCCTGAAACCCCTCTGTCTGTCTCTGATTCAGGTAAAACTTTTTTTTTTTTTTTTTTTAAACCTTACCTGAGCTCAGCGCTTACGGGCTGAGTGCAGAGACGGCCTCCGGCTGCGGGGGGGAAAGTGCATCTGCCATCAACGCTGCAATCAGCCTCCTGCACCCACTGCCTTTCAGCTGAACGAGCACCTAAGTCCATGCCGGGAAACCCCAGCTACCGGACCAAGGCACACCTCTGAGGGACCATGGAAATCACCTTTCTTCTCCTGAATTTAGAATTTCAAATTTCTCCTTCCAAATGCTTGAAGCAATCCCCACGGGGAGATGCACGCCCACCATCACTGGAGACGGAGAACACTGGCAGGCTGGGGTCACTGCAGGAGTGTGTAATACTGTGACGTCAGCTTAATCTGTCTCCATCTGCTGGCAAGGGAGCCTAAACCCACTGGTCCTGAGTCCATCTGTCTACCCACTAGGAAACGGGCAGTTAAAAAGTATTTTCTCCCCCTGTCCCTCGACCTCCAGATGAACACACAGAGACAGTCCCTGCCCTGCGGAGCTTACACTCTAGGGAAGGCTCTCCCCATACCTCTCCACCAGTGCTCTGAAGCTCTGCCACCTGCTCCTGGTATTGCTGCTTCATGGCTTGAAGTTCTTCCGGGGAGCTGGGCAAGGGCAAGGCTACTCCGGGCAACCTGAAAGGAAAGCACAAGCTGTTGGTCGAGTCTCTCTCGGGGGCTTTGCAAAATCCTCCCGGGGATCCTGTCGGAAGTGGTGCAACCCTGCACCCAGATCTACCCAGGGAGCACGGAGCGTGCGCGCCAGGCTCGTCTACACGTGGGCGAGAGGCACAGAGAGCATCCATGGGGGAGAGGGACATTTATCATGCTTGTGCAGCCAGCGATGCAGTTCCCAGGCACATCCAGCAAGGGGAGCTCTCGCACTGCTTGGGTCTCCTCAGAGCCCATCAAACCCTCGGTGCTGAGGTTTTCCCCGCACAGCAGCACCTACGCAGGCCCGCATTATTTGAAAAGATATTTCATGCACTTAAAATAAAAGGAAACGAGGCATCGTGCGCAGTAAGTTATGCTCATAAAACATGCGTTTCTGCATGCAAAGTACTTGCAGAATTGCCTGGAGTTTGTGTACATAAAAGTGTGCACCTAACCGGACTCCATGCCTATGTTTATGCACACAAAAAAACCCAGGCTTGCTGGGGGACGGAGCCGGGATCTCCACGCAGGCTTTTGATTTTATAAAGCATACGCCTCCCCCCCCCGAAAGCAGGTGGAGCTTGGTGCAGGCGAGCGTGCGTGCGCGTCATTTCTGATCATTTTCCAGGTGAACCTGCGTGCGCAGGGTCCCTCTGAAAATCGCCAGAACTTGCGTGGTTTTTTGAAATGCGTAAGTTATGCGGAGATGTTATTGAAATCACCGTCCCCGACTCCACAGCAGAGGACCAGCAGATAAAAGGGGACTGGATAAAGCGACCGAGCTCTACCTCCGCACTTACACCGGGAACCTGCCCCGGCACCGCGGCGACCAGAGGTCACGGAGTAACAATGGCAATCGAACGCTAAACAGGCCCTTTTTTCGTTCAGATCCTGGAAGCCCTTTCCTTCGGGTGCCTCAGTCAGCTGCAAGCGCGGAGACTCCGACGCGCGGGAAGGAGCCGCGGGCCCCAGAAACCTCGGAGAAAGCATCGTGTCTGGTTAATTCTTACCATTTGTCTAAATAATAGGGCACCGCAGCCTGCGGAGAATGAAATCCTCCCGGAGGGCTGAAGCAGAAAAAACTCCCATCAACTTCCTCTTCTTCCCTTCCCTCCTGGAGGGATCTGCTATGTGGGCCGGGCCTGCAATCACCAGTGCGGAGGGACAGCAGGGCCTGCCCGCCAGCTGCACCGATTAAATCACAGGCCAAAGGACGTAGGCTTTTTCTTTTGTTTTGTTTTTTCAGCTTCCACGAGTGCCTGCGAGACTCGGGCAGGCGGTAAAACCACGAGCGACGCGACCGGGCCCTTACGTCGAAGCACCACGTAACAAGGGGGGGGGGGACTGCGGGAAGAGCCCCCCCAACGGGGCTGCATGCACTTTCTGGTGTCGCCAGAGACCTCCCTAACCCGCGAGCTGAAGCTTTCGAGTACTTGCGGCTTAAGGGGGTAACACGGGGAGGGCCTGGGAAATCCGAGAGGCCGCGGTGTCACCGGGATTGATGTTTTTTTTTTTTTAATCCACCTACGGTTAAAACTTGGCAAGTCAAACAACTCGCGGAGACTCGAGAATGAAATCTCAGTGCCCAGGGGAGCCGAACCACCCTAGGGCTCCCTCCCAGCTCTGCCCCTTTTCCTCCACAGAGGCGGGGGGGCAGTTTCCGGCAGGTAAACCCTGCAGAAATCCCTTTGAAAATTGCCCAATTAATGTAAAATACCTTGACGTTTGTAAATGTGATTTTTTTTTTTTTCACAAACTTTCAGACTCCCTGGAACCTGAGCCATGCGGGGGGAAAGCCTCTTTACCCAGGCTGATGGCGTTTTTGGTAAGAGGAACAGAATCCCACACAAGTGAGACGGTAGAAAGGCTGCTGGGCGAGGATGAGGAGGACACGAGCATTTACTGACATTATTCACATGAATTCCAGTCCTGTTCCTCCTCTCTCTCTGTCCCTTTGTTCTCGTCCGTGAAAGTCACGGACGTTGCCGACGTTTCTCTCGCTGCCTCAGCTGATAGATGACTACGTTACCAAACCACCCAGCAATAAAAAACAAAAAATGCCATAAGAACATGCCATGCTGGGTCAGACCAAGGGTCCATCAAGCCCAGCATCCTGTTTCCAACAGTGGCCAATCCAGGCCACAAGAACCTGGCAAGTACCCAAAAACTTTCCATCCCATGCTAGTAATAGCAGTGGCTATTCCCTAAGTAAACTTGATTAATAGCAGGTAATGGACTTCTCCTCCAAGAACTTATCCAAACCTTTTTTAAACACAGCTACACTAACTGCACTAACCACATCCTCTGGCAACAAATTCCAGAGCTTTATTGTGCGTTGAGTAAAAAAGAACTTTCTCCGATTAGTTTTAAATGTGCCCCATGCTAACTTCATGGAGTGCCCCCTAGTCTTTCTATTATCCGAAAGAGTAAATAACCGATTCACATCTACCTGTTCTAGACCTCTCATGATTTTAAACACTTCTATCATATCCCCCCTCAGTCGTCTCTTCTCCAAGCTGAAAAGTCCTAACCTCTTTAGTCTTTCCTCATAGGGCAGCTGTTCCATCCCCTTTATCATTTTGGTCGCCCTTCTCTGTACCTTCTCCATCGCAATTATATCTTTTTTGAGATGCGGCAACCAGAATTGTACACAGTATTCAAGGTGCGGTCTCACCATCGAGCGATGCAGAGGCATTATGATATTTTCCGTTTTATTCACCATTCCTTTTTTAATAATTCCCAACATTCTGTTTGCTTTTTTGACTGCCGCAGCACACTGAACCGACGAGTTCAATGTGTTATCCACTATGACACCTAGATCTCTTTCTTGGGTTGTAGCACCTAATATGGAACCCAACATTGTGTAATTATAGCATGGGTTATTTTTCCCTATATGCATCACCTTGCACTTATCCACATTAAATTTCATCTGCCATTTGGATGCCCAATTTTCCAGTCTCACAAGGTCTTCCTGCAATTTATCCCAATCTGCTTGTGATTTAACTACTCTGCACAATTTTGTATCATCTGCAAATTTGATAACCTCACTCGTCGTATTTCTTTCCAGATCATTTATAAATATATTGAAAAGTAAGGGTCCCAATACAGATCCCTGAGGCACTCCACTGTCCACTTCCTTCCACTGAGAAAATTGTCCATTTAATCCTACTCTCTGTTTCCTGTCTGCTTAATTGAGCCTTCTCTGAAATGGGCCAGAATCAATGACAGCCTTGGATTTTTAATTATACTTTTTTTTTTTAAACAGAGATTGGAACTACAATTCCATAACATCAATGAGGTAGACCCAAGATTTCACAGCCTTTTTCTGAGGAACCAGGGTCAGCTGGCGGCCATGAAATCCATGAAATTAACAGCAGGAAAATCAAAACTCCTGTCAGGAATGAAATTCCTATTAGTAAGGGAGCGTGTGCCCTCATACATCGGTATGCCACCCAATCTCCAACATCCCCCCCCCCCCCTCCTGGTGCGTTCTGGTACCTGTAGTGCTGATTTGATAAGGTAGGAGCAGGTACTACGAGTACCACAATGCACCGGGAAAGCATGGAATGGCCGAAGGCCTCCCTCTGGAGACTGGGTCATTTGGCAGTTCTACGTATTGGGCTAGCAGAATGGAGGCAATGGTCTGCAAGCAGAGGACAGGCTGCACGCGCCTTTGTTACCTCGAGGCGTGACTTATCTGCGGGTCCGTGAACTCCGTGTGGATCTTTCCCGTCAGGTGCAGCAGGAAGCTGGTGTTCTCCAAGAGTCTGTTATCTGTGAAGATCAAAGACACAAGAAGGGTTTTTCAGCTAGGAGTGGATCGTAAGGAGATCCATCTGACAATGCTTCAGGGGGCTCTGGTCCTAAATCCATCAGTGGGAGCCGTGCTGGCAGGAGCGACCCACACCCACAGGCAGGGGGGCACTCCTGACCTCCCGCCCTGAGACTGGTGTCAGATCCAGCCGGGCCAGATCCAGCAGCCCGGAGCCCCAGCAAGCCACCTCACTCCCAGATACAGGAGAAGAAAGCCAGTAACTCAGCCCGCCACCGGTCCAACAAGGGAGCCGCCCTGGAGTGGCTAAATCCCGGTCTAAACCCCGGGACTTCCCTTCCTAGGTCCCGCGGCTCTGGCCTGCAACCACTGCTTGAAGGCCAGGCCTGGAAACACTCACCTGGGATCCCTCGCCTGCCAGCATCCTAGACCTACCTTCTGGCCTGCTGGGTGGCAGGTCCTCTCCATGCCTCTGCCTCTGACCCCCCCCAGCTGCCTCTCCATGCCTCTGACCCCCCCCAGCTGCCTCTCCATGCCTCTGACCCCCCCCCCCCCCAGCTGCCTCTCCATGCCTCTGACCCCCCCCCCCCAGCTGCCTCTCCATGCCTCTGACCCCCCCCCCCCCCCCAGCTGCCTCTCCATGCCTCTGCCTCTGACCCCCAGGTCCTATGGGTCAGCTCTCCGTACACCCTCAGGGGTACAGATGCCGTCCGACCGGTCCCAACTTCCTTCCGTGGAGGCAGGGAATCTGACGGCAGATCGGGCGCGTCAGGGCCCATCCCGTCTGCCCACCTTGCAGCCAACGATCTCTGGCTTCCCCCCCCCCCCCCTTCACAATTAAAAAACTCTTTCCTGCTCCTCCCAGGCCTCTCCGAATCCCGGTACCGTTTCTCACTCCATTGGGCTGAGCACGTGAAATGCTAACGGGCTAAGCTTTGCCGGGCGGTACGGATAAAGTTGGCCATCTTTTTGGCCCCCTTGGTACTCCGAAGGCCTGGGGGAGGCTCTGCGAGGAGAAGAAACGTCTGCTGGGATTTTCTGCAGCCCCCCCCCCCCCCCCCCGGCCCGGTTTGCTGGTTTAATGCAGCGATCTGCGGAGGCACCAGCCCCGTCTCCTTTGAAATAAACGTGGATGGCAGAGCAGAAGTGCATTTGATTCGCCTGCTCCTCGCCAGATTCCAGCTCTGTTACAAAAGTCTGCGGCGCCTGAATTTTGAGGCAGAGTAGATTTTGATCTGCCTTCTTGCACAAGATTCGTTTCCTGGTTTTCTTGTAGCGTTTTGCTTTTTTTTTTTGTAATGCAAGTAAAACCACAGAGCACATGGTTGGTGGGGGGAGGAAGTTAATCCAGGAGACAAAGATTACAAATAAGCCGTGCACGGGAGGGGGAGGGGCAGACGACGTAGCGTGACGGTCAGCTCTTCGGGGAGGGAGGGAGGTTGTCACCCGTGCAGGGGGCGATCTATCACTCCAGTACGTTGGATTGCCTTTCACCAAACCCCCAGTCCGATGTAATCCCTCTGGGTCTTCACGCTCCCCCCGCCCCCTCTCTCTCGTTCTCTCGGGCTCCTCTGTGAAGGGGGGGGATCCCAGTGCTTGGTCCTGGCTCCAGCTCCCAGAGGCGGCTGGGTAAGCTCAACCTGCCATGGTTAATACCGGCTGAACGGCAGGGCACCAGGATTACCAGGGGGGATGGAGGAGAAGCGCCCCGGCATAAAACCACTGACATTTCGTGCCTGTACCCTGCACAACGTGTATTTTCTTTTTCTGAGGGGGGCAGAGTCCTTTTGCTCTCGCCCTCTCTCTGAAAGGATCATTAGCCGACCGCAGCGATTTTCTTGCGTTTAACCAGCCGTCGCCCCAGGCTGTGGGATGCCAAGGCCCTCGAAAAGCGAACGGCGCCGTCGGGTCAGCCCCATCACCAGCTCCAGTGGCTCGCTAGCCACGCCCAGAAACCTCCCCGCCGTCATTGGGGGGGGGGGGGGGGGGGGGCGGGGCCGGACCGAGCCAGACCTGGGTTTCACCGCAGCCAAGCTCTGGGAGTCAGCGCGACCCGGATACCACGGAGCTCGTTGGCAACCCCGGGCCTCGGGATCCTACTGATACTCAGACGGGCTCCGGGCTGGGTATTTCAGAATAAAAGGGCTTTCCTCAGACAGGATTACGGTCCCAGAATCTCTATCTAACCCGGGAGGGGTTGAGCGCTTCGGCCCACCCTTCGCTGGGGTTCTGGGGAGACGTTTACCATAAGCCAGCACGATGCTGATAAACTCTGCCTGCTAATTTATCTCTCGTGCGCTCTCTCTCTCTTTTGGGTGCTCCTCCTGGTGCTTTACTGACCACAGACTGCCGGGGCAGAAGGTAGGGGGAAGGAAGGTGTTTCCAGTCTGTTTCCTGTAGGTTGGACGCCCCCTCGCTCCTCCCACGTGCACTCTACTGCACTCCAGAAGGAGGGACGGACTAGGATGGCCACCATTGGGCTCCACAGGCAGTGTACGTGGGCAATCAGTGCGGACACTTTTATCCACCCCACTGTGGTCCTGGCAAGAACTGGAGGAGGGCAGCATCGGCCAAGAAGATATGAGCCAGGACCCGTTCCTCCGGTTCTCTCTGGCGCTGAGCACCCGCAGGCCCTCAGGACTGTGCGCTCCTGGACCCCGCTATCGCTCCTCCCAGCGCACCTCCTGGTTAGAGAAAGAAGCTTATGTGGGAGAAGAAATGGCTTCAGGAATCTTTAGTGCGCATTATCTGTCAGTCCCCCTCCCGATGCTGAAAGATCTGCAGCCTGAGAGACAGGGGGGAGAGGAACACTGATAGTGAGAGAAAGGCGCATAGGAAGGATATGATATGATATGATATGATATGATACAGACCTTCAGATACTTGAAAGTTTTTAATGATCCAAAGTCAACGACAAACCTTTTCCATTACAAAAAAAATCAGCAGAACCAGGGGTCACGATTTGAAACTCCAGGGAGGAAGACTCAGAACCAATGTCAGGAAGTATTTCTTCACAGAGAGGGTGGTGGATGCCTGGAATGACCTTCCGGAGGAAGTGGTGAAGACCAGAACTGTGATGGACTTCAAAGGGGCGTGGGATAAACACTGTGGATCCATAAAGTCTAGAGGATGTGAATGAGGAGAAGAGGCAAGGGGGTGGCTTGTGGGAATAATGACTACTACCTGGTGATTAATACCCTTATTCAATAAACATACACACGGTTAATGTGACTCCAACATTGCTCTATGCTTCAACGGCAGTGAGGAAACGTGGAAAAAAGGATTTGCATTCACAAACAAGCGTGGGAGTAGCTTGCTTGTTACGGCGGTTACTACCCCAAACTAAATAAGCCTGATACTTCACTTTCAATGGATATCCAGCATAGCTCTCTGCTTCAACGGCAGGAGGGAATGAAGATAAGATGATTTATATTCAGACAACTACCAACAAGGACTGAATTGCACAGGCTGGGTGAACAAATAAGCATGGGAGTAGCTTGCTTATTGCGGCGGTTACTACCCCTAACCAATTAAGCTAGATATTTCACTTAGATGCAGCTCCAGCCCTGCTCTCTACATCGATGGTGGGGGTGGAAGGAAATTAGAACCAAAAAGTTACCAATAACGGCCCTGACCTCAGCGGTCAGAGTAACAGATAAGTATGAGAAAAATAACTGTGAAAGCTTGCTGGGCAGACTGGATGGGCCGTTTGGTCTTCTTCTGCCGTCATTTCTATGTTTCTATGTAGATAGGAAAAAGCGCACAGCAGGAGGTGAGGAGGGAAGTCAGAGAGGGAGAGATGGAGGAATGAACATGGACGGGGAAACCGAAAGACAGAGGGACAAGGAAGAGAGATGGGGAAGAGTAAAACGATGGACAAGGTGGTGCAGTCTGTAACAGGTAACCAGGGGACGGTTATATTTGTCACCGGAGGTTGTGCTCACGGTTGCCAGAGAGCAAAGACCGAGTGGGGGCCGGAAGGGCTATGGAGAGAAAGGAACGGGAGAGGGAGACCCAAGGCACCGAGGAAGAGCCTGCATTTAATTTTCCTTTACGTCAACCCTGGCTGCTGATCAGCCTGGAGCCCCGTTAATCCCTGCCCCAGGAACGGTGCGAGCCCCAATAACTCCCCCCACCCCACCACCAGCTCAGAGAGGAGGAAGGGGCCGAGCAGCGGCCACGGAGGGTTGGTCAATCGAGTGTACAATCTGTAGGACCCCCCAAACACACCCGAGTGGGAAACGGAGACGGGAGGAGGCGGCGGAGCGGAGCCGTCCCACTCTCACCAGGATGCCCTCTGTGAAACATAAGTCCTTTCCACGTACTGAGACGTGGAACCCGGCGGCTTCTGTCACACGCACGGACGGGAAGGCCAAAAGCTGAAAACGTCCAAGATGGAGAACGGGAAGGGGAGAGACGAGTCCTGTTTTTAGGCCCCGGACTGAAAAATAAGGATTAGAGGAGCAGGATGGAGGCAGCAGCCAATCGGGTGCCTGCCTAGTGTTTTTTATACACAAGAAACCCTCTTATGCCTGTAAGAGAGCCTCACAGCGCAGCCGGGATAAAGCAGATCAAGATCATTAGAATCCTTTCAGCAGCTTTTGCAGAAATCCCGCCTCTCCCAAGTCATGAGAAAGCTTGGGCAAAACACTTAAGCGCTGCCAGAGGTCTAATCCCAGCTCTGCCACCTACTCTCTCTACAACTGTGAGCCAGGGCCGGATATAAAACCTGGGCACCCTCCGGCACTGGGGGGTAAGAGGAGGTCACCTCCCGGAAATCACCGGAGGGGTGCGAGGATCCCTGCCCGGATCTTCCCCACCAGCTCCACCCTCACTCCTCCGGCGATCGCTTCATCGGCGCCACAACAGCAGCTTGAGCAAAACGTCAGCAACGGGGCCTGCAGCAGCCCCTCCCTGACCCCATCCCCCTCCTTCAGGACAGGGCTTCCTGTGGCCAGACAAAGCTCCTGGCCTTCCCCGAGCTAAAATCACTTTACCTATCATATGAAAGAAAGAAAATTCAGCCAAAAGAGGTGGCTGAAAAGGCTAAAAGCAAAAGAAGAATAAAAGGGATCTCGGGAAGTAGAGGGCAGGGAAGAATATCTGGAAAGGCTGCAGGAAGCAGGGAAGGCAGTCAGGACAGCAAGGTACAAGAGTAGGAAAGCAGAGCGCAAGGACTGAAGTGGGAAATGGTGGAGGTCTATAAAATCATGAGAGGCCTAGAACGGGTAGATGTGAATCGGTTATTTACACTTTCGGATAATAGAAGGACTAGGGGGCACTCCATGAAGTTAGCATGTGGCACATTTAAGACTAATCAGAGAAAATTCTTTTTCACTCAACGCACAATAAAGCTCTGGAATTTGTTGCCAGAGGATGTGGTTAGTGCAGTTGGTGTAGCTGGGTTCAAAAAAGGTTTGGATAAGTTCTTGGAGGAGAAGTCCATTAACGGCTATTAATCAAGTTTACTTAGAGAATAGCCACTGCTATTAATTGCATCAGTAGCATGGGATCTTCTTAGTTTTTAGGTAATTGCCAGGTTCTTGTGGCCTGGTTTGGCCTCTGTTGGAAACAGGATGCTGGGCTTGATGGACCCTTGGTCTGACCCAGCATGGCAACTTCTTATTTTCTCGTTCAGAAAGCACAGAGGGCTTTTTTACCCAACCTGTAAATCAAACCCTTTCAGGCAAAACCTCTACAGCAAATTTTGCAAGCGAATGTTATTTCTGCCTCCCCATTCCGTCTCCCGACCGGTAAGATGAAAATCAGGGTTTCTGTTTGTGACGCCGACGGCAAGACGGTTTGTAACTCCTCGCCGCACCAGCAGTCACAGACCCGCCTGTCTGGCGGGAGCAGGGCCGTGCCGCAGCTCCCCGGCGCAACAATCCTGAGCGTGAAAAGAAGAACTCTTTCAATGTTTCACCTCAAGGTACAATAAAGTTCCTGTCCCAAAGAGCTTACGATCCAAGCGAGCTCCTGAGGCCAACAGGAGGCAAAGCGGGTCCAATGAGAAAGCAAACTTCCCATAAACACAGAGAGGGAGGGGAAAATGGGCCCCAAAGCAGCTTTATCCACGAGCACAGGGAGGAAGTGAGGTTTGACTTCTGGCTTCCCCCTTCGCACTAACCGCCAGGCCAGGCCTCCTCTAGGCCGCGATCCGTAACTCCTTCCTTTTTCAAGCAGGTAATCGGTGATCTGGGATCCCCCTAAGGAGCGTGCGATCAGTGAAAAGCCCAAGAGCTGAGAGTCCGTTTGCGCCGCTTCCCAAACCGCAGCATTTGCACACGGTTTCCCCTTTCCCTGCAACGTCTGGAAGGGGAGGGGAGCGGCCGCAAAAGTCGGGAACGGATCTGGTTTCGTTCTGCGTCCTTCACCCAAACAGGGGCCGGGCACAGGCTGACGGCTGAGCACGTCAGGGCCGGGCGCGCAGGGAGGGGTTTTACACCGAAAGAGAAAGCAACCTGCTGGGGACTCTTCATCCCTAATATTCACAGCTCCGGCGACGAGGCTGCGCCTCCACACGCCGGAGCGACATAGCGGGTGACAGCAGAATAAGGCCGATCGGCCCAGGTACTCCTGTCCCCCGCTATCGAGGATGCGGCCCGGGTACTCCTGTCCCCCGCTATCGAGGATGCGGCCCGGGTACTCCTGTCCCCCGCTATCGAGGATGCAGCCCAGGTACTCCTGTCCCCCGCTATCGAGGATGCGGCCCAGGTACTCCTGTCCCCCGCTATCGAGGATGCAGCCCAGGTACTCCTGTCCCCCGCTATCGAGGATACAGCCCAGGTACTCCTGTCCCCCGCTATCGAGGATGCAGCCCAGGTACTCCTGTCCCCCGCTATCGAGGATGCGGCCCGGGTACTGCTGTCCCCTATCGAGGATGCGGCCCGGGTACTCCTGTCCCCCGCTATCGAGGATGCGGCCCAGGTACTCCTGTCCCCCGCTATCGAGGATGCGGCCCGGGTACTCCTGTCCCCCGCTATCGAGGATGCGGCCCGGGTACTCCTGTCCCCCGCTATCGAGGATGCGGCCCGGGTACTCCTGTCCCCCGCTATCGAGGATGCGGCCCGGGTACTCCTGTCCCCCGCTATCGAGGATGTAGCCCAGGTACTCCTGTCCCCCGCTATCGAGGATGCAGCCCGGGTACTCCTGTCCCCCGCTATCGAGGATGTAGCCCAGGTACTCCTGTCCCCCGCTATCGAGGATGCGGCCCGGGTACTCCTGTCCCCTATCGAGGATGCAGCCCGGGTACTCCTGTCCCCCGCTATCGAGGATGTAGCCCAGGTACTCCTGTCCCCCGCTATCGAGGATGCGGCCCGGGTACTCCTGTCCCCCGCTATCGAGGATGTAGCCCAGGTACTCCTGTCCCCCGCTATCGAGGATGCAGCCCGGTGATCCCCCTTTCAGTTCCATGCCCCTCCCCCCTCCAACCAGAAGGTCTCACGCTACACCTAACGGCCACCAACGCCAGGGCGACCGTGCCCCGAACATCCCGGTCTCCCGGGTCCCTTTCCCCAAGGAATCCACCAGGGCTCGTAGCCATTACTGTTCTAGCAGCCTGCGGGGCAGACTCGACTGTGGAAGAAAGCAAAGCCGAGAGCTTCCAGGGGCGGGGGATGGGGAACCTTAGGGGGCTCACGCGCATCGCGACCCCAAACATCGAGAAGACGTGTGCGCCTCGAACTGTGGCAGATGCTGGATGAGCGAGAGCAGAGGGCAGAGTCCTCCCTGATGCTCCCCCATGGGAAGTGCCCTGTGGACGCGTGGGTCCGGTTTCCTCCAACTCCTGTCCCCCGAGGATGGCTGGGCCCCAAGGGAGGGGTTTCTAGGACTCGAGAGATTTTCTAGGGATCGGAGGAGGGTCTTGAGAATGGAAAGGAGGAAAGAGAGGAGCCGGTCCCCTGTGCGAGATTACCTAAGAGATCTGGAGGGCAGATTTCTGCTCGGAGTCAGCTTGAGGCCTGCCAGTCTGGGAACTCTACTTGTAGACTTTACTCCTGGAGTTTCCCAGTGGGCCGCAAGTGGAGCCCATGCTGTTTGCAGCTGGAGTCAAGGAAGGCCTGGCAGCCATGAGCAGAGCCCATCCCACCTGCAGCTGAAGTCAATGGAGGCCCTGCATGCATTTGCCTGTGATTTAGAGCCTGTGTGCCTAAGTCAGGGTGTGTATGAGAGAGGGATTTTGTGAGGGTGCATGTTTGTGTGAGACAGAGAGAGTGCCTGTGTGAGGGGGTGTGTGAGGGAGAGAAAGAGAGAGCCTGTGTGAGGGAGAGAAAGAGGGAGCCTGTGTGAGGGGGTGTGTGAGAGAGAGAGAGCGGGAGTCTGTGTGAGGGGGGAGTGTATGTGAGAGAGGGATAGAAGGAGCCTGTGTGAGGGGGAGTGGGAGAGAGAGGGAGTCTGTGTGAGGGGTGTGAGAGAGAGAGAGAGAGGGAGTCTGTGTGAGGGGTGAGAGAGAGGGAGTCTGTGTGAGGGGTGAGAGAGAGAGGGAGTCTGTGTGAGGGGTGAGAGAGAGGGAGTCTGTGTGAGGGGTGTGAGAGAGAGAGGGAGTCTGTGTGAGGGGTGTGAGAGAGAGAGGGAGCCTGTGTGAGGGGTGTGAGAGAGAAAGAGGGAGCCTGTGTGAGGGGGTGTGAGAGAGAGAGAAAGAGGGAGCCTGTGTGAGGGGGTGTGTGAGAGAGAGGGAGTCTATGTGAGGGGGTGTGTAAGAGAGAGGGAGTCTCTGTGAGGGGGTGTGTAAGAGAGGGAGTCTCTGTGAGGGGTGTATGAGAGAGAGGGAGTCTCTGTGAGGGGTGTATGAGAGAGAGGGAGTCTGTGTGAGGGGTGTGTGAGAGAGAGGGAGTCTGTGTGAGAGGTGTGAGAGAGGGAGTCTGTGTGAGGGGTGTATGAGAGAGAGGGAGTCTGTGTGAGGGGTGTGTGAGAGAGAGGGAGTCTGTGTGAGGGGGAGTGTATGTGAGAGAGGGACAGAAGGAGCCTGTGAGGGGGAGTGGGAGAGAGAGGGAGTCTGTGTGAGGGTGTGTGAGAGAGAGGGAGTCTCTGTGAGGGGTGTGAGAGAGAGAGGGAGCCTGTGTGAGGAGGTGTGAGAGAGAGAGGGAGCCTGTGTGAGGAGGTGTGACAAAGAGAGGGAGCCTGTGTGAGGGGATGTGAGAGAGAGAAGGAGCCTGTGTGAGGAGGTGTGTGTGTGTGTGAGAGGGAGTCTGTGTGAGGAGGTGTGAGAAAGAGAGGGAGCCTGTGTGAGGGGGTGTGAGAGAGAGAGAGGGAGTCTGTGTGAGGAGGTGTGTATGTGAGAGAGGGAGGAGGAGGAACCTGTGTGAAGGCTGTATGAGAGAATGCGAGTGGAGGGCTGGGGGTGAAGAGTGGAAGGGGTCTTGCCAGGGGTGTAGGGAGTTAGGATGAAAGGGAGATTTCTACACTGCACTTCTAGGGGATTTCTGCTCACAATATTTAAAATGTTGCATCTTTGCATATAACTTTCTGTATTACCTTTTAAATTAATTAGTCAAAAACTGTAATGTTTATTGTATTATTTTAACCAATAAGTATGTAGAATTTTAAAATTTTGTATGTAGAATTCCCCCAGGAGTTAACATTTTTGCTGAAAGAATCTGTCGTACGGCTGAAGTTGCGAGAAGAGGAATTTGCAGTTTCCTCTCAGGAAGGAGTGTGCATGCAGCTGGCAGGTCCCATTCAGGAGAAGAGGTCCGGGAGGGTCCCTTTAAAAGTACCAGGGAGTGCAGGTTTACCAGAGCCTGTGCTCTGTGACTTATTGCAGCTTCTGTTCCCGCGTGCACCTGCTGTGAATCCCCAGCAGTGATCAAGTTATCTTTGCTGTAACAGACCAGACCGTTGAGCCCCAGGCAATCCGTGCAGGTCAGTGAGGGCAGGGAGGCACCGGTCTGCACAGCCCCTCCCTTTGAGGGCACTGGGACAGCCGTCCCCCTCTGAGAGGTTTTATAAGCAGCTCTCTGCTGAGAGCTCTGGGGGCAATGGGAGGTCACTAACTGGCTGCTTGGGTTGGTTCCTGGGGATTTTGAAGGTTTGACTTTGTAAGAAGCCTGTGAGACTCCTGGGTGTTGCCTGGGGTGAGGGTGTGGAATAGGGAAGACCTGCCCCGCTGGGATCTTCCACGAGAGCAGAGGAGTGGTGGTGACTGCTGCAGAGGCTGCTGGCTGTTTGAGATAAGTTTTTGGGACTAGAGACATTTTGGTTTGGAAGGCGCTGGAGGAAGAGCTCTGCTGTCCCTGCTTCCTGACTTGAAAAGGAACAGCAAGAGCTGCGAGTCCCAAGGGATCCCTTTCCAGCACTGGGCCGGGGTGAGTGAAACGTGAGTGAAATCGTGAAGTACCAAGGGAGCCCCGAACTGAGATCCATCTGAGGGCCCCCACTTGGAGTCTTCACCCCTGGGAGAGAGAGAATTGTGACTCTCCGTGCAGAGACTGGATTTTTTTTTTTTTTTTTTAATCTTTTGCCAGTTTTGGAAGGGGTTTCCTGCCTACCTGGGAACGCCACTGAGCCAAGCTTCGGAAGGCTGAGGTTTCCCTTAAACAGAGACAGAGGGCAAAGAAGGGTAAGAAGAGAGAACTTCTGCAGTGCCCAGGATTACCTTTTATTAAGCCTTAGCTCATCAGTAAAGACTTCAGTCAGTGATTCTAGTGCATTCTTTGGGCACACACGCTGGATACAAAAATACTTCTCCCGGGGGAAAGCAAGCACAAAGCACCACCCCAGTCACATCTGGGCCTCCTCCTGCCCCATCTACAACGAATCCAGACCCTGGGGAAGGGACAGCAGCAGAGTTAGCCGGAGACTTCCAGCCCGGAGCCACTTTAAGATCTTCGCAGTCTAGCGCGCACCCGGGGATGGGTTACACAGTACAAACAGGTTTCTGTTTTGTTTTAACAAGCCCAGATCGGTGCCTGGTATGCGTCGTCTCTTCCGTTTATGACCGGACCGGAGCTTTGCTAGAAGACCTCCAGACAGCCTAAGGTCATTTAACCTGTCCCCCCCCATCCCCCGGAGTGTGCAGGGGGCAGGGTATCTACTTGCCCCACGGTTCTAGGAGCCAATGGAGCAGGGGCCACATTAACAAAGAAGGCCGCTTAATCTGAACTCGGTACCGAGTAAATTAATGGGGTGGGGGCCAGCCTGCACCGCCGAAGGACGGGGAGGACCAACACAGCCGTTCAGGCAGGCGCAGGGGCTCGCCGGCTTACAAGGAGGGACACAGCGCGCCTGTTCGGCCATCGGGCGCTTTCCAGGCGCGCATTCTTGCGGCTGCCGATTTTTAGAAGGGAAAGGCGGCGGGGGGTTTCCCTCTGAAAATGCGCTTCTCGCACCTGCCCCGGCGGAGCCCGGCCGTGAGGCTCCGCAGTAATACGCGCTCCCCCGATTAAACCTCCCAAGACAAAGGCCGTCCGAGAACTGGGGCCAGCTCCCGCCTCCCCCGGTAGCCTCAGGCTGGCGGCGGCTCCGTGGATGGGGTGGGGAGGGTCGGTAACTCACAAGCCTGGATCACGTCCTGGAAAGTCGCCTTCTGCCTCCGGTCCCGCTGCTTCAGCGCCTTCACGATGTGGCGCTTCCAGCCCGCTCCCCGGCTCAGCCCCTCGGCCGCAGCCATGACCGGCGGCAGCCTCCGGAGCGGCGAGAGCGACAGGGGGCGGGGCCCGAGCAGGCAGGGGGCGGGGCCCCAGAGTCCGGCGGAACGCGGCGGACAGGGCCGAGGGCGGAGCCAGAGAAGGCCTGCGTCCGGAACGTCCTGGGGGCGCGGCCCCAGCCTCCGGCGGTGAGAACCTGCAGGTGGGCGGGGCCAGGCCCAGGAGATGGGGGGGGGGGCCCTCGGTGACGTCACGCCCTCGCCGGGGATTCCCCGCTCTGGGCAGGGAGGCTTCCCCCGGCACTGGGCCTTGCGCTCGATTGAGTGCACCCCGGGCGGGGCAGATCCGGGCCGGGTTTTGCAGGCGGGAATGGGTAGTTCTGAGTTGCTGCGGAAATTGAGTGGGACGAGCAGAGCTACAAGTCCATAGCCTTCAAAAGCCCCCCCCCCCCTCCTTCTAGAATGAGACCGTTTCTGTTTCAGGAAAGCTTCTTTCCAGCTCAGAGTTACTTAATGTGCGCTTTGTATAAGGTCTGCTAGCCAGAGGTAACAACAGTGGAAGAGGTTCAGACTAAGATCCCCATTGTAATACGAATATATCATCCAGTGCAGGATGGTAAATCTGAAAACAGTGGAGTATCCAGAATTGATTTTTTTGGTTAACATGGGTGGGCTGTAGGCATGCAGGTCTGAGCCCTACTGGTTGTTTTCTTATTGATAAATAATGCCATATACTGCAAGGGCCATTATGCATCATGCATGACATTTTAAATTATTTTACCTCAATTATTTCAAGCACTTACCAGCATTAAAAATTCCTTATTAATCTGTATTAATTTGTTTCATATTTATTGTTTATAAATGCACAAGTATATCATGTAAAAAAACATAGAAAACAAACAGATCCATTCAATCATGTAATAAAACAAAATTAATATATGCTTTCATGAATCCTCTTTGCAGAAAGCCAGAAAGCATCATAACTACAATAAAATAGTATTAATCGTCAGAAAAGGTGCAGAGTAGAGCTAGGACAATTCACATTACAACCAACATGAAAAAAAAATTCAAATTCTGATATCATTTCAGCAAAACATATCCTTCCACTGCTAAACATTTTGGGGCGGATTTTCAGCGCCCTGCTCGCCTAAATCCGCCCAAAACCGGGCGGATTTAGGCGAGCAGGGCCCTGCGCGCCGGTAAGCCTATTTTACATAGGCCTACCGGCGCGCGCAGACCCCGGGACTCGCGTACGTCCCGGGGTTTTCGGAGGGGGGCGTGTCGGGGGCGTGTCGAGGGCGGGCCCGGTCGACGCGGCGTTTCGGGGGCGTGTCGGCTGCGTTTTGGGGGCGGGTACGGGGCGTGGCTATGGCCCGGGGGCGTGGCCGCGCCCTCCGTACCCGCCCCCAGGTCGCGGCCCGGCGCGCAGCAGGCCCGCTGGCGCGCGGGGATTTACGTCTCCCTCCGGGAGGCGTAAATCCCCCGACAACGGTAAGGGGGGGGTGTAGACAGGGCCGGGTGGGTGGGTTAGGTAGGGGAAGGGAGGGTAAGGTGAGGGGAGGGCAAAGGAAAGTTCCCTCCGAGGCCGCTCCGATTTCGGAGCGGCCTTGGAGGGAACGGGGGGAGGCAGCGCGGCTCGGCGCGCGCAGGCTATACAAAATCGATAGCCTTGCGCGCGCCGATCCAGGATTTTAGTGGATACGCGCGGCTCCGCGCGTATCTACTAAAATCCAGCGTACTTTTGCTTGAGTCTGATGCGCAAGCAAAAGTAGGCTGTTCGCGCGCCTCTTAAAATCTACCCCTTTGTGAAGTAACACAAACTCCTGCATAAAAAGAGACATCTACAACCTTTCCATACCATACAAGTCATAGCACTGACTCTCAGGACTCAAATAACAGCAACCTTATGAAAAAGCAGCAATGCAAATACTACACCAGGCCCTGGAACATTAATACATCACTTACTGGAGTAACAGAACAAGCTGGACTGCTACAGAGAAATTATATGTGAGCAGGAATACTGCATTTCTATCACACACAGGCAAAACAGAGACCAACC
Source organism: Rhinatrema bivittatum (assembly GCF_901001135.1). Lineage (NCBI taxonomy): Eukaryota > Metazoa > Chordata > Amphibia > Gymnophiona > Rhinatrematidae > Rhinatrema > Rhinatrema bivittatum. Next base: position 16,590,677 of record NC_042619.1, on the reverse strand, counting down.
CTTACCTAATACAGAAATAAAAGACTACAAATTAGAAAAAGAATCAGGAAGCTAAAACCAAAATAGAAAGCCTGAGAAACCGGACTATGAACGGTGGAATACTGAAAGAGCAAAATACAAAAATATAAGAAATGCACATTCCCAAAGATGGCATATTCCAATTGCTAACATCTCAAAAAAAAATAAAAAAAAAATATATATATATATATTTTTTTTTATTTTGTTGTCTGATCTTTGTATTTTTCTAATCAGTTGGTCCTGGTCTTGTTTTTCCCTTGTTGGTCATTTCCTAATTCCTTTTTAGGGTCTCTCTTCTCATCCTGTTTCTTCTCCTACTGATTTCTTCCCTTCCTCCCTCACACACACAAACACACAAACACATGCTTTCTCTCACAGACTCCCTCACACACACAAGATTTCGATCTCACTCTCTCTCACACACACACACACACACACAAGCTCTCTCACATTCTTTACACAAAAACAAGCTCTCATTCTAATATGATCATACACACACACTCACAAATTTTCACTCTCACATGCTCTACCACAACAACAAGCTCACTCTCCCCTCCCCCCAGCTCCCATTCTCACACACACAGATGTACACTCAGACTCCCATTCTCATCCACACACATACATGCTCCCATTCTAATACACACACTCCCAGGCTCCCATTCTCACCCACGCACATCCAGGCACTCATTCTCATCCACACACACATTCGAGCTCCCAGTCTCACCCACACATTCAGGGCCTTTTCATTAGGCACAGCCAAACTCCTACTTCTGCAGTTGAGGGGATGGGATCCTGTGATGGCATTGCTGCGCCGGCCCTCTTCTTAGCCATCATGAGGATGGGATCGCGCGACGGCATTGCAGCTCTGGTCCTCTTCCGGTATCAATGCAAACAAATACTTAAGGATCCACCAGTGTGGTATATTCAAAACTTGAAAATTAAAAAATGGCTGGTGTATAATATTGATATTTTAATTAAATCAAGACTGCATGAAAATATATATTATTATTATTAGAGGAAAAGACCTGAGCACTGGTATTTTGTCTGAACAGTTTTATCAGAATATAAACCAGTCGTGCAATCATGGGTCTTAAAAACCTCTTGAATTTATATTTTTTTTATTGAAAATCTATTTTTGGATTTTTAAATTTTCTTTAAAATAATTATGTTGAACACATCTGCTTGCAAGCTCTGACTTTGTATTGAGATTTTTGTGGTGTAGGCTCACTCCAAAGGCTCTGACATTTTGCTAGCAATTCAAAAAATCGAGCGGAGGCAAAGAGGATTAAAGATTCCATGGGTCGCGAACAGCGCCCGACCTGCCCGCGGCCCAGAGAAGCGCACGCGCCGGGTACGAGGCAGGAGAGAGATGTTGCCTTTGTCATGGCGCTCGCTGATCCTTTTTTTTTTTTTTAACAATTCATCTCGTTTCAAGCTGGCACCCCAGGTGCTTACAGAATAAATTGCCCTATATAATAAACCTAATAAATGAACCCCTTCTGGCTTTATCATTTGCCCAGGAACAGATGCTGCAACCTCCTTTCTTCTCAAGCCCTTCAGACTTTCGGTCCCCGCACCTCTGGCCCCTTCCTTCGCACGTTAAAGGTTTCCTAAAAGACAGATTCGCAGCCGAGCGTACAGGTCGATTAGAAAAAAAAGTAAAAAAAAAAAAAAATCGTCGCCCACGAATGAGATCAATAGAAAGGGAGCCCGGATTGCGTAAGTAATAAATCGCGCGGCCCCACTCTGATTATTCCACTGCGACGCGCGCAGGCAGATGCTTTCTGCGTGCAATTCACGTGCAGGCGTTGCCTTGGGATGTCAGCCTCGCCCCTGTTGGTCAGATTTGATTTGTGCTGTGATGTGCGGCCCGCTCTTCCGGCTCTTATTGCGGCCGTGCACGGTCAGAAATAAAACAAAACAAAAAACAGCACTGACATATAACAGTCCTGTCCTGCTGAGGGCAACGGAAGTGATAAAATGCACGACCTGGGGAGGGTGGACGCAAGGTAGGAGGCTCGCCTAGGGCACCTAATCCCCCTGCCCTGAGGCCTGGCGTAGCGCAGGTCAGATCACCGAGGTGGCAGGGAGGCGGTGTCCCCCCCTTGGGAGGTGGGCGGGCAGGGGTCAGCGGTCCCAGAGGGTCAGTGATATTTCCTGCCACACTCCTCGGAACTCTTCCCTGGAATTTGCACTCTGGGGAAGTGGGAGATGGGTGAACGGGGAGGGTCGGTGCGTGGCGCTCTCTTTCAGGGCCAGGCACTCAGCGAACCTTACACTCTGGTGCTCCCCCACGCACAATTAAAATTACGCGTGAGTAACAGATTTTACAGAATAAGGACATTCAAAGTACAGTCTTCTGATGTAAAAAATATATCTTACAACAATATTTACATGCAATGCTGTGATGTCAATGAGGACACCAAGCAAGAAAGACATTTGGAGCCCATATGGTATTAGGTCTATTGTAAAGTGCATTGGGTTTGGGCTTAGCCCTCAAAAAGCCACAAATAAACTGAACTACAATCACAATATAGTAAACCTCCAATACCAAAACTGCACTAACTGCCAACACTCAAAGAGTGAAAATCCTACCCGTGAAAATGCAACATTGCAAATATTACACCAGGCTCTAAAATACCAATACATCCCCTATTAAAAAAAAAACCAGAACAAGCCAGGCTGTTATAGATCCCTACACAGAAACTATATAATAGCAGAATACCTCACTTCCATTATACATCAGAACACAGGCAGACTATAAAGTATAAATAGAAATGTGCAGACAGTGAACTAAAATTGCTAATAGCCAGACTCTGTATGCAGTGCAACAATGGAAAAACAGAAACACCACCATTCCTCATAAAACAATAAATCAGGAAATATAAAAGTCATAATTGTAAAATCATACAAATAAAAAATATACATATTTCAAGACAGCTGATGAATAGAATAACATTCTAAAATTAAATTCATATAAACATTTTCAAAGTTTCCCAAAACCAATAAAATATGTAAAAATAGCAGACACATCAAATAACATCAATAATAATGAAAACTAATAAGGATAAAAACAATTTCTAGCTTTTCATAGCAGAGAACTTTAGATTTCCAGCACTCTGAAATTGGCCTGGAATAGTGGGGGAATGGAGGGCTACACACAGACTGTCCACTCTTTCTCATGTACACATACTTTTTAACACACATCTTTTCATTCTCACACAAACACACACACACTCGCTCACACTCTCACATGCTGTCACACACACACAAGCTTTCTCGCACTCATGCTATCACACACACGCTCACACACACACACAAGATCACTCACATGCTGTCATGCACATGCTTGCTCAGATCCATGCTCATTCACACTCATGCTCACATTCTTGCATACTCACATGCTTTCACACACACCTGCACACTCACCTGATCCCTGTTGCTCCCCTTTCTTCTCACTCTGACTTACCCCTTTCTCTTTCCTTCTCTCCCCTCTCACACTCATCTCCTCCCCCGTTCTCATTCACCCCCTTTATATTTCCTCCTCTCTCACTCACCCTCCTCTCACCTCCCATGCCATTCCCTATCATTCACACCCCTTCTTTCCCTTCTCTTCCACTCCACCCACTGGGTCTCTTGTTTTTTTTTCTGTCCGTGAGCTGTGGGAACCCTGTCTTTCTGGCCCCCCCCCCATGACTACATCATAAACCCGTGCCGCCGCTGCCTCTGTCTTCCTGCTCGCAGGGGTGGGAGCCCCGAGTGCACTTTCTAACAGGGTCATTCATTATTTTGTGATGCGCCGGTATCTCCGCGGTATTATTAAAATTAGTGGAAGAGGAGGAATGTGGGCGGGGTTTGGGCGGAGTTATCTCCCGGCAGCACTATGGGAAACCACTACACCTTCTCCCATGGCCCAATGGGGGCGATACTGCACAATTCAGCCGGCTGCCCACTATCGCCCCCACTCTTTTTCTTTCGTGACTCATCATTCTGCTATTTGCACTGCCACTCATGCTATCACACACACGCTCACACACACACAAGCTTTCTCACACTCATGCTATCACACACATGCTCACACACACACAAGATCACTCACATGCTGTCATACACACGCTTACTCAGATCCATGTTCATTCACACTCATGCTCACATTCTTGCATACTCACATGCTTTCACACACACCTGCACACTCACCTGATCCCTGTTGCTCCCCTTTCTTCTCACTCTGACTTACCCCTTCTCTTTCCTTCCTTTTCAGCCCCCTTTGCTTTCCTTCTCTCCCCTCTCACACTCATCTCCTCTCCCGTTCTCATTCACCCCCTATATATTCCATCCTCTCTCACACACCCTCCAGCCCAGCGAGCATATCAGGAATTCTTGTCGCCGCTGTTTTCTTCCTACCCCGCGGGGCTGGGGATCCCTGCGGGTATATCATAAAATGGGCCACTGCTGCTGTTTTCTTCCTGCTCGCAGAGTTGGGAGCCCCGCGAGCATATCAGAAAGAGCACGCCCCCCCTGGGTGTGCCACCCCGTACAAATGCACGGTATGCACACCCGGTCACGCCGGGCCTGCTCACATCGGTCACATGTGCAGAACGCAGAGAGACCCTCACCAAATACAGAATAAAGAGAGCAGAAAGTAGAAACAGAAACGTGCAGAGAAGAACTGAACTGGGACCCACAACGAGCCAGCCTCAACATGCAGAGGAACAATGGAAAAACAGAAGCAGGTGTATATTGGCTCCTTAGGGATTTTTGAAATGTGTGTTATGTATAACAAAATGTATTTTGTTTTTTATTTCATTTTTTTAATTATGTATGCTTATTTTATTTTGGTTTTATTGTAACGAAATTGTAAACCGATGTGAAGGTTAAGTCCATACACCGGTATAGAAAACTGCGATAAATATAAATAAATAAAATTCTTCGTAAAACATTCAATAATAAAATCAAGAAATATAAAACATCAATCATATTAGCAAAATCACGTTTATGAAAAGAATATTTCAAACCAGTTAATGAATAGAATATCGAAAATTTCCCAAACACTAGTAAAATATTTCAAAACATCTGATGAATAAAAAAAACTAATAATTAAAAAATGTTCTATTCCTCCTCACAATCAACAATTTACACCCAATAATTAAAACTAATAAGGATTAAAAAAAAATCTCCTGCTCTCCAACCCTATGATCTTCTGATTTCCAGTCACCCTGAGCCTGTCGTGAATTGGGGGAGGTAGAGCCGCACACATTTCATCTTCTCTCTCACACACGCGCACGATAACACATTCATTCTCTCACACACGCCCTCTCTCTAACGTGCACGGGCTGCCTCTCCCTCACAGATTCGTGTGTGCGCACATCCTGTTGCGCCAGGCCTGGTTCCAAGATCAGAAACTGACTTGGGGTTAGAACTGCACAAGTGGATCTCCCACGCAGAGAACTGGGTCTCCCAAGTGTTCAGTTAGCCGGACACCTGAACAATATTAAGGAGGCGCTCAACCCATTCGTGGATCGGACTTGGAAAACAAGGAACTAATTGCAATCTGAAATAAAAAAGATCGCTTGTATTGCCCATAGCTAACAGTTTTCTTTTTTCTCCTTTAGCTTTAGAAAAAAATAAAATTGAAAGAAAAGGGATTGACTAACATTCGATATCTGATCAAAACTAATAAGATTACGGCTTTTGCTGCAGTGGTAATGGGATTTCGAATAGGGAAGAAAGATAAATATACTTATTTGTGCCTTGCTCTTACGATTAGCACAAGCTCTGACAGCCACAAGAAGGTGGATAGGACCCAGAAAGATTTGTCTGAGAAATCTTTACTGCGCAATAAGTCATCCAAATGTTTCCTCTTGGATTACCAGTTACAGGAGAGTATGAAATGACGTTCATGCTCGTGGCAGCGAGATTTTAGCCGGCTAAGTTAAGCTTTGAGTCACAATCTTGGTAGCTAGTTTGTGGATACAATTTCTCCTAAATTTAGTTGGCTAAGGGCCTGATTTACTAAGGCTTTTCTCCCATTCTGGCCTTGATTTTCAGAGCTATGGATGCCAGACAGCCTGGTTTTACTATACTGTTTCTTTATTTAAGTAACCCCAAGGGGCCACTAGATGGCGGAGTAGCTCTGTTTTTACTGGGGCTATGTTTTCAATGGACTTATCTTTAAACCTGACCGATTAAATGCTTTAGGGGATTATTTCTAACAGAAGATTTTATTAATCCAACAAAATTTGCCAAGTGCTGAAGTCCAGGGTGTTAAAGAAAGTATAGCGGAGATAGGTGGGAGTGACTGATCTGAGTTCAAACCGATGAAGCATGAGGATCTGTTGAGAATTACTAATAATTTCAAAACTACAAGTTCTCCCAAGGATGCGGTGCCATTTTGGATCATTTGTGGGTTATCCACTGAAATGAATGCTATTGTTCCCCAGGTTATTAGAAGCTGTTAGCTGAGGGTATAGTGCCAGAGGTTGTAAAAGAAGCCTTGGTTTGTCCCGTTGGAAAAGATACTTCTGTTTCTCAGTCAGAAATTGTCCAACCTCCGTCCAATTTCAAACTTATCTACTATTGGGAAGATATTGGAAAATTGGCTGGCTTTACAATTAGGTGAATATTTAGAGGACAGCCAGGTTTTAGATAGTTACCAAGTAGGGTTTTGAAAAACTGGTGGAATTGACCGAACCTTTGCTGGCGTCAGTACTTGATTTTGTGCGTGGAGAAATGGATAAGCGGGACATACCAGCGGCGCATGGCTCGGCGCACCGTGAGCTGTTATTAGAACAATTGCAGGGAGCAGGGATCCCTGCTACGGTACTAAGATGATTTACATCTGGAGACGGGGGTTTCCTCAGGTCGAGTGATAAAACCAGGGGTGCCACAAGGACTGGCGAACGTTTTCAGAAGCCGGGCGTTCGGCAGTCCATATGCGCAGGTGATTTGCAGTTTTGTCTAGCATACGGTTCAGATGAAGGATTCCCTGAGAAGAAGTTTAAAGCACGTTTGGAAGAGATACAAATGTGGTTATATTACTGGAGGTTAGTACTGAATGGTAATAAAACCATGGTTTTTAAAACTAATTAGAGATGGTAGTGAGGATGCAAGACAAGAAACACGTATTGAGGGAGTAACTATTCCATAATTTAGGGGTGGTTATGGATTCAAGATTAACTAGGAAGCCTCAAATACAGGAAGTAGCTAAAGCAGCATTTTCTAGGCTACGTTTGGTTCAACAGTTGAAGCTGCTGCTAATATCCACAACAGATTTTAAGACCGTGGTCCAGTCTGTACGTTACGTTCACCACTCGTGGGATGGCCGGCAAGCTCTCGCACGCCGCTGACATGCAGCAGACCTCTCTTGCAGGACCTTTCCCTAGGCACGTGCATGCCGGACGTCTGCAGCCTTAAAGGGCCCACGGCGGGGAAACCTACGGCACCCTCGGATGATGTCACGACCTGCTGCCCTATAAAAGGGCTCTCTCGACACCATCCTGTTGCCTCAGCAAGTCTCCAGCTGTTCCTGTTTCGGTCCTGCTTTGATCCTGCCTCAAGCTTTTGGTCCTATTTCAAGTCTTTGGTCCTGCTTCAATCTTCAGTCTTGTCTCCAGCTTTCAGCCTATTCCACTCCAAGTCTTCAGCCATCTTCAGCCTTCTGTTTCAGCCTCGCTCTGCTTTAAGGTTTCAGCCCGCTTCAGTCTTCAGCCCTGCCTCCATCTTAGTTTTCTGGACTCTGTCATAATCTGTTCCATGTCAAGACTCGCTCACCCACCGTTGGCGCAGGCCTTGGGGTTCAGCCCACGAGATTGCGCCACGGCAAGAGGGGCTCACGTTCAAGTCATTCGCAACATTTTAGTAATTGGTAAAACTGACTGTCGCAATGTTTTTTTATGTGGGGTTTCCACCGAAGCTATTAAGGGTTCTGCAGTTAGTTATGCAGGGCGCAGCAAGAGTGCCGGGCCCCATGAGCTTATAACCTCAGTCTTGCATGATAGAATACATTTTCATCCAGCCTTACAGTAATGTCCCCATTTTATGCTTCAATGAGGCAAAATGTCTTTAGGGAACCACATTTTAAGGATTATAAATATCAGGAAACCCAAAACAGAGCCTTTTCTATAAGAGGAGCAAAGATGTGGCATAACATTTATAAGATTTGAGAAAAGCGGAGGACTTGAAATGTTTCAGGGAATCTTTAAAAACTTATTTCTTTAGGTAAGTGTTTGCCTTATCATTTTTAGGGTTGGTTGCCTTTAAAAAATGAATTGTTCTTAAAGGTGGAAGATCATGAATGCTTAATTTTGTAAGCTGCACAGGTCGACAAGTTTGGATGTTGTGGATTATAAGTGTAACAAATAAATAAATAAATAAAAGTGTTTTTGGATCCTAAGATTGTTCTGGTTTCTTGCGGGAGGGGCTGGAAGGCTAGAAAAGGGGAATGAGATTTGTAGTTAAGCCCTTTCCTTAGGGGGTGGGTATTGTGCATTTTTTCTAAAGTTTAAAACTTGACCTCCTTTCCCATAATGGGGGAGGTGCTGGAGTAGGGTTGAAGCACAGCCCTGCAAGCCATGTAAATGCCCTGTTGATGAGTACCCCCTTATGTAAAAAAAAAAAGTGTGCCGACATACGCATTTTAACCCTCACAAATTAACGCCAGCCCTGGAGATGGCGTTAAGTCTTGGGGAGCCCCAAAAGTTTAGCTGAAGAGCAGAAAATACCGCTGTTCTGTGGTTCCTCCGACTTAATATTGTGGCGATATTAAGTCGGAGGAACCACAGAAAGCTGCAAGGTGAAAAATAAAATAAAAACAAAATGTCTTGATGGCGTCAGGTTAGGAAACGGACGCTCAATTTTATGGGCGTCCATTTTCCTAACCTGCACTGACAGCCACTTGTCCTGGGCGCCCGATGCCGAGGAGGCCCTAGGGACACAGTTTCCCCTAGCTCCTCCTTTTTAACGCAGCGGCTCATTTGCCTACTGCATCGCTCACCCGGGAGAGGTGGATGGATGCATGTTATAAAAGCGGGCGCTCAATCATGAGCATCCATTTTTCCCACACGGATATTGCATTGAGCTGATGAAGTGTAGTTCAAGCAATGAGTAATATATGCAGGGTGGTGCAGGGGAGGAGGAGGATACAGAATACAGAGAAGGCACTGAATTAGGCAGGTCATGGTGTGGAGAGAGTGTTAACAGCATTATAGCGCAGCCTACTGACAGCCAAGGGAAGTGCGAAGAGACAAATGATCAAAGAACCATTAATTTCCTAGATTGTTGAAGTGAGCCATGAAGCCATGGTGCTGAGTGCTGAAGCCATGGTGCTGGGTGCTGAGTCCCTAAAGGACTCAGGATAATCCATTCTCTAAAATCTACCTAGCATACAATCCATGGAGACACATTGTGCTATACTCTCTCCAAGAAACTACTCCATCATCTAATCAGCATCCTACATATCAGACATAGCCAAATCGACAAAGAACTCTCGGACCTGGAACATCACATAAGGAACCAATCTACCACTGCCCCCCCCCCCCCCCTCCAAAACTGAACCAGATTTCTCCAATAAGACACAAGCCATCTACCACAAACATTTCACTACAGTCAAGAAGAAGAAAGAGGCAAAACTCTCCAGTATCCTACTAACCACCCGAACCACACCAACATTATCAATTTATCTAACCACACACTCAGCCAGGCAGAGGAAGCTGTCCATGACTAGGGACTCTCCTGTCCCATCACATCTACCCAATTCTGTGGTGACCTGGAATCCTACTTCTGCTGGCTCTGACCCAAAGAATACTTCTATACCCACCAGCACTCCTATACACAGAGATGAAGACGCTGACACTCCCTCTCCACCTACTCAGAACATCAAAAACAGAAACTCCCAATGGACACCCCCAGATGGGCATAAACACAGGACTGGATTTTTACTTCTGATGTCATGCCCAATTAATAAACAGCACTGCTTGCCCCGTAATCTCAGCCGCATAGATCAGGAAGCCATCCATAACCTCCGAAACAATCCAGTCATCATTATCAAAGAAGCTGACAAAGGAGGAGCCATGATTGTCAAGAATGCTGTAGAAAGGAACTGGGGAACCTTTTGGGGAAGGGGGAGTCTTTTCCAAAGGGAAGGGCTCCACCTTAACCAGCGTGGAACCAGACTGCTGGCGCTAACCTTTAAAGGATTGAACTACACAGTCTGGGTAAACAAATAACCGTGGGAGTAGCTTGCTTACTGCGGCGGTTACTACCCTAAACCAATTAAGCCTGATACATCACTTTGAATGCATATACAGTGCAGCTCACTGCTTCAACGGCAGGGGGAAAAGTGGAAAAGAGGATTTGCATTCAGACAACATCCAACAAGGCATTGATCTGTGCAGTCTGGGTAAACAAGCATTGGGATAACTTGCTTGATGTGGCGGTTACAACCCTTTACCATAAGCCTTATGCTCACCTTTCATGCAACGCCAACATTGCTCTCTGCATCAATGGCAGGGGGTGGTAGGAAATTTGAATCAGTTACCAACAAGGGCCATGAACTTGGGGGTCGGTGAAACAGATAAGTATGGGAAAATAAGTGTGGGAGCTTGCTGGGCAGACTGGATGGGCCATTTGGTATTTTTCTGCCGTCATTTCTATGTATGTATATGTATATGTAAAAGGAGAAAGAGCAGCTTTTAAACTAGAACAAAGGGGAAAGCCAACAGTTGCTCAGCAGCGCAGGGTTCGGAGAGAGGTATCTTCAAAGGATACTAATGATGCATTAGAATTAGGGCATCCCGACAGTGACGTTCCAATAATAAGAAAAGTAGTCCAAGTGCCTGTAACTAAAAAAAAATCACCTGAGCTAAGAGATACCAATTTATCCCTGTCAACTGAAAAGCAGGTTGTTAATGCAAACAAAAAACAAACTTTGAAATGTTTGTATGCTAATGCCAGAAGTCTAAGAAGTAAGATGGGAGAATTAGAATGTATAGCAGTGAATGATGACATAGACTTAATTGGCATCTCAGAGACATGGTGGAAAGAGGATAACCAATGGGACAGTGCTATACCGGGGTACAAATTATATCGCAATGACAGAGAGGAGCACCCGGGAGGCGGTGTGGCGCTTTATGTCCGGGATGGCATAGAGTCCAACAGGATAAACATCCTGGCATAGACAGTATGTAAACAGTACACTCTTCTGTCAGTTTTAGAACAGGCTGACATAGAAGCGTCTACTGTTTACATACTCTGAGGATCGGGGACTTTTCAAATACATTCATTTAAAAAAAATCTTTTTATGAAAAATGAACAAAAATATATAAAAGATGATTTTTTGACTAATAAAAATGTTTGAAGGTGGATGATTAGAAGACTGGTTGGTTTCTTATGAAATACACAACGTCAGGCTTCCTGACACCTTCATTTAGGCTTTATGAAATATATTACGTGGTTCCCATTTGTGTGGGTAACTGTTTCTGACTCCCCTTTTTTCAAGTTGACATTTCAATTACCCCAATATTGACTGGGTAAAAGTATCATCGGGACACACTAGAGAGATAACGCTCCTGGATGGAATAAATGATAGCTTTATGGAGCAATTGGTTCAGGAACCAACAAGAGAGGGAGCCATTTTAGATCTAATCCTCAGTGCAGCACAGGATTTGGTGAGAGAGGTAACTGTGGTGGGGCCGCTTGGCAATAGTGATGAGTTGAATTAATTAATGACTGGAATGGGGACAGTAAGCAAATCCACGGCTCTCATGTTAAACTTTCAAAAGGGAAACTTTGATAAAATGAGAAAAATGGTTAGAAAAAAACTGAAAGGAGCAGCTACAAAGGTAAAAAGTGTCCAAGAGGCGTGGTCATTGTTAAAAAATACAGTCCTAGAGGCGCAGTCCAGATGTATTCCACACATTAAGAAAGGTGGAAAGAAGGCAAAACGATCACCGGCATGGTTAAAAGGGGAGGTGAAAGAAGCTATTTTAGCCAAACTGACTCTGAAAAGTGAGTACCGAGTGCATGGGAAGAAAGGGAAGAAGTTTGGATTTGGACTTATACTAAGGAGCTGTGTCAGGGGTGCGATCACAGCTTTAGTTATTTCAGGACAGAGCTGGGGACTGGCACTGTGCCCGAAGGACCGAGGGTCTGAACACCGTGACGCCACTCCTGAAGAGTGGTGCCTGGACGTGAGCCGCCTCTGAAGGACCGGGGGCGTGCAGACCCCGATGCCACTCCTGAAGAGTGATGCCTGGACGTGAGCCGCCTCTGAAGGACCGGGGGCGTGCAGACCCTGATGCCACTCCTGAAGAGTGGTGCCTGGACATGAGCCACTTCTGAAGGACCGGGGGCGTGCAGACCCCGATGCCACTCCTGAAGAGTGGTGCCTGGACGTGAGCCACTTCTGAAGGACCGGGGGCGTGCAGACCCCGATGCCACTCCTGAAGAGTGGTGCCTGGACGTGAGCCGCCTCTGAAGGACCGGGGGCGTGCAGACCCCGATGCCACTCCTGAAGAGTGGTGCCTGGACGTGAGCCGCCTCTGAAGGACCGGGGGCGTGCAGACCCCGATGCCACTCCTGAAGAGTGGTGCCTGGACGTGAGCCGCCTCTGAAGGACCGGGGGCGTGCAGACCCCGATGCCACTCCTGAAGAGAGATGCCTGGACGTGAGCCGCTTCTGAAGGACTGGGGGCGTGCAGACCCCGATGCCACTCCTGAAGAGAGATGCCTGGACGTGAGCCGCCTCTGAAGGACCAGGGGCGTGCAGACCCCGATGCCACTCCTGAAGAGTGGTGCCTGGACGTGAGCCGCTTCTGAAGGACCGGGGACGTGCAGACCCCGATGCCACTCCTGAAGAGAGATGCCTGGACGTGAGCCGCTTCTGAAGGACCGGGGGCGTGCAGACCCTGATGCCACTCCTGAAGAGAGATGCCTGGACGTGAGCCGCCTCTGAAGGACCGGGGGCGTGCAGACCCCGATGCCACTCCTGAAGAGTGATGCCTGGATGTGAGCCGCTTCTGAAGGACCGGGGGCGTGCAGACCCTGATGCCACTCCTGAAGAGTGATGCCTGGATGTGAGCCGCTTCTGAAGGACCGGGGGCGTGCAGACCCCGATGCCACTCCTGAAGAGAGATGCCTGGACGTGAGCCGCCTCTGAAGGACCGGGGGCATGCAGACCCCGATGCCACTCCTGAAGAGTGGTGCCTGGACGTGAGCCGCCTCTGAAGGACCGGGAGCGTGCAGACCCCGATGCCACTCCTGAAGAGTGATGCCTGGACGTGAGCCGCCTCTGAAGGACCGGGGGCGTGCAGACCCCGATGCCACTCCTGAAGAGAGGTGCCTGGACGTGAGCCGCCTCTGAAGGACCGGGGGCGTGCAGACCCCGATGCCACTCCTGAAGAGTGGTGCCTGGACGTGAGCCGCCTCTGAAGGACCGGGGGCGTGCAGACCCCGATGCCACTCCTGAAGAGTGGTGCCTGGACGTGAGCCGCTTCTGAAGGGACCGGGGGCGTGCAGACCCCGATGCCACTCCTGAAGAGTGGTGCCTGGACGTGAGCCGCCTCTGAAGGACCGGGGGCGTGCAGACCCCGATGCCACTCCTGAAGAGTGGTGCCTGGACGTGAGCCGCCTCTGAAGGACCGGGGGCGTGCAGACCCCGATGCCACTCCTGAAGAGTGATGCCTGGACGTGAGCCGCCTCTGAAGGACTGGAGTTGTGCAGACCCCGATGCCACTCCTGAAGAGAGATGCCTGGACGTGAGCCGCCTCTGAAGGACTGGAGTTGTGCAGACCCCGATGCCACTCCTGAAGAGTGATGCCTGGACGTGAGCCGCCTCTGAAGGACTGGAGTTGTGCAGACCCCGATGCCACTCCTGAAGAGAGATGCCGGGACGTGAGCCGCCTCTGAAGGACTGGAGTTGTGCAGACCCCGATGCCACTCCTGAAGAGTGGTGCCTGGACGTGAGCCGCTTCTGAAGGACCAGGGGCGTGCAGACCCTGATGCCACTCCTGAAGAGTGGTGCCTGGACGTGAGCCGCTTCTGAAGGACCAGGGGCGTGCAGACCCTGATGCCACTCCTGAAGAGTGATGCCTGGACGTGAGCCGCCTCTGAAGGACTGGAGTTGTGCAGACCCCGATGCCACTCCTGAAGAGTGATGCCTGGATGTGAGCCGCCTCTGAAGTGTGAGTAGGATGGTGACTTCTGCACCAGGGGAGAAATAGCTCCCGGATCCGCTGTGCAGTGAGAGAAGTGAGCGAGGCTGCCCAGAAGTGCAGTAATGGAGGGGGAGAGCTGGAGCCGCAGAGGTTCTGGATTACAAGTGAAATAGCTGGGAAGTGAACAGAACGTAAGAACATAAGATTGCGATTGCTGTGAGGCTAATAAGATGACAATAACTGAAGTGAATAACAAATTGGACTGTGATTTGAAGACGCTGTTTTCCTACCTTCACCTTTTAAGTGTTACATTCAATTATTTATTTTTTGGGAGCACAAGTGACATTGGGGTTTGGGAGGGTCTTCGGCCAGTTTGGCCTTACAGGGAAACCTGTCCCCACCCCATGCCCAGAGGCTGAGTGTAGCTCACCCTGAGAGAGCCAGACTATTGCTCCCCAGGGCTGGGAAGGTGATCCCTTGGTACAGGGGTTACATTGAAAAGATTTGTAGCTCTAATGTTCATGGCGGGGAATGGAAAAAAAAAAACATGGAAACCCGGGAGCTCCTGCCGCTGATGTTATTAAATATATTTTAGTGGCGATCGGAAAGGTACTGCTGTGCCAGATGTGCAGGGAGGTTACTACAAGATCCCTGCCAGAGGTGAGAGCCGAACAATCAGTCACGAGCGAGGGAAGCAGCAAAACGGGGAAGAGAGGTCAGAGGGGCCGCCTCACAGGTCAGAAAGAGCCTCGGGCAGGGTCCTGGGCAAGGTGGCCGGTAAGGTTTATGCCCCTTTGGATGCCAGGGTAGAGGGGGGGGGTGGTGGCCAGGGTGGCAGAGCCGGTTTCTTGGGCAGGACGTCGACGAGCTGGAGGCAGGGAGGAAGCCGGATGCTGCGGCAGGAAAGAGAGGCCCCTGGAATATAATGAAAGAACCACAGGCCTCCCCGGGAGAAAAGAAGGAGCAGGTCCGGGGAAGTTTCTTCTCCATGGAGCGAGCCCAAGGAACATCAGCACCAGGGCAGCGGGGAGGGTGAGCGACCTCCGGGCCTCCTAAGTAAAGTGGGGGTAGCATTCAAATCCTGGATGCAGGCAGGAAGGCGGGGTCGCCCAGCTTCCCGAGCTTCCGGACTCAGGGCTTCTCCGAGGGGCCGAGCGCGCAGAACGTGAAGCGTTTCTCACTTTGCTTTCTCCTTCTTTCACCACAGGCCACGAATGCGTTCTGCATGGTTGCAGGGTGCAAGGGAGGGGCGAGGAGCTGCTGCGTTGCGCCCCCTCCTCCCGCTGCCTGTCGGCCCGGCAGCTCCTCTCTCTCTCTCTCTCTTGTTTCTGCTTCTTTTCCTCGTCTGAAGGCGGCTGGGCGGCGACTCGAGGCGGAGAGCGGCCACGGCCCCTTGATGAGGTTGCATGAAAGCGACCGGGACCCCGGGAGAGGCGCGGAGCGGGCCAGGGCAGCGGCTTCGAGGGATTACCCTGCATGGAGGGCGTTTTCTCTTTCTGTCCTGCTGGTCGGTTTACAGTTTTGTGGGATTGGAGGGGGTGGGCTTGGATGGGGTTCGGGAATAAGGTTGAATGTGGAAAAAGGGGGCAGGAAGTGGTTCCCTGGTGCATGCACGGTTAGGCCCCTAAAAATATTTAGCTTCCCTTTGGGGCAGGGACCCTTGCCTCCCAGGGTGTGGGTTCTTTTGGCTGGGGGAAGGAATCCCCTCAGGGCCCAGCGCGGGGGTGGCTGAGTCGCTCTCTCCTGGATTCCCTGGGCGAGGCGAGTTCCTAGACGCTGTCGGGTCTATGCGACGCGAACGCACCACAAGCAGGCGTCTGTTTTCCCCAGGCGCCCATCCGCCTCTCCCGGGCACACATAAGAACATAAGAAACTGCCATGCTGGGTCAGACCAAGGGTCCATCAAACTCCGCATCCTCTTTCCAACAGAGGCCAAAACCAGGCCACAAGAACCTGGCAAGTACCCAAAAACTAAGTAGATCCCATGCTACTGATGCAATTAATAGCAGTGGCTATTTGATTAATAGCTGTTAATGGACTTCTCCTCCAAGAACTTATCCAAACCTTTTTTGAACCCAGCTACACTAATTGCACTAACCACATCCTCTGGCAACAAATTCCAGAGCTTTATTGTGCGTTGAGTGAAAAAGAATTTTCTCAGATTAGTCTTAAATGTGCTACTTGCTAACTTCATGGAGTGCCCCCTAGTCCTTCTATTATTCGAAAGTGTAAATAACCGACTCACATCTACCCGTTCAAGACCTCTCATGATCTTAAAGACACGATGCAGGATGCACATGACCAGCCACGTGAAAAAGGAGGCGCTAGGGGAAACTGTGCGTCCCTGGCGCGTCCCTGGGATCGGGCGCCCGGGAGAGGTGGCTGAGTGCAGGTTACCGAATCGGACTCTGAATACGAGCAGCTGTTTCGCCCCACGGCAGTGAATTTACCGGCGCAATACGCATGGCCTGGAGCGGGTGCACCGTGCATGTACATTGTGTGCCCAGAAATCTTTTTTTTTCTGGCAAGACATTTTTAGTTTTTCAGATGCCGCTTTCTGTGCTTCCTGCTTCTTAGTACTGCGACAACACTTGGTAGGAGGAACCCTCCGAGAAGCAGTATGGGGTTTTTTTTTTTTTGGTTTTAAAGTAGACTCTTGACACGTGGCTTTACACCCGTTCCGGGGCAGGCGTGAACTTTGAGGGGTTAAAAAGTGCGCCTTGCGCACGCGGCAATTTTTGGCATCACTGGGTCATAGCCAACAGCCTCATCTACGTGGCATTTACACGCGAAGAGCGCTATTAGCTGGGGTGGAGGGTGGTAGGGTAGGGTATTTTTTTCTAAAACGTGAACAGGACTGGGAAGGAATGTGACCCTATCCCCGGGTGCGGGCTGCATCCCAGAAGCATTGTTTGTCTCTTCGGGGGCTGGAATCCTTCCTGGCTAGCTCTAACAGTGTTCTCTTTCCTCCAGGGTTGGGATTCTTTGTTGGTGGGGGGGAAAGACTTACGTTCAAGGCCCGGAGTGCTAGGGCATGGCCCTTTGTACTTTCATTCTCATCCCTGGAAGAGGGGTACCTTTCGTTCACTCTGGTGCTGTGTGCATGTCTGCATTTGCCAAGAGGCACACTAGGCCTGTGTCTAAGGCAGCTAAATTCGGGGGGCGGGAGGCTGGCTGAAGATTTGTTGCCCCCCAGTTCCGATAAATCTCAGAGAACGGCCTGCGTCCTGCTCCACCCCCTCCGCTCCCAGTGCAGAGAACATGAGGGAAGGGGTGAGGCCGGAAAGCACAGAGCAAAGAAAACTGCACTTCTCCCTATTTCAGCCCTTCCTCTCCTGTCCTGTGCAGGAAACAGGAGGGAGGCGAGGCCACAGCACAGAGCAAGAAGCCAAGATTAGTCCCTCTGCTCCCTAATCCTGCCCCTCTCCTCCTGTCATTCCTGCACTTAAGAGGAGGAGGTGAGCCTGGAGCTGAGCAAAGGAGGCTGGGCCTTAGAGGCTCTGCTCTGTTGTCTCTTGTCTGAAGAGGAAGTGGGGAGAGGGGGAGAAGGGGTGGGGGGATAACAGCAACAACAGTGCCTAGGGGCAGCAACCTTCTAAATTCGTCACTGGCTATGTGTCCCCAATTAAAGTTTTTACTGTTAAATTCTGACGACGTATGTCTGGCACAACAAACGCAATCCTCTTTCCTCTCTTTACCAGGCCTAGGATAAGTGGAGTCCCAGATCGTTTAATGAAATTCTTCTTCCCAAAAATGATGCACTGGGTCACCACCGTCCTCCATCCTTGTTAAGGGTGTAGAGGGGCAGGTCTCCCCTAACCTACGCAGCCCCAAAAAACAGGTGTGGCGCCCCCTTGGGTCTGCCACTGGATGGCCCTAGGTTCTTGCTTCTATGAGCCTGCCATCCCTCTCTGCCTCTCCAACCTGGATGGCTTGGATTGGACGCCTCATCCTATTTAGTGCAGCCATTTTCGTATCCTGCGTGGTCGGTTTTAGAAAGCCTCATAACAGCGAGGATGTCTTTTTCCAGCTCTCTGGTGAGGCCTTAGCCTCATCATGCACCTTAAGTTTGAAGAGGTCCTTCATTGTGCATTCCCTGCCAACGGGTCCCTCTTTTGTTAGTCATGGAGAGAGAGAGATTTTGGTCTGGAATCCCCTTTGGGGCTCCAAATTCAGAGGACTGAAGACTCGTTAACTCCACTCTGCTCCCTAGGTGACAGCTCCTTCTGAGAGAGATTTTATGGCTGAAGCTGTAGCCGGTTTTCCTTAAAGTATTTTGGACAATTGCTTTGTGGGGAGGTTTTTTCTGACTCACCCCTCCCCACTGGGGATCCAGAGTTGGGATAGCCTGGTCCCTTCTTTCTAGAGATTTTTCATGCAAGAGAAGACCCCCACAATAAAACTAAGGCGAATGACTAAGACCAGAAAACCCCAACTGGATCTCGGCTTATGGGACCAGGACAGGTTGGGTGAGATGGATTCAGCTGGGACTGTTTTTCTTTGGTTGAGGGGACCCCTCCAATAGGATTCCCATTTAGACGCTGGGAGATCTTTGTGCACTTAACATCGCCATGGGAAGCTTCACCCAGATGCCTGAAACAAAGGACACCTACCTAAGGAGAAACTCTCATCTGTAGCAACAACTGGACTTGAATTTAATTGTTGCCAAATCAGTAAACTTTATCTTAGCACCCACAGCCTGGTCCTGCCTGGTTTGTCCCAGCATCTCACCCCTTGGGATGCAGCTACGTACGACACACGGGGAAGAGCACACCACTGTCTGGGCCATAAGAGGTTAAAAGATGTGGAAGATAGAGCTGCTTGGGTGGAAACAAATCCCTTTGAGATGACACCATTTAGAGCAGGACTAGGCAACCCTGGCCCTCCAGTGCTGCAAACTTTCAAGGTTTTCAAGATTTCCACACTGAATATTCATGAGATGCATTTGTACGTATTGCCTCCATTGTGTGACCAGACCCCCAGTCTGTCACCGTATGCCCTAGTTCCATTTCCATTACTAAAACAACTTTAGAGCTGTCCATCCCCTCTTGCTGTCCTCCCACCTAGGAGAGCCAGGATTGGTTGCTGTCCTCCCACCTAGGAGAGCCAGGATCGGTTGCTCATGCCCTTTCTAACCAGCCATTTTGTGACAATAGGTGTGGCCAGAGTCAGTGCAGAGCAGACACCAGAGGGACAGGATGTTGATTTTTTTTCCCTCCCTGCCTCATCAGTGTCCTTTTTTGGAGCAGGGTTCACTGTGCACAACCTGGCCAGTGGACTCTAGGTATTTAGTTGCAGTAAGGAATTATATTTTTGGCCCGAATCCTGTGAAACTTGCACTGCTTGACTGCAGACCAGTGAGCCCATTCCTCCCCATGAATGGGGCAGGCACCTGTGACGGGCTGGGCTGTGTGAGGTGCGTGAAGGCTGGAAGAGCTCTACCACAGGAGGGACTGCATGTTCCTTTATGAAGGTCATTCTCGCTGGCTGGAGGAAGAGTGCGGAGGCTGAAGACCAGTGAGCCCATTCCTCCCCATGAATGGGGCAGGCACCTGTGACGGGCTGGGCTGTGTGAGGTGCGTGAAGGCTGGAAGAGCTCTACCACAGGAGGGACTGCATGTTCCTTTATGAAGGTCATCCTCGCTGGCTGAAGGAAGAGTGCGGAGGCTGAAGACCAGTGAGCCCATTCCTCCCCACGAATGGGGCAGGCACCTGTGACGGGCTGGGCTGTGTGAGGTGCGTGAAGGCTGGAAGAGCTCTACCACAGGAGGGACTGCATGTTCCTTTATGAAGGTCATCCTCGCTGGCTGGAGGAAGAGTGCGGAGGCTGAAGACCAGTGAGCCCATTCCTCCCCACGAATGGGGCAGGCACCTGTGACGGGCTGGGCTGTGTGAGGTGCGTGAAGGCTGGAAGAGCTCTACCACAGGAGGGACTGCATGTTCCTTTATGAAGGTCATCCTCGCTGGCTGAAGGAAGAGTGCGGAGGCTGAAGACCAGTGAGCCCATTCCTCCCCACGAATGGGGCAGGCACCTGTGACGGGCTGGGCTGTGTGAGGTGCGTGAAGGCTGGAAGAGCTCTACCACAGGAGGGACTGCATGTTCCTTTATGAAGGTCATCCTCGCTGGCTGAAGGAAGAGTGCGGAGGCTGAAGACCAGTGAGCCCATTCCTCCCCACGAATGGGGCAGGCACCTGTGACGGGCTGGGCTGTGTGAGGTGCGTGAAGGCTGGAAGAGCTCTACCACAGGAGGGACTGCATGTTCCTTTATGAAGGTGATCCTCGCTGGCTGAAGGAAGAGTGCGGAGGCTGAAGACCAGTGAGCCCATTCCTCCCCATGAATGGGGCAGGCACCTGTGACAGCAGAAGTCCGGTCTAGGAAGGTTTTTGTAGAAGAAAGTGTCATTCTTTTGCTGTGAGGAGGATGTCTGCCCTTCCCTCTTCGCTGGGAGCCCGGCTGGGCCCAGCAGGTTCTCATCCTCAGACTTTTCAACCTGAGGAGTCGCCTTTCAGAAGACCCTAAAGGAATCAAGAACCAGGAGGCCCCATCCGGATCTCCAGCCACAGTATGGGAGCAGGACACGGGGCTGGGTGTTTGGGAAGATGCTGGACTGAAGGGTAGGATTTTTGCTGTGCTAGAATGGGGATCCCCTGACCTAGGAATCCCAGAAAAGCCATTGGGAGAGCTTTAGTGCACTCGTTACGCCCCCATGGGAAGCTGGACCAGTTTGCTGAAGGAAAGGACACCTCCCCAGAGAGAGACACCTACCTGTAATCAATTCGGCTGTAACTGCACAAGTATTCACAGATGGGCTTTATTTTGACTTTAAAGTAATCAGTAAATTATAATTTAACACCCAGTTCCTGGTCCTGCTTGTTTATTCACAGCATCTCCCTCATGGGGATGTCACAGCAACAAACACACACAGGATCACACACCACTGTCTGGGGTATAGATGAGAGTCATCCCCCTCCAGGTACCAGGAGTCAGTTAGCCGGAGCAGCCCCAAAGGTTATAAATGTGGGAATCACCACTCCCCCCCCCCCCAAATAAAAGGGTTAAAATTGCAGGCAAATATATCTCATGCATATTCGTTATGGACATCCCAAAATCCTGACTAGTTTGTGGCACTCGAGGGTCATAGTTACCTACCCCTGATTTAGAGGTCTTCAAATTCCTGTGCAATCATTTCTAAACATCTCCACTGAAGTCATTCAAAGGAACATGCAAGCTCTAATTCAGGGGTGGCCAACTCCGTACCTTGAGAGCCACAAACAGGCCCGGTTTTCAGGATACCCGCAATAAATATACATGAGATAGATTTGCATGCACTGCCTCCATTGTATGTGTGATGGATCCCTGTTAAGCCCTAGGTATTCCTATATTGTGGAAGTTGGAGATGGGGGAGGCTCCATCGAGGGTGCTGGGATGGGCTGCCTCCTGAGAATTGCAAGAGTGGGGCAGTGCAGAATTCAGCTGGAGTTGGAAGGGGAAGGAGAAGCCAGGAAAGCCCTGTGTGGTTGTTCTGACCAGAGTTGGGAGGGATTTCCTCTTCCAGTCCACACTCACTGGCTGCTTGGGATATTCCTTCTGGGTTTTCATGGTATGAGCCTTGTGAGACATCTGGGCCTTCTTGGACTCCGGGACTGTGTTTGAGATGCCCAGGGATAAGGAAGACCTGCCCCCCCCCTGCAGGGAACAACTCTGGGGTTAAGATCAGTTTTTGGGACTAAGACATTTTGTTAGAAGATCTGGAAGGGTGAATTTTGCTGCTCCTTCTTCCAACCCTGGTAAGGAACACCGAAAGCTGTGAGATCCAGGATCCCCTCCCAACTGGGGATCCATGAAGTGAGTGAGACTGAGGAAAACTGTAACTAATACTAAATTTGGGTTCCAGCTGAGGACCCCCCTTTGGCGTCTTCGCCCGGGGGAGAGAGATCATTGAGGATCCTGTGCAGAGCCTGGGAAATAGATTTTGGCCTGCTGGAAGGAGGTTTTTCATCTCACCAAGATCCCTGACCACTTGGGTGCCCTGGATGGTGTTTCCCTTGCCCCTGGTCCCAAGAAAAGAGATCCTTGCACAAATAGAATAAGAAAGAACTGTAACTGTACCATTTTACATCTAATTACCCATCAGGAAAGATATTGATTTTGGACGCTCAAACCAAGTCTCCTGTCTCTTTTTTATCTGGTGCTCACAGCATCTATATAATGTTGAGAAAAGAGTATCCCTCCTCAAGGAAACAGAAGGGACAGAAAGCAATGTGTGAAAAGGTCACCCCCTGTCACACTGGGCCCTGGAAATCTCTCTCCTCCCCCACCTAGAAAAGATCCGGCCCTGGGAGTAAGAGGGAATGTGAGAGAGCTGGTCTGAGAGAGGTTCCAGCCCCGAACAGAAGTAAATTCATTATGTCCCCACCCGTGCAGGATAAGCACACTGGGGTGGGGGTTACATATGCAACCTATCTCATGCATATTCATTGTGGATATCCTGAAAACCCGGCCTGTTTGTGGCTCTCAGAGATTGGAGTTGGCCACTCCTGCTCTTGATGCATGCAATTTTAGTTACTTCATCATATGCTGTTAAAGTTATTTAGCTTCCTAAAGGCTGGTAGCATTATTGGACTAACTTAATACACTTGTGACGCTTTCTTGAGTTAGGATCTCCTCCCCACACCAGGTCAATGCAAAATGTGCTAAATGAGTCCAATAAAAAGCTTGTCTGTTGTCCTTTATTTGTACATATCTAAGAATGGATTATCATGGCAATGCCATTGATGTATTCTTAATATCCTTTGGACCAAACTGACTGGCATTCCACATGGATTCCAGACATCCAGTGGATCACAAAACTAATAATTGGCCAAGTGGGGATGGTTTGAAAAGGGATGAAATCAATGAACTCACTGGGTTGGTATCTTCATTGAAGAAAACTAAGTCTAGTTAGTTTTACACAGTATGCACATAAAAGAATCTTTTATGGAGCTTCCTTTCTCCTGTAGAAAGAGATAGATCCTTCATAGAGAACCCCCACCTCCTACAGTATATACAGGGAAGCTCTTAGATGTCACCTCCACCTCTACATTGTAACGGATCACCACAAAGTTTGCTCTCTATTCTTTCCCCTGGAGATGGAAACTCTTTCTCTCTCGTATACATAACCAGAGATGGATGCATTCTCTAATCTAGAGCGTTATGTTATGTCTCATAGTGCCAACTCGTATCGTCAAAATTCAATGAATATATATCATCTACGATGAACTGTGAATAATGTGAGCAATGACATCTCCTCCTCCTCCTCTGCAGTCCTTATCAAACACACACACAGAGGAGTGGTCTGTGTATGAAATTTATTTAGGAAAACAAAATCGCATTTTTCTCCTTCACAAATTACAACCCCAGGAAAACAACAAGTGTACTGTATAAGACAGAAAGGTAAGTTGTAAAATATTTCACACACTAGGTAATAGAACCCTACTACCAGACTGGCTTTACAATATCTACAGACTTATTTACAAAGGGAAAAACCCACAGCAATGTTTAAAGGAGTAGTAAGGTGAAAACACTGTTGACATGGCACACCCCTAGAAGGTCTGCTCCTTCCTTGGTTGGGATGCTTGTAAGTGGCTGCTTTAACATTGGCACATTGAGGTCTGCTACACGGTTGTGATTGTTTCACTAACGTAGGGTGGATCCCTCAAGATGGGGCCACAGGTAAGAAGAGAGGCTTAGCTTTATTGGGGGGGGGGGGGGGGGGGGGGCAAAAGGAAGAAACCTGAAAACCAGAAACAAACACCAAAAGAACCAAGGGAGGTAGGGTGGGGGTGAGGGTAGCAAACGTTTCCCGCTGACTCCGGAACTGAGAGGAGATATCCGGGCTTCAGTTCTTGTTTTCCAATTCATCTCCCAAAGCATCGTGGTAATTATAGGCTGTGCTTTGATGGAAGAAAAGGCCAAAGAGATGATGGGTGGATGTGGTTTCTGGTAGGTTAATCCTTAGCTTCTAAAGCTTCTAAGATATTGGAATAAGATTCCTCTTCCATTACTCACAGGTATTGAAATCTACTAGAAGACAAATCTTCTAATCCTGGGTGCATTACTTAATCTCTTGGGAAAGGGAGCCAATAGCTTTTCACTTCCGGGGGGGGGGGGGGGGGGGGGCCTGCAGGAGGACTGGATATCATAAAAGGAGAAATTACTACTTACCTGATCATTTTCTTTCCTTTAGTGAAGGGTAGGTCAATCCCAAGAGTGGGTTATGCACCTCTGCCAACAGATGGAGACGGAGCAAAAGCTGACATCATGGCTATATAGTCCCATCCCGATATCAGCCTGCCATTATTCTCTGGAAAAGCCAAACTGTGGACAAACCTGATTAAACTTGAACATTATTAGCAACAGGCAACCATTCGTGGTTTTCAATCAACAGGAACACTGAGCTCAGCCAAAAGAAGGAACATATTTAGCAAACTAAGAGCTAGAGAAGCCACTTATCAATGAAGAGTAGGAATGATACTCTGCATCACTCGCCCTAGAAAGGCTAATCAGAAAATCCAAATCCAGCAGCCGAGGACGGGTCTGGGATTGACCTACCCTTCACTAAAGGAAAGGAAATTATCAGGTAAGTAGTAATTTCTCCTTCCTAAGAGTTTGAGTAGGTCAGTCCCAATGAGTGGGATGTACAAAAGCAAATCCTGAAAAGGGCAGGAGGCTGCCAGTGGCCTAGTCAAAATTGCCTGCACAAAAGCAGCGACCTCCCTCCAAGTGGTAATACTTGGAGAAGGTGTGCAAAGATGACCATGTTGCCACTTGGTAAATTTCATCAGGCGACAACAAATGAAGCTCCGCCCATGATACCGTCTGAGCCCTTGTGGAATGTGGTCTAATCTCCTTCGGTAATGCAACCTCAGCAGACACATAGGTAGCTGTAATGACCTCTTTAACCTAGCGGGCATTTATTGCTCGCATCGCTGGTGCTCCCTGCTTACCTCCACCATGGAGCAGAAACAGGCGATCAGACTTCCGAACAGTCACCTCCAGCGCAGTAAATGACGCTTGACGTCCAAGGAGTGCAAAAGACGGTACTCAGCTTCATCTCTGTCCCTGTCTAAGGCAGGCAGAGAAATGGACTGATTTACATGAAAGTCCAAAACCACTTTGGGCAAAAAGGAAGGTATAGTCCGAAGCTGACTCACATCTGGAGTCACACGGAGAAAAGGCTCACGACAGGAAAGAGCCTGCAGCTCAGAGACCTGACGTGCCGAATAGATTGCTACCAGAAAAACTGTCTTCAAAGTAAGCAGTCACAAGGAAAGAGTACACAGTGGTCAAAAAGTCAGACTTGCCAAGAACTTGAGGACCAAGTTAAGATCCCCCAAAGGCACTGGAAGCCGCAACGAGGGACGAAAATGTTTAACTCCCGGCAAGAAACGGGACACGTCCGGATGGGAAGACAAAGGACCTCCATTGACTCCCCTGTAACAAACCGGTGCCACAATTTGAACCTTCAAGGGATTAAGGGCCAATCCCTTAAGCAAGCCGTCCTGTAAAAACTTTTTTTGAAGGAGTGAATAAACATGTGGACAAAGGTGAACCGGTAGATGTGGTATATTTGGATTTCCAGAAGGCAGTCGACAATGTCCAGCATGAGAGGCTTCTAAGAAAACTAAAAAGTCATGGGATAGGAGGTGATGCCCTTTTGTGGAATGCAAGTTGGTTAAAAGACAGGAAACAGTGGAAAAAAGTAAATAGTGGAGTGCCTCAGGGATCTGTACTTGGACTTGTGCTTTTTAATATATTTGTAAATGATCTGGAGAGGGGAACGATGAGTGAGGAGATCAAATTTGCAGATGACACAAAATTATTCAGATTAGTTAAATCTCAAGCAAATTGTGACGACTTGCAGGAGGACTGGAAGATTGGGCTTCCAAATAGATGAAGTTTAACCTGGACAAGTGCAAAGTGATGCATATAGGGAAAAATAACCCTTGCTGTAGTTACACAATGCTAGATTCTATCTTAGGAGCTACCACCCAAGAAAGAGATCTAGGCATCATAGTGGATAATACATTGAAACCGTCGGCCCAGTGTGCTGTGGCGATCAAAAAAGCAAACAGAATGTTAGGAATTATTATGAAGAGAATGGAAAATAAAACGGAAAATGTCATAATGCCTCTGCATCACTCCATGGTGAGACCGCACCTTGAATATTGTGTGCAATTCTGGTCACCGCATCTCAAAAAAAATATAGCTGTATTGGAGAAAGTGCAGAGAAGGGCGACCAAAATGATAAAGGGGAATGGAACAGCTGCTCTGTGAGGATAGGCTAAAGAAGTGAGGGCTGTTCAGTTTGGAGAAGAGACGAGTGAGGGGGGGGATATGATAGAAGTCTACAAAATCATGAAAGGACTTGAACAAGTTAATGTAAATCGGTTATTTACTCTCTCAGATAATAGAAGGACCAGGGGGCACTCCATGAAGTTAGCAAGTAGCTCATTTAAAACAAATTGAAGAAAATTCTTTTTCACTCAGCGCATAGTTAAACTCTGGAATTCATTGCCAGGGGATGTAGTTTCAGCAGTTGGTGTAACTGGGTTTAAAAAAGGTTTGGATAAGTTCCTAGAGGTTAAATCTATAAACTGCTATTACAGTAATTAATAAGCAATAGTAGCTTGTGATCTACCTAATGTTTGGGTACTTGCCAGGTACATGTGACTTGGATTGGTCACTGTTGGAAACAGGATACTGGGCTTGGTATGACCCAGTATGGCATTTCTTATGTTCTTATGTATGTCAAGGAATGTCCATCTTGAGTGGTTAAGTACTTCATTCAGAACACCAGGCCTCAAATACCCTTCAAACTCTAACGTAAGCTAGAGAAGTAGAAAATTTCTGAGCCCAAAGAAGAGTGGAAAGTACAGAAGGTGAATAACCATGATTCAACAGCTGAGCCCTTTCAATGGCCAAACCGTAAGACAGAACTGACCCGGATCCTCGTGTAGAATGGGCCCCTGATATAACAGATCCATCCAAGATGGTAACCAGAGGGGACAGCCCACCAGAAGTCTCTGGAGATTGGCATACCACGGCCTTTGAACCCAATTCGGAGCCACTAAAAGGATGGTGTTGGTTTGACTTGCAAGCTTCTGTATCAGCCTGTCCATCAAAGGCCAAGGTAGGAATGCATACAGCAGGGCACCATGTGGCCAATCCTGAATGAGAGTGTCTATGCCCATCATTTTTGGATCCTGCCTGTGACTGAAGCATGGATCTTTTGTGCTGTTGAAGTTTGCCAACAGGTCTAGATTCAGTAGGCCCCAGCGGTCCCCCAGGAGCTGAAAGGCCTCATCTACCAGCTCCCATTCTCTTGGGTCCAAGCTTCTCCTGCTGGGGAAATTGGCTCTGATATTGTCCTTTCCGGCAATGTGAGAGGTGGACATGCTTAAGAGATGCTGCTCCACCCATATTGTAAGTGTATCTATCTCCTCCGACAGCTGTCGACTCTTGGTTCCACCCTGATGATTGATGTTAGCCACCGTTGTTGCATTGTCAGACATTATCCGGACTGCCTGGGCCTCTAGCCACTCGGCAAAATGCAGGCACATCAACCGAAGTGCTTGTGCCTCCAGTCTGTGTTGTGTGTCCTGCCCGCAGTAGGTCCCGACCGGGCCTACTCACCCTTACAGCTCTGCTCCTGGACCCTGACCATCCTTGCTCACGGCTGTGGGCTGCCGCCTCGGCTGCTCCTGACTCCTCCGCGGACCTCCTCAGCTCCTGGCGGGGAGATGCTGTCGTCTGGCCTCTTGTAGGCCTTGGTTTAGGCACGCGCGCCTCTCGTACCTTTAAAGGGACCGTGGCGGGAAACTAGCCCATGACCCCGGATGATGACATCATCAGGCCCTGGTATATAAGGCAGAGCCTGCCACTAGTTCTTTGCCTTGGCAACAGGTCTCCACGTTTGTTCATGTGCTCGTTGCCCATCATTCCTGATTCTTACTTTGTTCCTAGTTCCTGTTCCGTACCCTGGTTCCTTCCTTGTTTCGCTGGACTAACTCTTTTGGCTTTGACCCTCGCTACGTTGGACCACACTCAGGATTTAACTCTGGCTTTGATCCTTGCTATGCTGGACCACGCTCAGGATTGACCTTTAGCTTTGACCCTTGCTATGTTGGACCTCGCTCTGGACTGACCCTCTGGTTTTGACCCTTGCTCTGTTGGACTCTGTACTTTGTCTTGCTCAGCTGCCTGCCCTGACTCCAGCCTGCCTTCTACATCTCCCTGGACTGGGCCTCTTAGGCTTCGGCCTTTTTCTACCTGGGAGCCCCCTGTCTTTGCCCTGTTCCTTGTGGCACCCGGGTCTCTGGAACCCTGCCTCATCTGGACCTACGCCGGTCCCTTGATAACTCTCTGCTGGTCCTCAGCAATCCTTGCATCTCATCTACTGGGAGTCGTCACACGGAGGCCCGCCTAAGACCAGCTGGCCCCGGCACCCAAGGGCTCAACCTGCAGGGAACAAGGACTGGTATTGGTGAAGCTCCAGTTGGCCTCCGTCTCCTAGTCAGCTCCGCCTCCTGATGGTGGGGTCTCGTGGGGCTTGCCCTACGGGTTGCATCAACCCCACTTCTGGCCAAGGGTCCACCACGCAGAAGGGTCCGCCCTCGCCCAGGAACCACTTCTAATGTGGCAGCCATCAATCCCAAGACCTGTAGATAAGACCACACAGTCGAACAAACAGAGTTCTGCAGGGATCGGACTTGCAACATCAATGAGTAGATCCAAGACTCTGGCAGAAACACTGCCCTGTCTTGTATCGAATCAAACCCTGAGATACTCCAGGGTCTGAAACGGCTCTAAATTGCTCTTGGCCAGATTCACCACCCAGCCTAGTTTCTGTAGCAAGGAAACGAACCTCTGGGAGACAGAAAGACTCTTCCAATGTTTGGCTTGAATCAACCAGTCATCCAGGGAGGGATGAACTAGAATGCTGTCCTTTTGAAGGGCCACCACTACCACGACCACTACCAGGTGGCTAGTCCAAAAGGCAAGGCCTGAAACTGGTAATGATGATCCAGAATGGCAAACCGGAAGAACCGCTGATGCTCCTGCAAAATGGGAACATGCAGATATGCCTCCGTCAGATCTATAGACATGAGGTACTCTCCTGTTTGAACCATTATAAATCTAAAAAAAACACCAGTGTGATTATTAAATGAAATTAATCAAACATTGCTTTTGTTAATAAATAAGGCATCAAATGTGGGGTTTCACCATGAGTATTTTAAGTGAAGCACACTACCCCTTGTCATCATTTGCCAGTCCTTTTTTCTCTTCTTTCCGTGAATATGATTATTTTCAAAAAACATTTTTAAAAAAATTCTTATTGTAAGACAAGATGCCAATTCAGTCGAAGAAACAAAGTACTTAGCTTTTGTAAAGGTTCCAATGCGACTCCAATATGTGGAAAATCCAATAATCTCAATTATATTCAAACTCCAGCAAGTTCCAACATCAATGTTTCAAATAATTATTAGAGTCGTGTTGGAAACTTGTTTTGATTAATTTAATTTAATCATCACATTGGTAATTTTCTTAGATGTATATTTGTATTACACAGTGTCTTTTTCTTATATTCTTGGCAGGAACCGCCATTATGACAAAGTGCACAATTTCCATCTTGAAATGCGTTACTCAGAGATGTTGGTTGAAGCCCTTGAGATCCAGTATGGGGCAAAACGACCCTTTCTTCTTGGGCATGACAAAATAAATGGAATATCAGCCCATATTTCACTGCTATTCGGGAATAGGGATCACCGCTTTCAGAATCAACAGTCATCGTAATGTCGCTTCCACTTCTACCCTCTTCTGAGGGGAGTTGCATGGAGAGATCATGAAGGCATCCAGAGGAATGCGAAGAAATTCTAGAGCATAGCTGTTCCAAACCACTTCGAGAACCCATTTATCTGAAGTAATCTTGGCTCAGCTGTGATAAAACCGGGATAGATGACCACTAATATCCCACACCACCAGGTGAGCCCGCAAAACTTTCATTGGGAAGACCGAGGGGCTTCACCTTTGGAGCTCGTATCCTTTCGAGGACCTCGGGGGCAAAAGGACTGATCTGTGGAAGGGTCAGGATCTCTGGGAAGAGCCTCCCCTAAAAGGCTGAAAATATTGGTAGTCTCGAGGGTGGTCACTCACCTGAGAAGTCCGGGAAACTGGCTTATCCTCCAGCAAATGCAAGACCTGGGTCTCTCCTCATTTACTTGCCATTTTTTCCAATTCATTGCCAAACAAGAGCGAGCCTTTGAAAGGCAGCTTAGTCAGATTGGACTTTGAAATATTATTTGCAGACCAGCTGCACAGCCATAGCTGTCACCTGGCTGCAAAAACTGAAGCAGCTCTTCTGATGGCTGTGGTACCAAGTCATAGCCTGCATCAGCCAAGAAGCGGCCCCCGGTTCTACCATAGACCCTAGATTGAACTCAATGCCACCAGACTCTTGATAAAGCCGCAAGGTATCCCTGCAAGTTCATTCTCACTGCCTCAAAGGTTTGCTTCAGGACAGCCTCAATCCTTCTATCCTGAGCATCCTTCAGAGTCGCACCTCCCTCTACCGGGATGGTGGCACGTTTCATGACAGAATACACCAAGGCAACCACCTTAGGGAAACACAACTGCTCTCTGGCTTGCGGACCCAAGGAGTAGAGACCTGCAAAGATGCATCCTCCTTTAAAGGACGCTTCTGGTGCATTCCATTCCAGATCAATCAACTCCTGGATCGCATCCAAGAGGGGAAAGTTGGGTGTCCAAAATAGGGTGGTTCTTCTGTGTCCCCAAGGAGTCAGGGTCTGAAATATCAGACCCAGCAATTCATTTAATAAGAAACATAGAAGAATTCTATATGGCTCCAAATCAGGGGGAATATCCCTTTCCTCACCAGGATGCAGGTGGATCATCCTGATCCACCTGCATTCGAACCCTGTCAGACCACATTGCACTACGGTGCTTGAACGTGGAGACAGGAGGAGAAGCACTCAGAGCGCCTGGACCAACCTTAGTAGGAATTGCCGCTTCAGCAGACCGGCCCTGTAAAAATGGCTGCTATTCCTGGAAAATTTCCACTCAGGAAAGGAGGCTGGGTCCATTCCAGGCCCCATAGGCTTGAACCTGATGTTCTGTGTGCCAGTGTCCCCTCAGGACTCAATCAGAGGAGGAGCCACGCCTGTAGCATCTCCCTCAGCTCCATTCCCCTCAGAGGAGATGGACCATCATTTGTGAAATCAGGAGGAGGCAAATCTCCCTGATCATCCAGGCAGTGCTGACACAGGCTTAAAGAAAGCTCTGGCTGAATGGCTCTAATGTGGCAGGCAGCACAGATAGGCTTTTAGGTTTATTCACTGCAGGCACCGTGCTATAAGTGCACAGTCCA
The DNA here is from genome assembly GCF_901001135.1 of Rhinatrema bivittatum. Lineage (NCBI taxonomy): Eukaryota > Metazoa > Chordata > Amphibia > Gymnophiona > Rhinatrematidae > Rhinatrema > Rhinatrema bivittatum. Next base: position 16,559,083 of record NC_042619.1, on the reverse strand, counting down.
ATGAAGGCTCGCGCCTAGCTTCCTGCACTTACAAGTCCACCTAATACGTTCGCATAAAAAATGTGCGCACAAGCGCATGTGCCTAGGTGGCTTGTCCTACTGGATGCCCAAACTGAACGCCCAGGACTGACACCTAAACTGGATGCACAAGATGTGCATTCAGAAGGAAGAATGCCCAGTTGCATGTATAAATGAGATTGGGTGCACACTTGGACATGCAAGCATGAGCCGATGGTCTGAAGCAAAAAATAGCACGAAAGTACCCCGCAGCCTACTACAAGCCAAAATGGGAGAAGCCTGGAAGCAGGGCCTAGGCAAATGGCTGCTCAACCCACCGTGCCTGCACTCTCTCCTCACCTCACAGAGCTCCCCAGGAATGTGAGTGGGACAGCCAAAAGCTGAGGAAACAGACCAACAGACCCTTCTCCTGCTGTCTTCCTGTCGCTGACTCTTTTTTTTTTAAAGTCAAAAAACTTTTACCTGAGCTCAGCCCTCCCTGGCTGAGAGCAGGAATGGGTCCAGACTGTGGAGGAGAGCCTTCACTGCCAAGCCTCTCTCCGTCTGCAACCGCTAATTGGAATTTAGGTCCATGCTAGTCAAGGCTACCGGACTGAGGATATTCTACTGAGAGAGGGATCGCCCAGTATCATCTCAGGAGGCAAGCCGTCTCATCTATCTCCTTTCCTGTTCTTATGTTCTTATGTTCCTTCTGTTTTTTTGTTTTTTTTTTACACACTGGCAATCCCCTGAAGGGAAGTGCATGCTCACCATCTGCTGGAGATGGAGAATACAGGCGGGCTGATGTCAGGATGGGACTATACAGCCATGATGTCAGCTTTTGTTCCATCGCCATCTGCTGGCACTCGTTGGGACTGACCTACCGGAAACGCTTAGGAATTTGTCCTTAGCAGCAGGATCAAGGCAGAACCACACGAACAGCGCCATTCTCAAGGTCAGTTCCATTAATTTCAAGGTTTCATGGCCACTATGACATGGTTCCCTAAAATAATACATTTTCTGGTAACAAATCATAAGGTGCTCTCAAACAGTAAAATAGACTTTTATTATAACAATCAGAAGAAAGCTTTGTTTTTTTTTTTTTATCATTCTGCTATCTTGACCTCTAAGAATACTTATGTACATCCTAGAGCCATTTGATAGATAAAAAGAAACATATTTATAAGTCATTTATATAAGCTATTTGTTAACAAATACCCATAAAACAGCAATACGGAGCCCTGCAAGATATTATACAAAGCAATTCTCTAAAGGCAACTGAGAATAGGTAAGGCAAGTAAATTCACATTTCACGTAGCATTTCATGGTAAGAGCCCCTTCTGAACACGTTACGTATATTCCAGAAAAACACGAAGATAGAGAGGTAAATAAAAATTAAAGCGATTGGCAGTGCTTTCATGCCTTGTTGTCCCAGGAAATGACTAATGAGGAAGGGTAGAGTTTTGTACCCATAGCTAACCTTGCGCTTGGTAGACCAGACTTGTGACTATTTCTTTAACAGCAGGGTGGGAAAAGGTACTCACAACGGGATTCTTCCCAAACAGGGATGTGAACAGGAAACGTGGAAAAATCACTCCTATAAATTAGCATGGAATCAGAACTGCTGTTGGGTCAACGTTCAACTGTGCTATTTGGAAATCTAGAAAAATGCTACATTGCACAGCCCTTAAAAGTGCGCAGGTCTCTCATCTGCCAAAATCCCTCCGGGAACCCAAAAGATACCTGCAAAGATATTTGGGTGCTGGTGCAAATCTGAATATTCGCATCCTGAGTTTAAAACTATGGCCGTTGACCTCTGGAGCTTTGTGTAAGTAGGGTTTGGGTAGCTTCGGCCTTCTACTTGGTCACAGGAAAGACCCTCGCTTTCATCTTTCGCCGTCTCCTCCCCATCTTATCCCTGAAACAGCACGCACTCTCTTGGATGATGTCAAACACTTCTGGAGAAAGGGTGAATGGAGCCAACTAGTTAGACCCTAGATGCTGAGATCATTCACTGTGTGCTTGTCCATACTTCAGATGAAAAAAAAAACAACCACATTTTTATCTGACAGCTTAGGTTAGCAGAGAAATGCTGGCACAAACATTGCCCCCAAAACACCTGCACGCATTCGGAAATGAAAAATATGTGCAGAATCATGCATTTAGGTTTCGCAGTCCTAAGCAGATCCTGTATGATTGTGAGAGGGGGGGGGGGGGGAGGAGAAACAGCCATGAACACCAAACAGGCGAGAGGTCTGGGGGGTGTTTGTATCTCGTGAACGCGAGGTTGCCAGAGTGTGACACAGCCATGAAAGACGCATACAGGCCGATACTGTAAAATGTGCGGGAGAACGGGCGCTCAACACTACCTCTCCTGGGCACGCGATACCCTATTTAAATGAGTCGTCGTGCTAAAAAGTAGGCAGCTAGGGACAATAGCGCACCCCTAGCACCTCCCCAGGAGAGCTGGCTGTCAGCGGGTCTGGAAAACGGACGCTCGGTTTTATGAGCCATGGGTTAGGAAAATGAACACCCATAAAGCTGAGCATCCGGTTTTCTAACCTGACCCGCCGGCACTTTTTTTTTTTTTTTTTAACCTTTTGGTTCCTCCGACTTAATATTGCCAGAATATTAAGTCGGAGGATGCACAGAAAAGCAGTATTTCTGCTTTTCTGCACACTTTTCCGGGTTGCTCAGAAATTAACGGCTGCCCTTGGACAGGCGCTAATTTCTGAGTGTAAAATGTGCGGATCGGGCGCACATTTTCTGTATCCTGGGTGAATAACTAATAGCCTCATCAACATGTATTTGCATGTGTTGAGCACTATTAATTTCGGGGGGGGTGGTGGTGTGTGGGGGGGTTGTGGTTTGGCCGCGTGTTTTGAATGCGCTAAACCCCTTATTGTTTAAGGGGTAGTGGTCGCGCGCTCAGCTGAGCGCACTTGACTGTATTGGCCTGATAGTGCTTAGGGACAGGTATAGCCAGCATAAAAAGGAGGTGATAACGTCTCCGTACAAATCACTAGTTGCACCTCCTCTCCAAACGGACGCAGACGGGGGCAGTCAGAGTAGGGTTACCAGAATGCTGCGGCGTCTTCACAACCAGACCTGTGAAATGAGACTTAAGGACCGAGAGGAGATAGGTTAGAGGCATTCAAAATCTTAAAAGGTTCGAAAAGCAAACCTTCTCCAGGGGGAAGGTGTCATGAAGTGTGGCTGACTCAGGAGTAACCTAAGGAAATATTTCTTAAGAGAAGGGGTGGTGGATGCATGGAACGGAGCAAAACTCAGTAAAGAATTCAGAGGATCCCTAAGAGAGCAAGCAGGCAGTGAGCAGGACAAATGATCTGCCAGAAAGGACTATGTTTCTAATCAAAAAAATGAAGGCCACTTACAAAAGTCATGAAAACGTTTTGAAACAAACTTTTACATTCCATTTGAACATGCAGCAGGTCCAGGCTCTACGTGCAATGTAACACCTGCACCTTCCAACCCTAGAAGTGACATGCTGGGGGGGTCCTGAGGGTGAAGAGCTTATAGCATAAGTCTTCACAAAGAGATCCTGCGCACTAGGGGATCCCGCGACTGCCTTTCCATTTCATTTAAGCTTCTCCTTGGAACATGATCCTCATTAAAGAGACGCTCCTGGCACTTACTACTAAGGTGGTGTGCACAGGCTCAGAGAGGGGAAGGGTGAGAGCTATGGTGCTGGAGTAGAGCCAAGGGTGCACCTCAGAGCAGGCTCCCCCCAGTTATCTGGGCATGCTTCAAAGATGAAGGGGGGAAAGACCCAAAAACCCCAAGTCTGTATTCGCATGACAATTTCAAATAGCATATTTTATGTGCTTCTGTTCTCTGGCTCTGTGTGTCTTGTACTTGGTCCTGACAATGGAGGTTGGAGAACCTGTCAAGGGGAGGAGGAGTATGTGTTTTGAGGGCAGGAGAGGTGACGCGTGTCTTTGTGTGGAGGGGTGTTATAGGAGGACCTACACTTTCTTGCACCCTCTCTCCTCTGCCTCCCCCCTCCATCCCACACCACTCACAATGCTTTCTTTCCGTCCCTCTTCCCTAGTCTCCTGCCCTCACGCTCCCACACCACTCTGCTCCCAGGTCTTTCTCCTCTCCCCATGTTGTCGGCAGGAGGACGAGAGGCGTTGGGGTAGGCGGCAGCAGCCAAAGAGCCAGCAGCTTCTCCAGGCCTCCTGCCAGCCCTGCTGCTACATCCTGCGCTTCTGTTTGTCCACCTTTCTGCTAGTCTCACCTGTGACATCACTGACGAATGGACAGACAGACAGACAAAACTGAAAACATAAGCACATTAAAAAGAAAAGAATTAAACACGCTAAAAACGAAAGAGAGGCGTCCGATTACAGGCAGACTCGGAAATGCACAAAACACTGCTGCTCCTCCAGCTTATTCCTACAACACTGCCCCGTATCTCAGCACTCACCTCTCTAAGACAGCGTTGATGAGTCCAGCCCTAGAGGTGAAGAGTTTATGGCTCCCACTGTCCCTTGGGAAGGTGGAGTGGGGGGTGAGGGAAGGGAGGAAGTGTCCTGCGCCGTTCACACTCGAGCTCACAGATGGCACAACGTCTATATTTGGTTACTGTTTTAGCCCTTTAATAACATGAACATCTGTTGTGCTTCAATTTCCACGGAGAAAGAGGAGGAGGAAGGGGTTTTAAACTGGTGACCCGTGCTCCACGTTTCGCTCTGTCCTGTATCCCCCATATAGATATACTTATTTCCCTGTCACCAAGCATCTTGCCTTTTCTCGCACTCTGTGGCGTCATTCTTGACCCATTATTGACACGAATGGACCAAGGGGTGACTAGAAGAAGCCCAAGGAGGCGGGAAACTGGCTTTGTTTATTCTAGCCTCATGTTTTCTTGCTCCTCGTTTTTTTGTGGTGCCCTCTATTTTTAGCTTCTCTCTATTTCGTTTTCTTTGGCCTAATTCTCTCAGGACCATGGTTTTAATTCTTTCTCTGGATCCTTCTGCCTTTCCGTCCTGGTCGTCTGGCTTCTGCATCCCTTGGATGCTGATCCCTTGTGCTATTATCCTCATGGGCTGACTTCATATTTTTTTTACAGGGGTTAAATTTCAACCATGATGCATGAAAAGTAGAGCCGGGCAGCTTTGACCCCTCTCCTTTGCAACTCCTTTTACCAACAATCAAACTGTTATATTGTGTGGAAAACTGGCAACATCCCTGCAGGTCTGAGTTCCTCTAGTCCCCTGTGGACTGAACTGGTTCTTCAGGTTTTCATTTCCAGACCTAGAACATAAGGGTCAACATTGCCCAGGTAAACGTGGAAGAAATCCTCACCGTTGGCAATGCTTGCTACGGTTACTGGGCATGGTAAGGCTACCTTCCCAACATTCATGTCTAAAAATTGGAACGTCCTAACTGACATGTGATCGAAATGTTTTATTTTGTGGTGGTCTGGGCTGTGGGAAGGGAGGGAAATCTTTGCAGGTCACATCTTCTTGGTGGTGGCCACGGCCTACCAGGCTGCTGCCCCCCAAAACTCACACGAGATCTAAGTTCCTGATCGATGCACGCGTGGGAATGGTGCATTCAGAGAAGTTACAATCTCAACCCATGCAATCACCGGTGACTCACAAGGCACTATTCTGATATAGGAGTGAAGGATCTAACTCCAGTGTCTACACATAAGACCCATGCGATGATGATGCACATCGCGCAAGGGCAGCACAGGCGCTCTCCATTTCATCAACCACAATAAGAATGACAAGGTGAGCGCAAGGGCCACTTTGATGTTCGGTTAACGGGCCAATTGTGCTGGGCCTCTTCTGATGCTGAGGAAATGTAACTGAAGCATAAGGTTTGCCCAACAGCAAGGATCTCCTCCTGACCTCTAGAGGCTCAACCACAAAGCTGTTGGTTCCAATTCCAGCCGAGACACGTCCTCATATGTAACATTGCGCTTTACTGATGCAGTAAGCATGCGCACAAGCTACGCCAGTTTTCAAAGGGAGCGCACTAATCTGCAATTGCTCTGTAAATTCATCCTATTGAAGCCTACTATCCAGAGCGTGTCAATTTCCACACATACTTTTTAAAATGAGAAAGGGTGTGTGTAAGTGAAAGGTCCACCGCAATCCCTCGCCCAGGAATACATCCACACAGGCTGGGTAAACGTACGTGCAAGCAGCACATATACATGTTAGTTGACCTAAATCGGACAGGCAATTTTATAAAACTCCATTTCTGGACGGAAAAAACAGTGTTTTACATGCATTTGGAAATGATCTCCTGCATCATCTGAAAAGGTTTTTCGGAGATGCCTTCTGTAAACCCACTGCTGGGGGAAGGACAGAGCGGTGTGGGGAATCGGAGCAAGAAATACTGCTGCCCGCCACGCCTTTCACTTCAGACCCCATGAGCGCCCTTCACACAAGCAGAACACACCGCGGCCAACAGGTGACGAGGAACCTGAAGCAGAGTGCCTAGGGCGACAGGAATGGCATTTAGGTCTTCACAATGAACAAAATGTGACCGTCTAAAGGGAACCCGGGCCTCCGCAATGAATGGACCTGGCCTGTCCATGCTCCCTGCCGATTTTTACAGCCAATCTTGTCCATCTGCATGCCGGTATACCCACTTCCCACTGGCTAAGCAATGGGAGGGAACACAACAGGCATGCCAGAAACAAGAAACTGGGACTCACTGGGACCCAAGAGAAAATATGACTTATAATGAAAATGATAAAAAAAAAATCATATGAAGGAAACCTCTGGGAAAAAGTGAAAATATTCTGTCCAATTTTTTGGGCTGACCCCTCTGCACAAAAGGAGGTGATTAGCCAGAAGGGACACAGTCCTCCAGCTTGCATGTGTGTTTCTGCCATAGAACTCCCCCACTCATATTTCAATGTTTCATTAGGTTAGACTCACTTTGGGACAAAGTTTATGGATACTTTTTTCCTGTGGACTTTGCACTGTGTTTGAAAGAGAAAGTACAGGCCTGCTTTCCCTCTGTAACGTCTCACAGGTACTTATGCACCTGTTAATTCCTATGGAAAATAGCTTGAAAATACAATCAATTCACTTTATTCTATGATCCTGCCCAAAACAGCTCCAACAAGACCCGTAAACGCGGCCAAAAGAACCCCATGTATGCTTTCAGCCGTATTGAAGGAAGGCACTATTCAGATGGCCTACTGATTGGCTTATATCACGATTAACCCATGAAAATGACTTGGAATATTCTCCTTCCCAAATTGCACTAGCTGTTCAGAAAGATCGACGACGGAAGCTGGCGCTGAGCTCTCCCCGTGCATACAAGGCATTGAGCGGTCACCAAGAGATGACCTTTGTGGACCTAGGCCACGAACCATTGGATGCGGCTCCTGCAGGCACCTCTGACATGCAGACAAGGCAGCTGGGCTCCTAACACTATTCTCGGGGACATATTTGGGGCCTCAGCAATAATAACGATAAGAGGGGGTGGCGGAGGGGGGTTTGGATAGAATCGTTTGCAGGATGGTAGAACAAAACAAATCATTATCTGAACCAAAATGAACGCTTACTGGACAGTTGGCCAGGCCACTTTAAGTCTCTCTCGCTCATGTTGCGTTTATGGAGAAATGCCTTCAGCCGGTAAGATTGTCTTCCTCTATGCGTGGTGTCTCCAGGTGAAGGGAAATGCTAATTGTGCTGCTAGACTGAAGGAGGAAGGGGGAGATTTTGTTCCATGACACTAAACGGTTTGTTTTGATTATTAAGATGATCAGAAAGCAATTCTGAATGTGACAGTCAAGTCAATGAAGAGCAGGAGCCTCCCCTGAGGATGAGGAAGAGAGAGCTACCCGTCTTCTGAAGTTCACAACTTGGCCCAGCTATCAGTGTAAGGCAACATACAAGCAGACGAGGTTCTCACAAAATATAGGTAATCAAGTCTCATGAATATATCTTATGTTGCGGATATCCTGAAAAATCAGACCCATTGGAGACCCTCGAAGACTAGAGCTGGACAGCCCTGATTTGGTGGGTTTGTGTGGGGAGGGGAGAGGAGGAGGGAGTTGCTGGTCGCCAGTAGATACAGTTAACAAGGCAAAGTTTTTAAGGATTCCCCTACCCTATAACCGTAGTTATCAGTAAATGACATAAGGTCCCATAGCCTGCTCACCTGTACTAACTCTCTTCTCACTTCCATGGGTTGACGGGGGTAGGTGACACAGACTACGGTGCTTCTGAAAACGCATGATTTGTGAAAGCGTGAGGGTCTAGTGTGCACGGTGAGAAAGGCTTGATTGGCTGATGCCTTCTTCTGCATACGATGATGTAATAATGAAGATGGCTATTATAGGGTGAGTTTTATGAATTATACGCTAACGTCTAGGGAGCGATTCCACATGGTCAAAGAGAAACTTCACTCCTGATTTACTATAGCTTCTTGACCCATAGATACAGTGAAAAAGTTTAGTAAATCAGGCCCCTAGTGATCAAAATCTTTGTTTGCAGCTTCTGTAAAGTCTAATCCCCCAGGGGCAGGACAAGACGCAGAACCTGAGGCTGCAGAAAGAGAAATACCTGCCCTTGTAGGAATGATCTGTGAGTGGCCGGATTGAAGCCTGAATATCCTCCCCTTGCAGACAGGAGGGATCAAGAATGGCTCCCTTACAGAAACACAGGTCTGCCCCACGTAAACGTTGGCATGCATTTCTGCAGGCGCTCCTGCAGAGATCTGGGCCCACGGCATGTGCCATAGTGCGCACCGCGGGCACATTTTGCAAGCATGTCTGAAGGCAGGGGGTGATAAGACTCCTTTGATTGCTTTCACTGTAGCATTCAAGAAGTCCCAAAACGTTTCTCGTTACTAACCCTTGCCTGAGAAGTTTTTAAAATCCTATTTTTGCTAGCAAGGATAAAACTGCATCGTCGCATGAAAGTCTCTCCTCTCACGGTTGGTACAGGAATTTGAAAACCAGTATGGAATATCAATGATGTCATCTAGAAGCGGCTGCACCAATATAAGAATTATCCATGAAAATTACAGGCCTGCCTACCCACACCCTCCTATCTCTGGGTCTGATTCCTCCCACAGCGGTGTGGTTCGTCCGTGTGCTGCCTCCTGCTCCTCACCCATTTGTGCTGCTCGCTGGGGACAGCACCCTGTACCACCTGCAGGCTGCCCCTTCACTTTTCCCCATCTTTTGTCAAATCGCACCGCAGCAGACAGCATGCAGCACGGGATGCTCCATGTGTTCTGCACATACACAGAGGGCCCCTCCCGAAACACACAAACGCAACGCAGACCACCCGGTTGGCTGTTGTATAGGCAAAGATGAACGGTGGACAGGAGCTTTGGAAGCTGCAGAGGCCTTGTCTTCAAAATAGCCCAAGAAGGGGCTTGCCTGGTCTTGAAAGCACACATACACCCATCCACTCTGGCTAAATCTTATGGTAGTCCACGAAAAAAAGTTATCCCGGCCCTCCAAGAATGCATTCCTCTCCAGGACTCATACAGATACCACCAACGGGAAGCGGTCAAATCCATTCGAAATTCAACACAGTGGAGCCGGAAGCTTTAGGGCAGACGCACACACCTAAGCAGCTAGGGACGTCTTGTTTCAGAGCGGGCCTCTCGTTGGCAATGAATAAATGTCCTATCAGTGGTTGCTTATTCTACCTTGCACTTTTTAAAACTTGTTCTTTTTCTTCCGTTGTCGTACAGTGAGCCCAGAGCGCGGATATCGTCCTGCAAAAAATAGATCCAAATTCTATCAAAAAAAACCAGCACTTTCTTGGAACTTGACCTAGGAGGAAAGATCTGTCTGTCTGTCTGTCCGTGGAGGTTGCTACTCCGCTGTGAGGGACTCCCGGTGCCTGCTGGGGTGCAGGCAGCCGTTCATCTTCAGGCTCTGCTCCTCCGCTGCCTCCATCTGCAGGTCGTACTCCTCGTCCAGGAAGTCCAGGGAGTTGTTGCTGGGCAGCCCCCGGATGGTGAACTTGTGAGATACTTTGGCCCACTGCACTCTGTTGCTGGCCACCCGCTCGTACAGTTCGGCAGACTTGGGGAAGAGGTCTTGGAGCAGCCTGGGGAGGAAGGAGGAGTCAGGTTTTACAGGGAAACCTAAAGACGTGAGGAAACGGTATGGGGGGGGGGGGGGGGGAGAAGTCTGACAACGCTGCTCTCCCTCATGTCTCTGACCATCTTTCCAAAGCTTAGAAACCTCTCTCCTCCTCACACCTGCACTCCCTCACTCACATTCACACTTCCCACCTTCCATTCTTCCCCTTTCTTCTTTACTCCTTCTCGCTTCCTTTCACATTTTCCATCGCTCTTTCCTTCCTCCCTCGTCTCTTACTCTCCCGCCCTCTGTCCACTCATTTCTCATTCCCCTTTCTTCCCCAACTCTTGCTCTTTCTCGGCTCCTCTTGCTCTCCCATCCCCTTCCCTTGCTTTCTCTCCCCCTTCCCCCTTCTCCCTCTTCTCACTCACTTGTAAATGGGCATGGCGATGTGCTCCATGAAACTGATCTGCAGCTCAGGGATGTACGCCTTCTCCCTGTCCATCATCTCACTGGGACGATTCCCCATGGCTTTCTCCTGAAAAAGGACAAATTCAGCACCTTCTTGTTAAATCCATTCCTTTTCAGTCACAGTTTGTCTCCTTTCCTTCACCCGACTACGCCCCCCCTTTCCCTTAGAGCTTGCAATACCACGCAGTGGTTAGAGGGCGGCGCTCTGACACCTTAACAGAAGCTCCTGGCACTACCCCGAGGGGGATTCGGGCTATGCCCGGCGGTATCCTCCTCTCTCCCACAACCTCCTTCCCAGCAGCAGAAGCCCCCTCTCCAGACCTCTGCTCTACCCATGGCACCCCCCCCCCCCCCAATCTCCCCCTCCTCTCTCCTTGGTTAGCATTGCTGTAGCTCGTTCTGCAGGGACAGCAGCAGTAGCTGCAGAAACGTAAAATATCTGCACAGGGCCTGGGAGCCATCGTGCACCCACAGGCCCTCAGGCCGCCTCAGCCCTTCTCCCACTCGTGATTATTCATTGCAGTCCCCTAAAAACGTGAGAGGTTGGAGGTCCCCCAGGACAGGGCTGACAACCACTTCCCTAGGTCCTTCAGCCTTCAGCTCTGCCTAATTCATTGTCAGACCTACAGCCCCCCCCTGAGATTCTGATAAGCAAACTCCGCAATCATAATGACCCCAGCACAACCTTTCCCAGAACAATCCTGTAAAATTACATCACTGAACAAACTTTGTTTGTGTGTGTGTGTGTGTGTGTATATATATATACAGAGAGAGAGAGAGACACACACACACACACAATACAAAAATGTTTCAGACATCATGTTACAGTATCTGATGAATGTGCAATCTGTGATTTTTGGAGATAGATCTAAAAAAAAAAAAATCCCAAGAAATATCTAAATTTATCAATTGAAAGATTCACACTACACTGAAGATGCCCATTCGGTTTGACACCTGGGGCGGCCACCCACCTCGCCCCTCCCAGCCTATGTCCTTGATAAGCAGAACCTGTAATAAGTTCTTTAAAAGAATTCACATCCATTTCATTACCTACCAGGTCTCCTTGAGAGAAGAATTCCTTGTAGATCAATTCCTTAAAAATATAAAGGAACATCATTATTCATAGGGGTTAGGAGATAACAAAAAGAAACACCCCCCCCCCAGCATGCTGTCTCCTGCACATCTGTATCTGAGAGGGGCTGAATGAGCAAGCCCCTCCTCCCCCAGCATGCTGTCTCCTGCACATCTGTATCTGAGAGGTGACCACCGCAGGCCTCTGAGCAAGCCCCTCCTCCCCCAGCATGCTGTCTCCTGCACATCCATATCAGAGGTGCTGACCAGCGCAGGTCTCTGAGCAAGCCCCTCCTCCCCCAGCATGCTGTCTCCTGCACATCTGTATCTGAGAGGTGCTGACCAATGCAGGCCTCTGAGCAAGCCCCTCCTCCCCCAGCATGCTGTCTCCTGCACATCTGTATCTGAGAGGTGATGAATGAGCAAGCCCCTCCCCCCAGCATGCTGTCTCCTGCACATCTGTATCTGAGAGGTGCCGACCAATGCAGGCCTCTGAGCAAGCCCCTCCTCCCCCAGCATGCTGTCTCCTGCACATCTGTATCTGAGAGGTGCTGACCAATGCAGGCCTCTGAGCAAGCCCCTCCTCCCCCAGCATGCTGTCTCCTGCACATCTGTATCTGACAGGTGATGAATGAGCAAGCCCCTCCCCCCAGCATGCTGTCTCCTGCACATCTGTATCTGAGAGGTGCCGACCAGCGCAGGTCTCTGAGCAAGCCCCCTCCTCCCCCAGCATGCTGTCTCCTGCACATCTGTATCTGAGAGGTGACAACCGCAGGCCTCTGAGCAAGACCCTCCTCCCCCAGCATGCTGTCTCCTGCACATCTGTATCTGACAGGTGATGAATGAGCAATCCCCTCCCCCCCATCATGCTGTCTCCTGCACATCTGTATCTGAGACGTGATGACCACCGCAGGTCTCTGAGCAAGACCCTCCTCCCCCAGCATGCTGTCTCCTGTACATCTGTATCTGACAGGTGATGAATGAGCAATCCCCTCCCCCCCAGCATGCTGTCTCCTGCACATCTGTATCTGAGAGGTGCTGACCGCCGCAGGTCTCTGAGCAAGCCCCTCCTCCCCAGCATGCTGTCTCCTGCACATCTGTATCTGAGAGGTGACCACCACAGGTCTCTGAGCAAGACCCTCCTCCCCCAGCATGCTGTCTCCTGCACATCTGTATCTGAGAGGTGCTGACCAGCGCAGATCTCTGAGCAAGCCCCCTCCTCCCCCAGCATGCTGTCTCCTGCACATCTGTATCTGAGAGGTGACAACCGCAGGCCTCTGAGCAAGACCCTCCTCCTCCAGCATGCTGTCTCCTGCACATCTGTATCTGACAGGTGATGAATGAGCAAGCCCCTCCCCCCAGCATGCTGTCTCCTGCACATCTGTATCTGAGAGGTGCCGACCAGCGCAGGTCTCTGAGCAAGCCCCCTCCTCCCCCAGCATGCTGTCTCCTGCACATCTGTATCTGAGAGGTGACAACCGCAGGCCTCTGAGCAAGACCCTCCTCCCCCAGCATGCTGTCTCCTGCACATCTGTATCTGACAGGTGATGAATGAGCAATCCCCTCCCCCCCATCATGCTGTCTCCTGCACATCTGTATCTGAGACGTGATGACCACCGCAGGTCTCTGAGCAAGACCCTCCTCCCCCAGCATGCTGTCTCCTGTACATCTGTTTCTGACAGGTGCTGAATGAGCAATCCCCTCCCCCCCAGCATGCTGTCTCCTGCACATCTGTATCTGAGAGGTGCTGACCAGCGCAGGTCTCTGAGCAAGCCCCTCCTCCCCCAGCATGCTGTCTCCTGCACATCCGTATCTGAGAGGTGCTGACCAGCGCAGGTCTCTGAGCAAACCCCCTCCTCCCCCAGCATACTGTCTCCTGCACATCTGTATCTGAGAGGTGACCACCACAGGTCTCTGAGCAAGACCCTCCTCCCCCAGCATGCTGTCTCCTGCACATCTGTATCTGAGAGGTGCTGACCAGTGCAGGCCTCTGAGCAAGCCCCTCCTCCCCCAGCATGCTGTCTCCTGCACATCTGTATCTGAGAGGTGCTGCAGGTCTCTGAGCAAGCCCCTCCTCCCCCAGCATGCTGTCTCCTGCACATCTGTATCTGAGAGGTGCTGACCAGCTCAGGTCTCTGAGCAAGCCCCTCCTCCCCCAGCATGCTGTCTCCTGCACATCTGTATCTGAGAGGTGCTGACCAGCGCAGGTCTCTGAGCAAGCCCGTCCTCCCCCAGCATGCTGTCTCCTGCACATCTCTATCTGAGAGGTGCTGACCAGTGCAGGCCTCTGAGCAAGCCTCTCCTCCCCCAGCATGCTGTCTCCTGCACATCTGTATCTGAGAGGTGCTGACTACCGCAGGTCTCTGAGCAAGCCCCTCCTCCCCCAGCATGCTGTCTCCTGCACATCTGTATCTGAGAGGTGCTGACCAGCGCAGGTCTCTGAGCAAGCCCCTCCTCCCCCAGCATGCTGTCTCCTGCACATCTGTATCTGAGAGGTGCTGACCAGCGCAGGTCTCTGAGCAAGCCCCTCCTCCCCCAGCATGCTGTCTCCTGCACATCTGTATCTGAGAGGTGCTGACCACTGCAGTGGGAGGCACAGCTGAAGGATTTTCTCCCCTTTACCAAGCAAATAACTTGCGCCACACTACGGTGTGAGGGGGAAGCAGATAACTTACTGCTATCTTTCTTGTAGTTTTCCAGCCCTTAGTTTGGTCAGAGAGGTCACAAGAGGTCATGAGAAGACACAGTAGCAGGCTGTGGTGAGTTTTATTTCTGGGGTCATAGCCAACTGTAAGAAGGAGAAGTCTGGATTAGTGGCATTCTGCTTATTTCCTGCTGATCTATGTTCTATGGCAGGTTTCATCCTCCCAAAAACCTTGACCTTCCCAATGGAGTCTGGCGGCAGGGCATCAACCTCCCACCTGCCCCCCTTTCATTACTGGACAGGTTCTCAGTCTCAGCCAAAAGGCCAGCAAGAGACCTTCCTCGGTGCATGGCTTCGACCTCCACATCTGAGCTTAGCTAATAACAGGCCAGGAAGCAGATCCTACTGATTCTCTGCTTAAGAATTGCTCTCCTGCGGGGCTCGGAGCGATCAGAAGCACCGCCCATGCGCAGAAAGGATCTAACCACAGAGAGGCCGGCGGCGCCTCGGGAACTTACCTGCAGCACGGGCGGGGGAGCAGGGGAAAGAACGCACCCAGGATAGGAGGGAAACGTTTACGCCAGGGCACAACCTATCACCTTCCTATTTATTTTTTTTTTTTTTTACGTCAGAAGCTTGTCGTCGTTAAGAAATGGACAAGAACACAACCTTGCATACATTTGCTTCTTGAGCAGGCAAGGCAAACAAAGAGCGTACAACAGAAATTCCACTTTTCACCCAGTGTCACGGCCATCAATATCCAGTTAGAATTTTAATGGTGTCCCTACATTACCCTCCCCCTCTCGTTACTTAACGAATCACATCCGTTGAGCAGCTGGGATTTAAAGGCGATTTAAAGGAAGGCCTTAGTGATTAACAGTTTAAGATCAAGCTCCCGCGCCGCGGAGAGAGGCTCTGCTTGCAGGCTCTCCCCCATACGGCTATAAAAGCTGTCCTGGTGTCAAAGCCACATTCTCCATGTACATCACGTTATGTAATGAATTAAGCCATTGCCAAGAGCAGGGGGGGGACCTTACTCTCGCCAAGTCATTAGCGTAGACTTTTTCACTAAAACTAAGGCCTTCCTGGCCCCAGTTATTTTTTTTATAATTCTGTTCCATATGGGCCTGGTTAGCTTGTCTTGTTAGAAGTATTTGTAGCTTTCCGGAGTGGCTGAAATGTCGCAGCAGTGCCCGGGCGATACTCAAATAATTACGTTCAGGGCACGTGGTACAAGCCACGGTGTCCATGCAGGCTGATGTGGATGCAAACCGCTTCCGTGGCGGGCGGTCTCAAACAAGCAGGCAGGGCTGCATATTACTCCATTATAAGTGCTGGGAGTGGCCAAGCGGGTTTCTACTAATCACATTCATCTTAAAGGAAAGAAGAAAGCTTTATTCTATGTTACATCCACAAGACAAATGGAGGGCTATATTGTCTTCCTTGGCCTTTACTATGTCCCCTTTAATAGCTCTGTATTTTTAGTTTTCTTACATTAGATATAAAGTCCCTCCTGATGCAGTTTCCACGAAAAAGGGTCCGTGTTTGGGGACCATTCACTTGCATTAAAGCCTTACTGTCTGTCTGACACATCACAAAACAGAGGAATAAAAACTGGAATTCTTTGAATATTTTGGTGGACATGTACATTTTTTTCCCATCCTTCTTAATTTAAGCATTGAATTCCAGACAGCACAATTTTTAAATCTTTGCGGTATTGTAAAGCAAAGCCTGAATGCAAGTGGCTGTGCTGTGCTGGATCTGGGTCCCTCAGCCAGCGGCGAGGGCTCCTTGAAGAGAGATCAGTGAGGGGGTGTGGATGACTGGTGCCCTCATAACATTTATGTAACACTGAGAAAACGATCAATGCATGCAGCTGTGCAGATTATGCTCCCTCATTCTTAATTCATAGCTCTGGTTTTTCTGTCGATCCATTAATAATAAGACTGTCCATTGCCACTGTCCAGGGGGACGAGAGAGAGAGAAAGCAGGTTCAGGGGCAGTGCTGCTACATTTATGCAAATTTATGCACATGAGGGGAGGGTCAGGTATCTCTCCTCTCCCTGATCCTGGTCTGTGTAAATGTTCGCAACCCTGGGGTGGAGGGGGGAGAAAGAAAGGACCTATGGGCCTGTGCCCGGACCTTTGACGAACCTAGCAAGGCCCCTGGCCATTCCCTGGATCTGGAGGCCAGGGAACTGAAAACCTGCTAGCCCCTATCCAAGAAAAAGAAAACAGCACCACTCCAGATTGGGTTTGGACTTTCAGTGGTTTTCTCTGTTCTGGTTGTGAGGGGGTTTCTGATTCACCCTTCCTCACTGGGAAGCTGTGCTGTCAGAGCTGGCTTCTGCCATCATGAAACGTTTCCAGCAGCTGTTTGGGAGTGAGGAGACCCGTCACTGGATCGCTACCCTTGGGACACAGGACCCAGGCGGGGTGAAGAGGACTGAACTTTGAGGATTCAGGTGGGATTTTTTTCGGGACTCCGATTTCCCTGCCCATCTGGGACAGTCTCTGTACTCAGCACAGGAGTGATAAGCCTCATACACCAGAGAGAGCCACAGATCTAGGCAACCCCAGCTGGAAGCTGACGCAATATTTATTAACAGGGCATTCAGGCCGATGCAATAATAGTGCGGGAAAATGGGCGCTCAGAGGTGAGCACCCGCTCGCCCAACGCGCGCCCAGCCACCTCTGCTGGGGGGGGGGGTTAGCATTAAAAGGAGGCGCTATGGACAATAGCGCGCCCCTAGCGCCTCCTTATTAGTGGAAGCCCAGGAGAGGTGGCTGTCGGCGGGCTCAGGAAAATTTTACGAGCATCGGTTTTCCAAACCCACTGACAGCCATGGGGGGAGGGCGCACTTTTTGACGCGCTAAACCCCTTACAGTACAAGGGGTAGTGGACATGCGTTGAAGCATAAAGAGAGCGATGGTAATGCACACACTGAAAGGAAAGTCACCTCTCTGCCTTCACCCCCACAGAAAAGAAGCCGCACCTTGGGTTCAAGCAAGACGGGAAGAGTGTGCCCTTTGGAAACCACTAAATCCATGAAAAAAGGACTACATAACAATATTGAAAACCCCCAAAGGTTTGCTGGGCAGTCTGGATTGGCTGCTTGAGTCTTTTCCTGCTGACATTTACTATGTTACTATATTTTCAGCAGCTGAGAATCCAAGTCTCCAGTAAAACAGCAGATCTCCCGGAAAATTCCCCAACATGGTGTTGACAACCTCTGGGAATGTTCGCTCTACCTAAGTCTTGTCTTCCAATCTACTGAACTGTATTGCACAGCCCTTTCCCTTCTGCTCTATTCTCTGAAAGGTTTGTTCACCCGCCTCCCTCCCTCCTTCCACTCGCTCAGATGACGTCCCTCATGCCCACCGGGCTCTCCATGCGAGACAGTAAGAGACAAGTTTCTCTGCCACCCAAGCCGAGACATGCCCAGCAGATCCTCACCTTCTGCCATCTTCTGCAGGTCCTTGAAGATGCGCAAATGGTGGGCCAGATCTGTGGCTAGGATAATGTCCCTCATCAGGTCCAGCATCCGTTGGTAATCCTGCAGAACCAAGCAGGCACCGCCTTGTTAAAGGACAGCTTACATAAACCCCACAGGCCTGAGGTGCTAAGGGGCTTCCCTCTTCTGTGACCATGAGTGAAAAGTTAAATACAGCTGGCACTGTGCCTTAGCACTTTTAAGGCACTCCCTTGACTTACGCTGTCATTGACAGGCTCACACCAAAGCTAGGCTCTTGCCTCACTGTGTGAGTGACATATATAGAGAACCCTTGTGTTACTGTGTGACTGACTGGTGCAGAGGACACATGACCCTATGCCCTTGTCTCCTTGTGTGACTGACTGGTGCAGAGGACACATGACCCTATGCCCTTGTCTCCTTGTGTGACTGACAGGTACAGAGGACACATGACCCTATGCCCTTGTCTCCTTGTGTGACTGACAGGTACAGACGACAGGAGCCCCCTTGCCCTTGTGTAATTGTGTGAGTGACAGATACAAAGGACACATGGTGTGTACAGTTATAAGAAACTTGTCCCTCTTCTGACCCACAATTGCTGTTCTTACACTCCAGCTATGGAAATTCATCCCCATTATGAGGTCAACGGTAGAATCACAAGTGGTATAAAGAAATGTTATCCTAAACCGTGTATTGAGCTATTAAGCAGAATTTAAAAACTAATCTTAAAAACATAGAAAAACTATGCTCTTACCTGCTAATTTTCTTTCCTTGAGTCCTACCAGACTCAAGGAAAGAAAATGTGCTCACCTACTAATGGAAATAGAGAACAAGTAGCTTGCTGAATTTCCCTATTGGGGGACTCCTGCAGCCAGCAGCCCTCTAGTATTTCTGTAACAAAGCAATGAAAAACCTTTCCCACTTCCCTGTTGAGAAAGGAAATCATTAAAAACTAAAGAACTTCCACCATCCATGGGGAAAAAAGTTCCAAAACACCGAGCATTTAACTATCAATGAGAAATCATTTGGCTGACTAAACATTTCTGCAGAACAGGCTGAAGGATAATCGAGCGTATTCTTGGACTAGTCTGGTAGGACTCAAGGAAAGAAAAGGTTTCCTTCATTTTCATCCCATCAGACTAGTCCAGATGCATGGAATCTATCCAAGCAATCCTCAAAGCGGGTCGGATCCTGCCAAGCCTGCTGTCAACGCCCCCTCTCTAGAGGCTGCGGTGTCTCTAGCCGGCATATCCAAGCAGTATGATCTGATAAAGGGATGCAAGGAAGGCCAAGTTCCTGATGCTCCACCCAAGAATGAGCCTGGATCTCTCTGGGAATCACAAATCTTTTGGAGACCAAGGCTGATTCAATTGCCTCCTTGAGTGCAATGCCCCCATGCTCAGTTACCTTACAAGGGCATTCCTAGGTACGGAACATAGAGTCATGTGATGCTCCACCCAAGAAGCCTCTGGCCATAGAAGAGGATAAATGAATAATCCGACCGAAAAGTGTTTGTAATCTTTAGATACCAGAGCAGTATGCTATACATATCTTGGAGTTGAAGCTCCTTCAATTTCTCCATCGTGCCTTTTTTCGTGAAGGCTGGCAGAGACATCACCTGACTCAGATAAAAAGTGAAACTACTTTCGGTAGAAAAGATGAAACTGTACACAGGGACATTCCCTTATCAGAAAAATTCAGGAAAGGTTCTTTGCACAAAAGTGCTTGCAATTCTGAACAGATAGCTCCAGAAACACAGTCTTGCTCCTAAATCTTCAATTAATGCCTCTCTAACAGGCTGGAACGATGTCAAACACAAGGCCCGGAGAACCAAACTGAAGTCCCAAGGTCGTTCTTACAGATGGAGGAAGATGCTTCACTTCTTTCAGGAAATACTAAATATCTGGATGAGATGACAGATGCCCCCAAGTAAAAGCCCTCTATAACAGGCAATTAGTGCCACTTGAAACCTGAGGAAAGCATGGGGGGGGCCTTGGCTTCAGGGAAGAGTGCCCGAGGACAGAAAACCTAGCTGACTCCAGCTTTCAACAGAAAAGCATTATATATATTTTCATTTGTAAATGCCATGATCGTGGGAGTAGCAGTAGATAAATAATTAAAAACAAACAAACAAACAAATAAATAAATAAATAAATAAATAAGCAAGCCATTTTATTCTTTACATAAACAGAAAGAGAGCAAACAGCCTGCTTACTTCAGCAGTGCTACATCAAAAGTCAGGCATTCAGACATACTGGGTTCTGGCACAGTCCCTGGAGCTTCCTCCTCTGTCCTGGGAAACATCCTGTGTCCTAAATTCCCACTCTGGGTATGTAAACTGGACTATGCTAGATAGATGGTCTCGGGATACTACTCCATTCACCCTTTCACAAGGGAATTTAGAACCAAGCCCTTTTGCAATCCAGCCTGCAAGAAGGCCAAGATCAACAGCAGCAGCAGCTTAAAAGCGTCAAAGACCTCCCATACCCTGACACAAACTTTCTCCTTTCGATAGCAAGGCTACACGACCAAATGGAGATGGGAAATCTAACCAAACCAGTAGAAGACCTTCTCTCTGTGGTAACTCCAGTGAAGCCTCAACCAGGAGCCTCTCAAATCTACATACCAAGGTCTTCTGGGCCAATGCAGAGACATCAGGACTGCTAATCCCTGATGGGCTCTTATGCTCTGTAAATCTCTCCCCACCAACGGCTATGATGAAACACAAACAGAAGACCATGGTACTGCAGGAGACAAGGCATCCAGCCCGGACGACCTTGGTTCTCTTCTTTGGCTGAAGAATCTTGCGACCTTTGCATTCCTTGAAGTAGTCATGAGCTCCATCAGTGATTTGCCCTACCTGTCCACTATTAGTGAGAAGGGGCGTACCATTAACTCCCTCTCTCCTAAATCCAAAGTTTACTGACTGAGATAATCCACCTGAATATTTTACACTCCTACTATGTGGGTTGTGGAAATAACCTTTCGATAACTCTCAGCAAAAGTCCAACTTCCAGAGCTATGGGAAGGCTTCTGGTGCCTCTCTGGAGGTTGACAAAGGTCACTGCTATGGCATTGTTGGAGAATACCCTTACCACCCTTCCATAGATCATCAGCAAGAACACCTGCAAGGCCTTCCTTATGGCCTTTGGTTCCAAACAGCTGGTCGACCACTTTGCCTCCATGATGTTCCAGAGACCCTGGACCATCCAACCTTGACAGTGTGCTCTCCATCTGGCATTCATCGTCACTGTTATCCAAGGGACTGATTCCAAATCCATTCCTCTCCTCATGTTCCATTCCTGCAGCCACCAGATCAAGCAGTTCCTGGATTCCACCTACAGTGGCAGACTCACATTAAAATCCTGGGACTGCTGTCTCCACTGTGAAAGGAGAAACCTCCGCAGTGGTCACATGTGTGCCTAAGCCTACGGAACCAGATCCAATGCTGTCTCCATGGAGCCCAAAACTTGCAGATAAACCAGGAACTTGGAAGTATGCCTCCTCAACAGGCTTCTTGTTTGACAGCAGAGCTTGAAAATCCTTTCTGATGTCATATAAAACTTTACTCTCTGCGTATCAATGAGGGCTCATAGGTACTCCAAGGACTGAGATGTCACCAGCTTACTCTTGGTGAAATTTATCACCCAGCCAAGCTTCTGGAGGAGCTGAACTACCTATACTGAGGCCATCCAACTCTCCTCCTCTGATTTCTCATCTGATCCCTACCCTCTAGATACAGGAGTGCCACAAGGATCTGCCTTATCTGCCATCCTCTTTAATATTTATCTTCTACCACTCTGTCACTTCATCTCCAATCTTGGCATCACCTACTTTCTTTATGCTGACGATATTCAACTACTTATCCCCATAACATCTACCATTGAAGAAGCAATATACCTCACAGTAAAATACCTCAATTCAATCAAAATTTTTCTCAACCAACTAAAACTATGCTTAAATATGAACAAAACCGAATGGATCTTAATAAAAAGAAACTTCTCAACTCATTCTTCTCAAATTCCCTACATTCAAATCGACAACTCCAACATTCAAATGAAAAATCCAATAAAGGATCTTGGCATATGGATTGATTATGATCTGAGTCTTAAGAACTGCATAGCTATAAAAACGAGAGAAGGCTTTCATAAACTCCAGATCCTCAAACATCTCAAACCATTACTGTACCCGAATGACTTCAGAACAATTCTTCAAACCCTCATTTTCTCAAGCCTAGATTATTGCAACGCAATTTTCTTAGGACTACCTAAATCCTCCCTAAAACCACTACAATTACTTCAAAATGCTGCTGCACGAGTGCTCACTGGCAAAAGGAAGTTTGATCACATCTCCCCAACCCTAAAAAACCTTCACTGGCTACCAATTTCACAGAGAATTAAATACAAATCCTTAACCATTCTACATAACGAAATTTACAAAGACAACAATTCATCTCTGGACAATCTGGACAACATGATTGCAATTCACAAATCACCCTGCCCTTCAAGATCTTCTGACAAATTACAGCTAATCATTCCTCCTCTCTCATCTGCGAAACTATCATCTATCAGACATAGAGCCTTCTCTATAGCTGGACCAACAGAATGGAACTCTATCCCAGGATACCTAAGTTCCATCAAAGATTCCAAAACATTCAAAAAAGAACTAAAAACATGGTTGTTTAGACAATCATTCACAGACTGAGATGATCAATTTATATCAATATCAACCTCATCTTGAACTCTAATACTTCTTTAATAAGTTTCTTCTAAATTAAACCTTAAATTGTCTCATTCTAACATGTTATACTCTGCTGCTGCCGAGATGTTATAACTATGTTTATATTGTGTTATAATTTATAACCTGTTCATTGTATGAAGTTGTTACACTGTAAACCGGGGTGAAGGCACTCAGCTATACTTCGGTATAAAAAAAGAATATAAATAAATAAATAAATAAATCAGCAAAATGTGGATACAGCGGTGGATTAGAATCTCCCTCCTTCCAAAGTGCTGCTGCCACTGCACCATAACCTTGAAGAAGGTTCTTGGAGCTGTGGCTAGCCCAAATAGTAGCACTTAAAGCTGGAACTTTTCCCCAAAATCGCACATCTGAGAAACAACTGATGATCTGGTTTGAGGGAGATGTGGAGATAAAGCTTGGTTAAAAGCAAGAAGGTGAGGAACTCTGTTGCTATGACCAAGTGCAGAGTCTCCAAGTGGAAATGGGGAACCCAAAGAGCTCTGTTTCAGAAGATATCGTTCTTCTTGTGGGACCATGAACTAGATGGAGTACTTCCCTTGTCACCATTCTTCCCCTGGCACCAGAACCACTGCTAGCAACTGAAGGAGATAGTCCAGAAAGTGGACCTTACCACAAAAAATTGAGAGGGAGAGATCATGAAAACTGTCTACAATACAATGAGAAAATGATAGTGCTTAATTGTCCTTTATAACACTCTGGACCAGTCCCTGAGAAAATTGGACAGCTGTCCACTTATTCGTACCAGTGGGGAACAGACCCTCTGATTCTCACTGACTCCTCCAGGGCTTCCTGTGCCTCTGTCCCTGAAAGGGATGAGCCTGACTGAAGAAGTTTTTACACTAGGAAGAGGACCCTTTTCCTGGATGATAACATTTGGTCTCCCTAAACCTAGACTTGCTTGATCCTGCTCATGAGGTATCCGGGGTCCATCTTTTGGTAAACTTTGGGGTTTAGTCTCCCCCAGATCCTTTACTAGCTTCTCAACGTCTTCTCTGAAGGAGAAGGTTACTCAGGCATGCCTAAGATACTGCCCAATTAGCTACAAGAGCCAGAACAAATGCCTGGCGGAGACTATTGCAGCCATGTTTCTCACCAAGATTCTAATGAGCTCTCCAGACCATCGTCTCTCAGGATCCCTACTAGAATCTATAGTGCCCAGCGCAAACAAGTCCTGGATATGTAATAACTGAAAACTGCCACCTGCAAAGCCAGAGCCGTGATCTCAAAGGCCTGCTTGAGTAACGCCTCAATTCGCCTTCCTGTGCATCTTTCAGTGTTGTTCTGCCTTTCGCTGGTATCATGATTTTATGTGATACCACCCAAACCAGTGCATCAAACTATGGGATCTCAATCTTGATCTTTTCATCAGCAGCTAGAGGGTACTCATTGCCCTGTCTACCTTGAGGTCGGCCTTCAGATCTGTGCAGAGGGAAAGGCGCATCCCACTTCGATGAGAAAAGACTCCTAATCGCCCAATGCATGGGAACCTTCCACCACCCTTCACTTCCTTGCTGTCCTCCCCCTAGAGCCTGAGTGATTATGGAGGTCAATTCCTCTCCTCTTCAAGAGATGGATAATGAGCAGGTCATCCCCATCACATGGCAGTCTCCCCCTTCTCTAGATTCCCTTCCCCAAGCTTATGGTTCTGGTCCACTGGACCTCTGATCTTTGCCACAAGGTCTCCAAATCTAAGGCCACAGACCTCTAATGCAGGTCCAAGCCTGACTCCCATCTAGGCCTTCTGGCCTGGCGTAGAGCTCTGAAGCCTTGTAAAGGGTGAAAGAGGAGGGAGGTGATACTAGTGGGGTTACCACGGGCCCTGAGGGTAAGTTCTGCTTCAGGCAGCGTGCTTGATGAAGGAGCAGCACAAATTCAAGGGAAAACAGAGAAGAGGAAGGTTGAAAGATCTCCTTTCACTCTGCACAGATCTTCCATCTCCTCAAGGTGCCCAGCCCTCCAAAACCACTGGAATAAGGCTAGTGGCCCTCAGACAGAACCAGGACCCATCCCCCACTGGGCCTTCCATCTCCTATGCTGACACCCAATCGACCCACACGTGTGTCACTGAGAAAACCCTGCAGTTCCTCCATGGTAGCCCCCCTGGTCTGGTCAACCATGCACCTTCCAAAGGAGTTTTCCTCTACTGCAGACAGCCCACCAGGCTGCCTCTGCTCACAGCACAAAGACCTCTGCCGACCCCCTCTTCTCTTTTGAAGGCAGGATAAAATGAGAATTGAGTCTTTTTTGCTTTTTTCCTTATTTTGTCAGCCAAAACTTTAATAATTGGCACACAGGCAGCTTTGCCTACCAGACAGAGCTCAGCCTGAAACAAGAGCTCAGCTACCCTTTACTCTTTTTTTTTTTTTAGAGGTAGGGTGTGAAAGAGGGAATGAGATGACGCTGGTTTTTTTTTCTCCCCAAGCAGATGGGCCAATGCTAGCCAAGAGCCAACTGACCCCCTAACTGGCCATACTATATTGGAGGG
Source organism: Rhinatrema bivittatum (assembly GCF_901001135.1). NCBI lineage: Eukaryota > Metazoa > Chordata > Amphibia > Gymnophiona > Rhinatrematidae > Rhinatrema > Rhinatrema bivittatum. The sequence continues at coordinate 16,534,136 of NC_042619.1, read as the reverse complement.
GAGCCATTTCTTCCAGCATGATCTCTGCTGCACGGGCTTAACTATTTACCATCAGCTGGAGACAGAGAAATACTGGGCTGGTGCTGGCTGCATGGTTTCCTATGCTGGGGGGGTTCAGCAATCTAGTTGTTCTCGTATTTCTATTTGCTGGTAGATAAACAAAACCCAAGTGTCTGAACTGACATGATGGGATGAAAAGGAAACAAATATTTTGCTCTCTGGGAAGAATCTAAATCTTTTCTAGCTTCACGCACAACTATGTGGCACTCAGGAACCTTTTGATCAGCACACAGTGCACGGTCTAGAACAGGGGTGAGCAACTCCTGTTCTCGTCTGACGCAAGCCAGGCAGGTTTTCATGACAGCCACAGGGAATATGCATGAGATGCATTTCCACGCAATGGAAGCTGTGCATGTAAATTCAACTCGTGAATAATCAGTGTGGATATTTTAAAAATCCAACCGGCTTGTGGAATTTGAGGACCGGACTTGCCTTCTCCTGCTCCATAACAACCCCAGGGTCACACTGTACCAAGAGCTAAGCATTGCCATGCACAGTGCACAGTCTGAACACTCCAGTATCCTAGTGCACCACCAGCCCAGAAGGATCCAGTCAGGGCCCAGTGCTGGCTACAATATCCCTAGTGTGGGCCCAGAGCTTGACGGATTTGTACCTGGAGTCTAGAAACGGTCCACCCTCAGACTGTGTAAAGAATCTACAGCCTTCCCAGTAGCACACTGAACTTTGAATCTAAAACAAGGGCACGCTCCCTCTGTGCACTGAAGGGCAGATTTTCAAAGCCCTACGCGCGTAAATCCGGAAGGATTTATGCACATAGGGGGGTTACACGCGCCGGGCCTATTTTCAAAAGGCTGGCAGTGTGCGTAAAGCCCTGGGATGCGTGTGAGTCCCAGGGCTTGAAAAAATGGGCGGGCGGGGGCAGGGGCAGGGGTGTGGCCAGAGGCCTCTGTACAGCTGCTGGGCCGGGAGATCGCGCGCTGGCACTCGGCCAGCGTGCGCAAGTTCTGCCTGCCTCTGGCAAGCGTAACTTCAACAACAAAGGTACGGGGGGAGGGGTTTTTGGGCTGGGGGGCGGGACAGGTAGGGGAAGGCAGGGGAAGGTGGGGGGGGGGGGGGAAGGAAAGTTCCCTCCGAGGGCCGCTCAGAGGGAACGGGGAAAGCCAGCTGCTCTCCCCGAGGGCTCGGCGCGCGCAAGTCGCACAAGTGTGCGCCGACCCCTGATTTTATAACATGCGTGCGGCCGCGCGCGCATGTTATAAAATCGGGCAGACATTTGTGTGCGCCGGGTAACGCGCATAAATGTAGGCCGCGCGCGTAACTTTTAAAATTTTCCCCCGAGTCTAGAAGAGGCCTGTAATCTCAGTACTGCAATAATCAAGAACCGGCCGACACAGCATGGGGCTTGCCACATCTGAATCTCACCAGCCTCTCATGGGAGCGTAGGTAGAAAGGGCAGGGCAGGGGCAGCCTCCCCAAACCAACTTACCTTCCTGGAGAACTGATCAAAGATATTACAGCCGTGGGAATTCAGGATGGCGATGGCCTGTGCAAAGTGATGCCTCTGCCAAGAGAACAGACACAGACACAGTGCGATCAGTGCCCTGACACAGTGCCAAAGGGGTCCCAGCACAGCCTGACTCCGTAGGCACACTTGCATTTTTCGGATAGGATATTAGAAAATTAACAAATTACTTGCAAGACCCCAAAACCGAAGGGTAAGGAATTTAACTTTTTTTTTTTTTAATCATGTTTTTATTCATTTTTCAGACAAAACAATTAGCATAACACAATGTCTAACACAAGAAATGGTTCTGTCACCCCCCCTTCCCTCCCATACTAGAACGGAAACACAAGGTGACCGTATTGCTCCCGTTATCCTAAACACTCCCAGACTGTGCTTGTCGCTAAATCTTCAGACTGCTCAAAACCCCTTTCCTGCCAGGCTTCTATAGCTGCTTAATCCGCTCCTGGGCTGAACTGGAGAGTACAAATTGCAACAAATGGGCAATCCACAGGTATTACTCTGTCCTCAGAGAGAAGGGAACGGTGTAAGGAAGTATTGTTGGGTGTTTTGGCGTAATAAATGAAACTGAATAAGAACATCAAGATATAATTAATGTGAGGGAATTGTTTACAATTGTTGTATGATTATTGGCACATGAAATATATGTATGTATTTTAATATCATAAGGATAGGTGCAATACTGTATTATGTGGATGAATGTGGTTTGAGTGATGAATGTTAAAAGATTTGATATGTATGTAAAATTAAGTGAACAAATAACTAATAAAATTTGTGCTTATAATAGACACAGGTATATACTATATATTTATTCTGAACTGGAGAGTGCCACGTCTTCATAAATTTCTCTCTGAACTTTTCTGACTTGTTGTTTTGCAGTCAGACATTCAAATTGTAATAGTTTATGAAGCCGTACCTGCCACTGGGACTCACATATAATCCAGACTGCCGCTAAAAAGGTTTTCCTCAGGCACAAGACCTCCAAATTATCATCAAACATACCTAGCAGACAGACTGGAGGAAGCCCTGGGATGGCCTGTTCCATCATTTGACTGATGTCTGCCGCAATATCAGCCCACAAGTTAGCTATCCTAAAACATTACAGACAACTTGGGTGGGACAGTGTTTTTAGTCTCCGCGCTGGGGAGGAAAGTAGGGGTAGCAGTGTTATTTTGTAAAAGGATAGCATTTAAGTTACCTTAACAAATTGGGGAGCCTATGGGAAGGTATTTGATTTTGGTAGGGATTTTACTTTCATGCTTAAGACTTATCGATTGAATTTTAACTTGGGAAAAATTCTAAAGATTCATCATTCACAGCTAATAAATGGTTACTGTCCGCCATCTAGAGGATGAAGCTCTGCACTGCACCTTCACCTGTTCACTGTCTGCTGAAGCCATGACAGTGAACACTGCTTCAGACTGTGATTCATTTACGGCGCATGCCTTAAAAATGTTATTGAGTCCGTACATCCTCCAGGCAACTTCAGCGTTGTGCTGGAAACCTGCTGAGCTTGTTCTAGGCTGAAATGCATGAGCTGACTAGCAGGAAATGCTGGAGGCTGCAGTGAAATCCTGAACCTACGGGAGAGCCTGGCACTAGTGCTGCCTTCCAGAGCACACGGCCATGAGGATTAGTGGTCACCTTGTACCCTGGAGGAAGGCCTTCAACGCCCAGAGCCTCAAGTCTCTCTGCCTCCCTTTCCTTTCATTGATTTCACCCACCCTTCTCTCACCTGCCAAAATGTATGTCTGCAGCTCTTATTCTTTAAAGAGAGGGCAGGAGCCAGGGGAAGCAGTCAGACTAAGGCAGGAGAAGCGGGGACATGGAGGAAGCACCAGAGATGGGTAGAGATGGTTAAAGAGGTGAGTGAGAGAGGGATGGAGATAGGATGGATAAAGAGGTGAGGAAGAGATGGGGAGGGGGAGAAAGGAGCAGGGGAGCGAGGAAGGGTGATAAAGGTAGAGAGCGTCCATGAGGAGAAAGAGTGAGAATGAAGCGGGGATAGTGAAAGGGGGAGATGGTGAAGGGGTGACAGGGGGAGGGAGACAGACAGGCAGGCCTTACCTCCATCACAGACCCTTCTGAACTATATAAGGCGGCCAGCACTGATTTCTGAAAAAGACAAGATACGAAGACAAGCTGTGAGCCCACTAAATGAAGGGACCAGTGTCATTGGTGCTACTAAGCCCTTTACTCCATGTGTGAGAAAGGTGGACCCTCACCCCCAGCATCACCAGGGCCGCCACACAGAAGAAGCGGTGAGGGGAAGGGTGCAGAGACACAGCGGTAATTTGCTAAAGAATTTTGCCGTCTGCATTGTTTCTATAGAATTTGAAAGTACTTTCACTTATTACATTGAAAAAGAAATTTGGAGGAGTCACAATTTTGTTGAAAGGAAAAATAAAAACCACTTAACACTTAGAAATACTTAGACTGGTTCCAAAACACCATGCCAAAGAAATCAAAACAAGAAACGTCCCACAGAGAATCTGATTTAACATTTTTCGTTATTCATCGGGAAAGTAATCATCGAGGGGGAAACATTTCTGAAAGGGTAATTTATAAAGACCAGAAATGTATTTTCCTATGGCAAACACTCATCCCCTCGGGTTTACATTGAGAGATAGAATGGCTTTCACTATTATAACATTTGCCTGCGCCTTCGGTCATTATCGGGATGGCTATAGCAATAATGCCCCTTATCTTGTATGAGACTTTTTATGCCTATTGTACACACAATAAGGAGATATGATACATTGCTCCAATATGCAATTGAGCAATGGAAATGCATAAACACTTTCCATACGACGTCAGTGAGTGTTTCTTTTTTCTGATTGGCCAGCAGTTGTTTAAATGCAGAGTCCACGTGTGCAAACGCGGCATCATTTTTGTAATAGTAAGGTGTGAGTTGGAAGTTCGGGGTTTCCCAACCTAATGGTGGTGCGGCTACAATGATAACATTGGGAGAGTTAAGTAACAACTTGTGGTTTGAACATGCTCGGGTATTTATTCATCGTAGATTTAAACCTTTTGAGGAGCGGGTTGACGTGATAAGGGGAAGGATTGCTGCAGTGCTTAGATGATTTGGGCAGTCTTCTGAAGCCGCTTTTGCTTCAGTATCAACACAGCACATTGAGGAGTCAGCGACACGGGTACCAGCAGGTATTCATCAGATTTTTGGAAAGTTTATGAACATTTGCACATTGATAACTTTTATTACATCTGCTGGAGAATATAAGACGGAGATAACATTCAGACATCAAGAAGAGCTTCAAAATATTTGAGGATGTAGATTCCGGTTACTCTCTTTTTTGGTTCCCTCATTGTATTGGCTCACAGTGATATATAATTATGAATGGGTATTCATTGTTTTTGAGATTAATCATTAGTGGCATACAAATAAATATATAAAAAAGGGTTCTTTATCTGAATTAACTTTTTTATCATGTGTTTTTTTGTAGCCGTTTGTTAATATGGTGACAAATCTAAAACATCTTAAGAAACTACAGGAATGCAACATAATTTACATTCCAACTCTTCTATATACCATTTGGAACCCACGATTGTCATATGCATCCCCTGAGGAAGCCTATATCAGGTGACACAGAGAGAATCCTACTTTGTCTGGACCACTTTAGAACTTTAATTGATTTTAGAGACATATTTGTTCTGTTATATAGAAGTTGGGCATTTTTTGCAAAATTATAACAGCTTTTCGTTCTTTAGATTAGGTTTCTTAAGACAGACCAGTCTGCTTACACAATGTCTGCTTTAGTGTTTGGATTAAATGTTACATTGTAATGTTTAAGTGTGATATATTTGTCTCTTCACATAGTATAGGTATCATTGTTTATGTTTAGATGTAATGCTACATTGTAATTTTTGTTTCCCTGTACATACCCGGATCAGTCCAGACCATGGCTTATATCCCCCATTCCAGCAGGTGGAGACAGAAGGAAAACTTGTGAGGCGCTCGGAATTACCCAGGAGCACCCTCTGTGTCCCATCAGTATTCTTCTCTCTCCAGCAGATGAAGGCTGTTTGAACCTGCGGTTCCCACTTAAATTTTCAAATCTTTGAGGAAAGTTTACAGAATAATTTTTTATTTCTTCCCTTTCCTCTCTCAGTGCTTTTTTTCTTTGAATGGATCAAGTTTAAAAAAAAAAAAAAGTTTAAGTTTTTCTAGTCAGTCAGGAAACTGATAGGAGGCTCTTCAGCTTGCCTGCGTGGCTGCCTCGAGAATAACCTTGTATTATTTCTAAGGTAGGTTTTCTTTTTCTATTAAGGTTTTTTCCTTCGTTCCTGGCCCTAGGGGTGTAAGCTGGTGGTCCAGCCGCTCCCCCTACCCTAAGGCTGACTGACCTGAGAGGCACCATTCCTCGGGGTTCAGGGAGCTGAGAGGCGCCATTCCTCAGCCCTATTAAAAAAAAAAAAAATTTAATAAAGAAAGTGAGCCGGGCCATTGCGGTCGTTCGCAGAGAACGTTTTGGCTGTTTCATTTGGCGGCTGCCAGGAGCGCTTTCGGGGGCAGTTTTTTGTCAGCGCCTCAGCTGTTTCCCTTCCCCCATGCCGCGAGGGACGCGATGTGCCGCCTGCGGGGAGCCTGGGACTCGGCTCTCCCGAGAGGGGATTTGTTCCAAATGCCTCCCTGGCGGGGAGGGTTCCTCAAGGGCTGACAGCAGACCGAGCAGTCATTTTTCAGCCCGTCCTTCTTCGGGGGTGGGGGGTCGGCCCCGTTCCCGTCGAGCGGGGGAACGGCGGCCATTTTGAATGCAGATGCGTCTGTGTCAGCGCATCCACAGGGCAGCCCTGATGCCGATTTTGTTTGGCCTCTGCCCGTTTTGACTCCGATTGACCCCCCCGGGAGACCCCTCAACTTCGGGGACAAGTCCAGGACTCAGCTCTTTTGTTCCTTCAGATGGGGCCCATCCCCCACCTGCTTTTTCGGCTGATTTTATTTTATTAATGCGTAATGCTTACCTGGCCCACATGTTTCAACAGGACAGTGTTCCTTCTGGACCCTCTCCCCCCAAGGTAAGCAGTTTGGAGGGTGCCCGGGACGTTTCGGAGACTCCCTCAGGTCCTACTCAGGCTCGGGTAGTTCCCATTCCCAACTTACCGGACCCGGGGCTCCGGCCGACCCGGATCCGGATGGTGCTGCGGACCTGGATGGAGCTTTGTCCAGCATGCACACGGAGGGGGATGATCCCAGAGTCTTGCGGCTTTTTAAAAGGGATGAGCTGGAACCGCTTATTTCCCATGTACTTTCTGAGTTAGATACAGATGCGCCTCAGGACCCCCTCAGGCTCAAATACGGGGGTGTCAAAAGATGATCCTGTTTTAGCGGGACTGCGTCCTCCTGCAAAAACTTTTCCTTTTCATCCCATGCTGTTGCAGCTGCTCTCCAGGGAATGGGATTCTCCAGATTCGAGCCTCCAAGTAGGCAGAGCTATGGATAAGTTATATCCTCTTCTGGAGGAATTCTGAGAACTTCTTAAAGTTCCAAAGGTAGACGCGTCGGTGGTCACCAAGAGGACCACTATCCTGGTGACAGGGGGGACAGCTTTGCGCGACCTGCAAGATCGAAAACTGGAAGTATACCTCAAGAGGATTTTTGAGGTGTCAGCTTTGGGAGACAAGAGCAGTGGTCTGCAGTTCTCTAATGCAAACAGCAGGTCCTTACATAGATAAAGTTTGGAACCACCAGGACTCTTCCTTGAGCTGGCCGACCATCCAAATTGAGCAATCGGAGAAGGGCCTTGGTCCGGGAGGTGACCAAGAACCCGATGGTCACGCTGACAGAGCTCCAGAGTTCCGCTGAGGAGAGGGGAGAACCTTCCAGAAGGACAACGATCTCTGCAGCATGCCACCAATCGGGCCTTTATGGTAGAGTGGCCAGACGGAAGCCACTCCCCAGTGAAAGGCACATGCCAGCCTGCTTGGAGCTTGCCAAAAGGCACTTAAAGGACTCTCAGAGCATAAGAAATAAGATTCTCTGGTCTGATGAAACCAAGATTGAACTCTGGCCTGAATGCCAAGCATCATGTCTGGAGGAAACCAGGCACCACACATCACCTAGCAAATACCATCCCTACGGTGAAGCACGGTGGTGGCAGCATCCTGCTGTGGGGATGTTTTTCAGCAGCTGGAACTGGGAGACTAGTCAGGATGGAGGGAAAGATGAAAAGTACAGAGAGATCCTTGAGGCAAAGCTGCTCCAGAGCGCACTGGACCTCACACTGGGGCGATGATTCACCTTCCAGCAGGACAAGGACCCCAAGCACACAGCCAGGACAATGCAAGAGTGGCTTTGGGATAAGTCTGTGAATGTCCGTGAGTGGCTCAGTCAGAACCTGGACTTGAACCCAATCGAACATCTCTGGAGAGAACTGAAAACAGCTGTGCATCGATGCTCCCCATCCAACGTGAAAGAGCTGGAGAGCATCAGCAGAGAAGAATGGGAGAAAGTCCCCAAATCCAGGTGTGCCAAGATGGTAGCGTCATACCCAGGACAACTCGAGGCTGTAATCGCTGCAAAAGGTGTCAAGTACTGAGTAAAGGGTCTGAATACTTACTGCATGCAAATGTGATAGTTCAGTTTTTAAAAAAAATTAATTTGCACAAATTTCTACAAATCTGATATCGCTTTGTCATTATGGGACATTGTGGGTAGATTGGGAAGGGGGGGGGGGAAATACATATTATCCATTTTAGAATAAGGCTGTAACATAACAAAATGTGGTGAAAGTGAAGGGGTCTGAATACATAAGAAGGTGCCATACTGGGTCAGACCAAGGATCCATCAAGCCCAGCATCCTGTTTCCAACAGTGGCCAATCCAGGCTACAAGTACCTGGCAAGTACAGAGGCATTAAGATATTCTGTTTTATTCACCATTCCCTTTCCTAATAATTGGGCAGATAAACTTATTTGTTAACTATAAGAGAGCCAAGAATATTCAGTGAGGCAACTGCACCACTGAATATCTCAAACAGGTTAGCTGGTTAACTTGTGCAGCTGGATAAGTTTATCCAGCTAACTTGTGCAGCCGGATAGCTTCTTGATATCATCCTCTTAGTATCCACTCTTCATCTGACTCCAAAAAGAACATAAGAAGTGCCAGTCTGGGTCAGACTAAAGTCCACAGAGCCCAGCATCCTGTTTCTGACAGTGGCCAGTCCGGGTGGCAAGTACCCCCATCACATCCCCAGTAGTTGATCTGTTTCTTGCACCTCACTCCCAGGGATAAGCGCCGGCTTTCCCAAGTCTACTTGGCTTATAACTGTTTATGGACTTTTCCTTCAGGAACTTGTCCGATCCTATTTTAATCCACACCATGATGGTAACTTTTAAACAGGTGCGCAGGCACACATGTAGATGTTCGTCAGCCTGTGCCCAGGGACACGGCCATTTTATAACTTACGTGCGTATATGTGCCCATTATAAAATAGCCTGTCTGAGCACACATGTGCATGCAATTTTAAGTGGACCTGCACCTAATTGCGCAAATGCTGCTTTTACTGCGTAAGTGGGGGGATTTTAAAAGACACACATCCCGATGCCATTACCAGTTTTCCCAGTTCATTCCCAGTTTGCCCGGGTAAGGGACAGGACTTCCAAAACCCCCTAGTTTAATAACCTCCCTTCTCCCCTGTTAGCCCTGACCCTTAAAACCCTGCCTATCTATTGATCTTCATTTTATGATTTTCACGTCATCCGTAGCAGAAGGAAAGTCACACAGCAGGGGACCCCGGTGCATGTCTGTGCATGTAAGTATTTACGTGCTAATTTCAAGTTAAAATCCAGGAATGCCCATGCCCGCCCAAAGTTGCTCTGATCACTTTCTCGTCCAAGGAGCTGTAAGTCCACGCTATCCAAAATCAATTGCCATTCTTCCACATCTTTTTCACAAGAGATTTTACACATCCCCAATGGCAAATAAAAGACTTTGGAAGCAGGAGGAATTGCATCTGGTGGAACCTTTAGTATAAATGATATTTTCTTGAACTTAGCCCCAGGAGTCACATTAGGGGATCTGTGGGAAATTAAGAAGTCTTGGGATGAGATAATCTGGATCCATTTTTCAAAATGTCCCTTTTGGAATTAATATTTATTTATTTATTTATTTTTAGATTTTTATATACCGGTGTTCCTGTATTAAAATACAGATCACATCGGTTTACATTGAAACATAAAAATTACGCCAAGAGGCGGTACATATAACAAGGTTATAGAACTTGGAAAACATGGAAAACAGGTTCGAAAAATAACATTGAGAAAATTGTATAGTCTCTTTGAGAAACCAAATCATAAAATAAGGCGTAATTGTCTAAGATAAATGTGATCTGCAGAAGGGATTGCGATGGTGAGAAAATCTTGATAGCTGGAGGTAAAAAATAATCAAAGTTCTGGAAAAGCTTGGCTAAAGAGCCAGGTTTTAATTTTCTTTTTGAAGGAAGCGAAGCAGATCTCAAGGCGGATGTCTGGCGGGAGCATGTTCCATTGGACGGGTCCTGCTAAAGAGATGGTACGTTTCTGATGTAAGGATATTGTTGAAGGAACATAGAGTGTGCCTTTATAAGCTCCTCTGATAGGTCTAGATGAAGAGTGAAAACGAAGTTGGGTACTTAAGTGGAGTGGGGATATGTTGTAAATAGATTTATGAATTGCTGTGTATACTTTATAGAGAATCCTTTGCTTAATAGGCAGCCAGTGGAGGAGTTTTAGTATGGGGGTTATATGGTCTCTTTTATTTGTATTGGTAAGGATTCTAGCTGCAGAGTTTTGAATCATCTGGAGGGGTTTGATGGATGAGGTAGGGAGACCAAAAAGGAGCGAGTTGCAATAATCGATTTTTGTTAGAATAATGGCTTGTAGAACCATCCGAAAATCATTGAAGTGGAGAAGTGGTTTCAATTTTCTCAGGACAAGAAGTTTATAGAAGCAGTCTTTAGTGGTGGTGCTTATAAATTTTTTGAAGTTAAGCTGATTATTTATTTATTTTTATTTATTTATTTAAAGTCTCTTTTATACCGATGACCGTTCACACATCGCATCGGTTTACAATTAAACAGTAACAGATGGGCGGAAACCCTTACATATAACATTGTAAAACAGCGTAACTTTTGGGCGGGGCCCTTACATGTAACTGATAAAAAGGAGGCTAAAACTTGGAAGGGTATAGAGCTGACTATACTGGGCAGAGTCCATGTAGTCAATAAATAGATGCAGCATAATCACTATATACATATAAGAACAAAACTATAAACAATAGATAATGACATAAATAGCCGATTCAAAAGTACCAAATCGAAGGGCATAATACAGATTCCACAGGGTCGAATTCCTTAGTCATATAGTAGGATTATTAGTTAAAAAGAGTTTTAGTAAAACAGGGGGGTTTAAGTAATGGCTGGTGAAATCTGGTAAGCTTGCTGGAAGAGCCATGTTTTCAGTTTTTTTTTGAAGGTAGGAGTGTATGTTTCCAGGCGTATATCAGAGGGCAGGGAGTTCCAAATAGATGGGCCGGCGAGAGAGAAAGCTCTGCTTATGGTGGAGGATAATTTAAAAGATTTGATAGGTTGGGCGCGTAGGGTTCCTTGGAGGGCTGTACGTGTTGGTCTAATCGAAGTACGGGGGAGGAGTGGGGGGTTAATCCAGTTAAGGTTAGCGTTCAGCAGACTTTTGTGGATGATAGAAAGGGCTTTATAGCGAATTCGGAAATGTATAGGGAGCCAGTGAAGTTCGATAAGTGTGGGGGTGATGTGATCTCTTTTTTTTGAATTAGTTAGAATCCTAGCGGCAGCATTTTGTAATAGTTGTAAGGGTTTAGTATGAGTAACGGGAATGCCTAGCAAAAGTGCATTACAATAGTCTACCTTAGATAAAATGATAGACTGGAGTACAGTGCGGAAATCAGAAAAGTGTAGCATAGGTCTAAGTTTTTTTATGGTTTGGAGCTTAAAATAGCATTCCTTGATGATGGATTTAATAAAGGGTTTGAAAGTAAGATGGTTATCAATAAGAACCCCAAGGTTGCGAACGTGTGATGGGAAAGATGTGGAAGAGTATGCAGGTGGGATGTCTGGGAGCGGGGGCCCATTTGATATGATTAAGAGTTCAGTCTTACTGGGATTTAGAGCTAGTTGCATGTCGTTTAGTAATGTTTTGATAGAGGAGAGACAGGATTCCCATTTAAGAAGAGCAGTTTGAAGAGAGTCCGAGAAAGGGAAAATGAGTTGCACATCGTCCGCATATATGAAATGCTTGATGTGGAGGTTAGTGAGGAGAGTAGTGAGGGGGAGCATGTATATATTAAAGAGGGTGGAAGAGAGGGAGGAACCTTGGGGAACACCTTGGGGCAGACTAATGGGGTCTGATTCATTGTTATCAACTAAAACAGTGAAGAGACGGTCCTGGAGATATGATCGTATCCAGGATAGGGCATTGCCAGTGATCCCGATACTCCTGAGGATGTCGAGGAGGACATCATGATTGACTGTATCGAATGCCGCTGAGATGTCAAGCATGGCAATCAAATAGGAGGAGCCTGAGTCAGTTCCTTTAATGAGGGTGTCATGTAGGGAGAGTAGTAGGGTTTCAGTACTTAAGTGCTTTCTGAAACCGTGCTGTGTAGAAGGGAGAATATTGTTTTGTTCCAGGTGATCGGAGAGGCGTGAGTTGACTATTTTTTCAAGGACTTTAGCTAGGAGGGGTAGGTTGGAGACGGGTCTGTAATTAGATAAAATGTCAGGGTCAAGATTAGGTTTTTTGAGTAGTGGTTTAACTACTGCTTGTTTAAGAAATTTAGGGACCGTACCATGCTCTAAGGAACAATTAAGGATATTTGAGAGAGGTTTGGAAATCACTTCGGGAATGGCTAGCAGGAGTTTAGTGGGGATAGTTTCGGAGGGATGAGATGAGGGTTTTAATTTTTTAAGGATATTTTGTACTTCAAGGGAGGATGAAGAGTCAAAAATTGAGAGGGAGGCTGTCGAGTTGATGGCGGGCAGGCAGATATTGATGTTCTTATGTGAGAAATGTGCAGTGATGGAAGAGACTTTGTTTTTGAAAAATTGAGCTAATTCATTGCAGCGATTTTTAGAGTGATTAACTGGGAGTTGTGTGGTAGCAGGAGAGGTGAGGTCCGCAACCATAGTGAATAGGGCCTTGGGGTTATCTTGCATGCCATGTATTTTTTTAGCATAGTAATTACGTTTAGCATGGAGGATAGAATTTCTATATTCATGCATTGTTTGATTATCTATCATGACGCCTAGATCACGTACATATGGTGAGTGATTAATTATAGGAGTGGTAGAAATGAGTGGGACAGCTGGGTATATTAGATTGTTATTAACGTCATGATTGATAATTAAGATCTCGGTTTTGTTGTTGTTGAGAATAAGGCTGAGACTGGATAGAAGATGATTGATTAGTTGCAAGCAATTATTCCAGTGAATCAATGTTTTGTGTAGGGATTCTGAGATTGGGATGAGTATTTGGATGTCATCCGCGTAAATGTAGTGTGTTAGGTTTAGATTATTAAGAAGACGACAGAGAGGGAGAAGGTAAATGTTGAAAAGGGTTGGAGAGAGGGAGGAACCTTGAGGGACTCCTTGATTTGCTGGGACCGGGTGTGATTCTTTGTTGTTTATCTTTACCTTGAATTGTCTATTAACCAGGAAGGACTTGAACCAGCTGAGTACTGTTCCCTTAATGCCTATGTCTATCAGACCTTGTAATAAAGATGAATGGTTGACAGTGTCAAAAGCCGCAGAGAGATCTAAAAGAATAAGGAGGTGAGGTTGTTTTTTATCCATATTAGTTAGAATATTGTCGGTGAGAGAGATAAGTAGGGATTCAGTGCTTAACGATTTACGAAAACCGTACTGGGAAGGTGCAAGAATGTAGTTTTCTTCCAGGTACTCTGATAGTTGTCTATTGACTATCTTTTCCATAATTTTGGCGATCATTGGCAAATTGGCTATTGGGCGGAAGTTAGCTGGATCTGTGGCCGGAAGATTTGGTTTTTTAAGAAGAGGTTTAAGAATTGCTAGTTTAAGTTGGTCAGGAACTAGACCTTGGGAAAGAGAGCAATTAATGATATCGGCAATTGGCTTTGAAATGGTATTCCTTATAGCAATGAGGAGGTTGTTTGGAATTGTGTTTAAGGGATGAGAGGATGGTTTCATTTTCTTGAGAATATTTTCGATCTCAAGAGCTGATGTGGTTTCAAAAGTTTCTAGAGTCGTATTTAGTTTTGGTGGAGTATTAGGTGGAGATGGAGGAGAAGAACTAGATGAAGAGAAAGAAACAGTCAATTTATCAATTTTTTCCTTGAAGTATTCAGCTAGTTCGGAGGCTTTGTTGAGAGCTTGATCATCTGGGATGGTAGGAGGGGTTGGTTTAGTGAGGGCAGAAACGTAGGAGAAGAGTGCTTTCGAATAATAGCCACATTGTCTTTAATCAATGCCATATTTGCATCTTGCAAAGTTGTAATTTGCTGTTCCAAGACTTCCACGTTCTCCCGTTCTTCAGCCAGAGTGGACTCAGGCACTGAGACTTTCTCATTAATAGCTTCTCCGTTGTGATGACCTCTGCTTTCACCAAATTACTGGCTAAGGGGACCAGGGCCAGTATCAGTGCTGCTCCAACCCTTGGAGCAGTCACCAGGATGCCCACATCCCCCAAAACACCCAGACTCGCCAAGCTCGTTCGCACTCACCGAAGCTACCACGGGAGCCACAAAATTTGGGGGGTGTTCCAAATATCAACAGTCAGGCCCCTCTGACCCAACCCGCATCCAGGTTTGCTTCCTCTGTCTCAGGGACGCCCAACTAATCCCATCTTTTGACATCACCTGGAGCCAGAGGCTGTGAGCGTGTGTTGGGACCCGATGACGTTTCAAACTCTAGCTGAGTACAGCAGCCTCAGCCGCAAAGACAAGTGATGCAACATCGCCAGCAGCACAATGAAGAGAGCGGTCAGTGGAGGGAGTTCAGAGTAGAAAACCTTCACCATGCTTTTTCTCTTTACTGTGAGCTACAGTTAGTCAAAGACCTTTTAGTAAAGAAAAAGGCAACAACTTATATCCCCCACTGAGCTGCTGGCTGCTGCTGCTGCTAAACCAAACATGCCATCTCGGGATCTCTGCATATTCCTTTTTAAACCATCACTGAGGACAATTTATGTTAAGTCACCTTGTCCACTTTGCAAAGTCTGGACTGGTGCAATAACTCAGTGGCGGTGCCATGTAGGAGACTCAGGGATGATACCGGGCCCAGGAATGGGGATGCTATGGAGGTGGCATTCACAGCCATATAGAGGGAGGGAGTCCCAACTCTCGCCCTCAGTGATTCCTACTAACTTGTATAAGGCATACTTGGACCAGGCTCCAAAGGGCCTCTTTGGCAAGGACCATAGCTGCGATGACCAGGCTGGGAGTGATGTCAAAAAGAAGGGGAAAGCCCCAGTAGCTGCACATGACAGCTCATAGCCTGAAGCAACAGTGAAGTTGCTGAGCAGTAAAATTAGTTTAAAAAATGTGTGGACCCAAAAGCGGATCCAAGGACCCTCAATGCTGCGGAGTGGGAAATTCCTAGACTTGGGATTTTGGGGAAAGGAAGGGAAGAGTGTTCTGGTCATTGCTCAATAGTGACACCCACTGAGTGGCTCAAACGCACAACTGTACCTGGTTTCTGAGAGAGCAATGGTTTCTACCTCTCGCTTGGTGGACTGCTGACATAATGACAGGGGTGGATGAATGGGTGGAGAGGGAATAAAACAGAGTAAAAAAAAAAAAATCTCATGTAGCTGGAATAGTATAATAGCTGTAGTTGGGGCAGAGTCCAATTGACCTGGCAGCCCAAAGATGTAGAAGGAAACAGCAGGACCAGAAACAAAATGAAAAGGTTCGATCAACCTAGAACTGCATAAACAATGTTTGTGATAAGAATGGCCCATGAAATCTATTTGAATAAGTTTCCACATGTGTCTGGAGAGATGTATGCCTCATCCAGTTCCCATGTCTGCTACTTACCGAAGCCACCTGGAAAGAATTATTGGTTCCTCTGTGGTCAAGGTCATGACACATACAGGAAACAAACAAGGCAAAGATTTCAATGTCTCTGTAAAAGTCAAAGAAACAAACAATTACTGCAGTGAAAAAGAGAAAAACTGGTTTTCCAGACTCCTGGGGCACTGGTTTAGGTAGGGAAAAGCAAGTTTGCTTATATAAACAGAGTTCTCCATAGACAGCAGGATGAATTAGCCATGACATGCGTGTGACGACATCCAATGGCGCTGAACGTAGGCTTCTGACTTAGATCATAGAGCATTTTGCACCCCTAAGCATGTGCAGGAGTTCCTGCACTGTCTCGTGAGCCCTTCAGTTCACTGCAAAGCTTAGCTAGCTAGGTAGTCAACTCTCCAGGGAGGCGGGCAGGTATTAAGCATGGTTAATCCATCCTGCTGTCTACGGAGAACTCTACTTATGGTAAGCAAACTTGTTTTCTCCATCGATAAGCAGGGCTGAATAAGCCATGACACACGTAGCATCCCAAGCTGCTTGGTGACAACCCAGACCCTCCTCCCCCCCATGGACAGCAGACTGCTGGTTGAACAGGCTGTGGGAAACTGCCATGCCATTTCTCTCTATTTTTCTAGCTTGTATATTATTATGATATTATTTATCTCCCTGTTTTTCTAGTTTGCATTTTATTATGATATCATTCATTTGCTAGTTCCTCTACCATTTCATATTGCAAGGTACCTCTACTTCTTCAGTTACCCTCTGTCTTCTTCTCTTCCTCCTCCACCCCTGGCCTAATTAACTCCTCCCTGCTCCCCCCCACCTTCCCTATCCCTGCTCCCTGCATTTCCCCCCCTTCCTTCCCCCCATGTGTGCTTATATATGCTTTCCCCCCTCCCTGTGTTCCTTTTCATCAGCCTTTGTCCCTCTTTACCCCAGCCCTCCTCTCCCATCTCCCCTCCTACCTTCTCGCCCCCCCCCTGTGCTCTTACAAGACCCCTTGTCTTGTCTTTATTGTACATTGTTCAAGATTGTATATTGTTTTACAAACTTTATTGTACTTTCTTCAAGATTGTATATTGTTTTATTGGCAAGTTCATGTAACTTCTGTTGCTGTTTTGTGTTACTTTAAGGTACGGTTCCTATTATAAGTTCTTCCTGTCCTTTTTCAGCCCAACTTCCGCCGGTCCTTAGCTCCTCCTCGTTCTCCTTCTTCCCACTGCCCCCCGCTCCCTGTTTTTTGTATTTCCATAAGTTATATGTAAACCGATATGATGTACCCACGAATATAGGTATAAAAAAGTTGCTAAATAAATAAAGGTATGAATTGACGACCAAGTTACAATTTGCAAATGTCTTTGATAGGGACTACTCTTTAGGTGAGCCACTGAGGTAGCCATAGCTCTCACTTGATGAGTCTTGACAGAGTCCATAATCTGAAGGTCAGCCAGATCATAGAAATGTGCAATACAGTCTGCTAGACAGTTAGACAACATGCTTTTGGAAACAGTCTGTTGGAATCATAAGAGACGAAAAGCTGAGGAGCTTGATGATGATGTTTGAATTCTCTTCAGATAATAGGCTAAAACTCATTTTTTTGTCAAGTGAATGGAGAGTCTTCTCTTTATGCACATGAGGTCTTGGAAGGAATGTGGGCAAAACAATGACTTGATTCAATGGAACACAGAAATCACTTGAGACAGAAATTTAGGATGAATGAGGATCACCATCCTGTTGTGGAAAATTGTAAGTACGAAGTATAAGAAACCAATGCTTGTAGCAGACTGAATATTCTAGCTGAAGTGATGGTGACTAGGAATACCATGCAAGAAACTTTAAGGAAGCTCTTTCCAATGGCTGGAAGGGAGGTTTCAACAGGTGTGCTAAGAAGAAGTTGAGATCCAATAGTACAGGTGGTTTCATAACCAGAGGCTTCGTGTGTTACAAGTCTTTCATGAATTCTGATACAAGAATAAGCAGCGATGGCACTAAGATGTATTGACAGACAATGCACAGAGATCCGATGAGGAGCGGAAGAACAAACACTACTGCAAATCTTTTGGAGAACAAAGGTAAAAAAAACCTATTCACCAGATCTGTGATTCTGTGTGATATTTCCAGATGTAGAGAGGGATCCCTAGGTTGGGTAGCCTTTACTTCTGCGTCAGTGGTACTGAAGACTTTTCCATTGATGCTGCGGACTGCAGCTGCCTACGTCGACGGTGCTAGATGCTCCTGTATTGATAGAGCCCGCATTGACAGCATCTGTGCTGATGGCGCCAGTCATTACTGCATCAACAGTGCCTGCACCTATGTCAACGGTATCAAACACTACTGCATCAACAGCCTGTATTGAATATGCTCTCCTGCTGCCAGACTTCTATGTTGACAGTCCCAGAGCACCTCATCTTTGATGCCATAAACCCCTAAAAGACTTGGTGTTTCTAAAAGCTGCCCAACCTCAAAACTACAATGAATTTGGAATCCATCACAGTAGAGATGGGGCACCCTGCTCTAGGAACTCCTGCTCATCTCAGAACAGAAGAGGTTGAGGAAGCCCCACTTTGGGAGAAGAGCTGTTATTGGCTCCTGTATAAAAAACAAACAAATTAATTATACATACATTTTTCTTTTTTTTTTTAACAGCACAGAGTGGGCTGTTTCAGAGGCGACTAGGACAATTAACAAAAAAAATAGCAGGTGAGAACAATGCCAAAAGGCAGAAAAGAAAGTGAGAAAATACACATCCATGCAGAAACTCAGACAAGGAGGAGTGAGAGAGAAGGTCGGTGTGAGCTGGGAGGCACCCGTTTGAGCTGCCACGAGGCAGTAGAGCGACTATAATATCTGCTCTACGACGCGGTGAGACTGAGCCCGGACCGAGTGGGCGGACCCGACTGGTGACATCATCAAAGGACGCCACCGGGAGACTATAATATCGAGGGTCCTGTGGCGCGCAGCCACCGGCGCGCTGCCAAAGCCGCGCGCCAAAGGGGCGCGCCCCTAGTAAAAAGATTTTTTGTCTTCATTATTTACTTACTATAATGGGCAGGAAACGCAAATCTAAGAACTTTGCTTCCTCACCAATAACATCAGTGCCGAGAAAAACTGGACCCATGGACTCCCACATAGTACGTATGGGTGAGTCCATTGGAGAGGACGTTTTAGAAGGAAACTCTCTTTCGGGAGTTTCCTTAAGTCCTAGGTCCTCGCAACCTCCCATACAGCCTAGAAGAGAAGTAGCACAGGATAGCATTGTAGGTATAGTACCACTGGGTGATGCAACCCCCAATAGAGTGGAGGAAGCTGACCCAGTGGGTATTATACAATTTCCAAACCTTAATATGGTGGATCCAGGAGTAATTGTCAATACAAGAGTAGAATGTCCAGGAATAATTTTTGAACCAGGTAATGAGGTATTAGACAATGAAGTTGAGCCAGAGAATGTTTCATTATTAGATCTATGGAAGCTCACGAAGAAAATTGATAAAAAGCTGTCTAGTTCTATCACTAAGATACATACTTTTTCCGTGGAAACTAGGGGAAAGTGTGTGGAATTAGAAGATAGAACCAGTAAAATTGAAAAAGGACTGGGTAATCTGAATCCATTAGTTAATAATTTGCAAGCTATCAGTGCTTCATCTATAAAAGACAATCTCATATTGCATAATAAAATTGAAATGCTTGAAAATGATTTACGTTCAAACAAACTTAGACTGTTAAATTTTCCCGAATCAAGATTAATTTCCGCTTTTGAATTATATAAAAAATATGCAGTAGAAATGTTGTCTTTTGATGAACTACATATCCCCAAACTATCTAAGTTGTACTATATTCCAAGAGGGAAAACATTAAAGGCTCAAGAGGATGGATTGGATACAATTTTCTTGAGGATTCCCTGGACAATATAAATTCTAGGGCAACTTTGTTAATATCTTTTTCCTTGAGACAAGAGAAAGACTTGTTCTTCTCAAAGTATTTTCAATTTAAAGATGTAAACTATTGTGGTCAGAAGATACAAGTCTTTCCTGACGTTTCGCGAGCCACACAGGCACGGCGTAAACAGTTTTTGTCTCTCAAACAATCTGTTGTAGATATGGGGGCAAGTTTTTACTTAAAATTCCCCTGTAAGTGCCAAGTAATGTACCAGAATAACAAATTTATTTTTATTGATCCTATGCACTTAGAGCGTTTTGTTAGGGATAAAACTGTAACTAAATGATGGTTTATGGGGTAGGTTATAAAATAAATATTACCCAGCTCATGGTACCTGTATCACACTTCTCTGAGATGTGGACTAGATAACCTAGAATATGTGTTTTAAAAAAGTATATGGAAATATTGTATTTGATTTTTTTTCCTTGGAATTCCTGACTATATCATTTGTTATAAATGTTATATTCAATAAAAAATAAATTTAAAAAAAAAAAAGAAAAAAAAAGAAACTCGGGCAAAAAAAGGATTGGGGGATTCACAGGGCAGTGCGCATGCATGGGAACTCCCACGCATACTCAATAGAGTAAAAGCTCTAAAGACCTCAGAGAGATGGGTCTATTCAGCACCATTTGATGACATCATTATGTAAAATTACTCCTTCACTTTGAGAACCACAATGAATGCCATCTGAAACTATGTCTCAAAAAAGTACACAAAAACCTCTACAATTTCCGTTCTATTAGAACCTGAAGTGTGCAAAACATTTGATATGGGTAACTCTCCATGGGATAGAACTGAATATACCGCAATGAACCAGCCCAAATATTCTTGCGCAGCCTGGGTGAAAACCTTGCGGGTTGCATCTCTTCAGATATTTGCTGTGTGGCTCAGGAATTCTGTAGAACCGAGGCCATGGCTGAGATTATGAGCAATAAATGGAAAGAGTCATAGGTATATACTGGGCACATGGTAAGAGACACCTAGAAGGGGCTGTATTAGCACATAACTGAAACTTGTCAACTACAGCGCCAGTCATCGTGGCCTCATCCTTAGCTAATGCTGAAGCTCTGACTATGGATGCTTCTGCTCACAAGCTTCAACATAAGAACATAAGAAATGCCATACTGGGCCAGACCAAGGGTCCATCAAGTACAATATCCTGTCTCCAACAGTGGTCAATCTGAGTCACAAGTACATGGCAAGTACCCAAACATACCAAGCTACTATTGTTTATTAATTAATAGCAGTTTATGGATTTATCCTCTAGGAACTTATCCAAACCCTTTTTAAACCCTGTTATACTAACTGCTGTAACCACATCCTCTGGCAATGTTTTAAATGAGCTACTTCCTAACTTCATGGAGTTCCCCCTAGTCCTTCTATTACCTGAGAGAGTAAATAATTGATTACATTAACTTGTTCAAGTCCTTTCATGATTTTGTAGACATATTCCCCCCCCCCAGTCATCTCTTCTCCAGATTCAACAGCCCTAACTTCCTTGGCCTTTCTCATAGGGGAGCCGTTCCATCGCCTTTATCATTTTGGCCACCCTTCTCTGCACTTTCTCCAATGCAACTATATATTTTTGAGATGCTGTGACCAGAATTGCACACAGTATTCAAAATGCGGTCTCACCATGGAGTGATACAGAGACATTATGACATCCATCGTTTTATTTGACGTTCCCTTCTTAATAATTCCTAACATTCTGTTTGCTTTTTTGATCGCCACAGCACACGTTGCACTTGTCCACATTAAATTTAATCTACCATTTGGAAGCCCAATCTTCCAGTCTTGCAAGATCCTCCTGCAATTTATCACAATCTGCTGGAGATTTAATTACTCTACATAATTTTGTGTCATCTGCAAATCTGATCACTTCACTCGTCGTACCCCTTTCCAGAACATTTATAAATATATTAAAAAGCACCGGTCCAAGTACAGATCCCTGAGGCACTCCACTGTTTATCATTTTCCACTGAGAAAATTGACCATTTAATCCTACTCTCTGTTTCCCGTCTTTTAACCAGCTTGCAGTCCACAAAAGGACATCGCTTCCTATCCCATTACTTTTTAGTTTTCTTAGAAGCCTCTCATGTGGGACTTTGTCAAACGCCTTCTGATAATCCAAATACACCACATAAATCAGTTCACCTTTGTCCACATGTTTTTTTACCCCTTCAAAAAAATGTAGGAGATTTGTGAGGCCAGACTTCCCTTGGGTAAATCCATGCTGGCTGTGTCCCATCAAACCATATCTATCTAAATGTTTTGTGATTTTATTCTTTATAACAGTTTTCCAGGATTTTTCCCAGCACAAAAGTCGGGTTCACCAGTCTATAGTTTCCCAGATCACCCTGGAGCCCTTTTTAAATATTGGGGTTACATTGGCCATCGTCCAATCTTTAGGAACAATGGATGATTTTAATGATAGGATGTGGTTAGTGCAGTTAGTGTAGCTGGGTTCAAAAAAGGTTTGGATAAGTTCTTGGAGGAGAAGTCCATTAAGGGCTATTAATCAAGTTTACTTAGGGAATAGCCACTGCTATTAATTGCATCATTAGCATGGGATCTTCTTAGTGTTCGGGTAATTGCCAGGTTCTTGTGGCCTGGATTGGCCACTGTTAGAAACAGGATGCTGGGCTTGATGGACCCTTGGTCTGACCCAGCATGGCATGTTCTTATGTTCTTAAATAATTGAAATAGGTCTGAAATTTCATTTTTTAGTTCTTTCAGAACCCTGGGGTATATGCTATCCGGTCCAGGTGATTTACTTCAGTTTGTCAATCTGGCCTACCACATCTTCCAGGTTTGGTGATTTACTTCAGTTTGTCAATCTGGCCTACCACATCTTCCAGGTTTACCGTGATTTGGTTCAGTTCATCTGAATCATCATCCTTGAAAACCGTCTCTGGAACTGGTATCTCCAACATCCTCTTCAATAAACACCAAAGCCAAGAAATTGTTTAATCTTTCCACGAAGGCCTTATCTTCTCTAAGTGCCCCTTTAAACCCTTGATCATCTAATGGTCCAATCGACTCCCTTGCAGGCTTTCTGCTTCAGATATATTTTAAAAAATTTTTATTGTGAATTTTTGCCTCTATGGCCAATTTTTCAAATGTTCTCTTAGCCTGTCTTATCAATGTCTTATAATTAACTTGCCAATGCTTATGTTTAATCCTATTTTCTTCTGTTGGATCCTTCTTCCAATTTTTGAACGAAAATCTTTACACTGCATATTATGTTCATTATTGCCAAGCGGTCCCACCACTGTTACCTCGCTCACCAAATCCTGTGCTCCACTGAGAATTAGATCTAAAATTGCTTCCTCTCTCGTCGGTTCCTGAACCAATTGCTCCATACAACTGTCATTTATTCCACCCAGGAACTTTATATCTCTAGCATGTACCGATGATACATTTACCCAGTCAATACTGGGGTAATTGAAATCTCCCATTTTTACTGCACTGCCAATTTGGTTAGCTTCCCTAATTTCTCTTAGCATTTCACTGTCCATCTCACTATATTGTAGAAATTCAGCCCCATTAGTGTCACTAAATGCAAGAAAATACCAAGAGCACTGAGATACATGTAAACCAGGTACTCCACAAAATATTCAGAATATCAACAAAGTGGTTAAATTATACCACTAGCCAGCAAAGGTTTGATTTTGCTAACGAAGGTCTTCTTTTAGAGTTGGCAAGGCTGAAAAGCCTTCTTTACAGAAAGGGTGGAGGTTGCCTGGAATCGTTGATCAGCAGAGGTGATGGCAACCAAAACCGTGACAAAATTTAAACAATGCTTGAATAGATTAGAGGGTGGTGTTAAGTGTGATGAAGGGAGATAACCAGAGATTGTTTAGGGACACAGCAGACTGGGGCAACTGGTTGGACTGATTTTAAGGACATTTTATCTGCATGTTTCCTGCAAACACCAGTTTCAGTGGTTAACAGATAGTAAAAAAATGTTATATTCCATCTTACATATTCCACATTTTTATCACGCTCTATATTTTTGTTTTTATTATTTAAGATTTTATATAGGTACCAATTATAGATATTGTTATTAATAATTTTTTATAGTTTTTTAATGGGAGGTTAAAGTTGATTAATGGTAGGTCGTGCTGTAACATTGATATACCAAACCCTGGCTTGTGCTTAACAATACATAATAAGTTGGTCACAGTATGCAGTTTCTTGAGATGACCATCCATTCCAATCTGTATCACTTGTCCTAAGCAATATACCACCCCTTGGTTGATAAAACTGATATCCTTTTAAATACATCATCACTGTTCTTTTAATATATTTTCACTGTTCTTTATTATTATTAGTTGACCAGTTTATATTTAATACTTCAGTTGTTGATTATATTTGAATCCATCCTGTACCATTACCTGATCATATTTTGTTCTTTGTTATTTATCTTATAGTTTTTTAATATTTAATAGTCTGTATATTATTTTTTATTATTTAATATTTTGTTCAGCATGGTTGTATATGTGTATTTTTATATGTTTATATATATTTATATTGATTTCATTTATCTCCATGTAGCCCCTGAAGCAGCTCTAAATAGAGCGAAACTCGGCCTGAGTCGGGCTTTTTATATCAATAAACTCCTTGGTGTTTACCAATCTTCTTCGTTTGGTCGCTACTTGCAACGTTGGATCGGTTTCCGGTTTGTTTCTTTGGATCAGAATAATTGGGCAGGCTGGATGAACCCGTTGGTCTTTCTCTGCTGTCATCCAATTTGCTGCTACAATGCTACGCTGTTCCCATTTTAGGAAGGAGACGCCTACTTATGTGGTTACAAATGTGCCCTAGTTACTCCTTCTCTGTCCTGTGCATTTCTGGTGGAAGATTAAGACATTTTCATTCCCCATCCTCCCCCCACCCCCAATGTCCATTCACTACATATGAGGCCCAGCCTGTTCCCCTCTGACTTCTCTTCCGATGACCTACTCCAAGTACTTGCTCAGCTCCAGGTTTTTGTACAGAAGATAGCAGAAGTGAGAGACGGAGAAGGCGTGCATCCAGTTGTGATATGGAGGGTCTCTGTAGCCCTTTTTCACCATCAAGCAGAACCTGCAGAAGTAAAAAGGCAAGTGACAGATCAGCTCCCAGTCCACCTCGGCCCTTGCCAACCTCCTAAGTTGTCACCGTTTCCCGCAGAAAGAATCTGGCTGAGTGAACAGATTCTTCGTACAGCATTGTGACATTTGGATCTTTACTGTTACTGGAGTGGTCCTCTGCATGCTTTCCTCGATACCAGCATTACGCCTTGCTATAAAGGACCAAATTTAATGACTTGCTCTCCCCCCAACTTCAAGTATTTCATTTTTGCTCCAAATTTAAAGTCCTTGGGAAAAAATGGAATTCAAGACGAATTCACAGCAGGAAAAAGACAAAGACAATACAGGTGATTCCTCTGCACAGACTTTTGGGAAATGCCACAAGCGTTTCCCCAAAGCCTAAGTTTGGTGCTAAATAAAAACTGTGTGCCCTGTGAACAATGCACCCAAAGCACTGCAGGAAGGAGATATTGGGGGGTACAAGCCCTTCAACAGGGCTAGTGAAATCTTAGACTTCCGGCCTTGCGCCATTCCCAAAGTTATACACTTTTACACACAGCTCTCCGGCTCCTCTGTTAAAGTATTTCAAGATGGCGATCCATTACTGACCTTTGCACGGTGACATTCACAAGATCAGGCGTGCCAGGTAATTCTACCAGACTATGAGCAATACTGGATCAAGTGTGACAGAGACCATGAGCGATAAGAAACTGTTCTGTACCAAGAGTGAGAGAGGATTCTGATAGTCACTAAGAGCTTCATTTTTAAAGCCATTTCCTGGGGTCAATTGGCTTGTCTGAAATGTGTCCTCCTCTATGTGGCATGCATATTTTTATGCAGGTTAAAAAGTGGCACTCCTAGAGAGGGTGTTTGTGTCAGGGAGGTAAAACAGTGTGCAAGCATTTGATTTTCAAATATACATGTACAACTTTGCCCCGAAGGGCCATCTGCAATAAAAAGGAAGTGCAAAGTACGTGCACCAATTTTGTACATGCGCTACTTTAAGGTGGCTGATTTTCTGTGTGCATCCTGTGTGCAGTCTACTGAGAATCACCCCCAACGTGACACAGAACTCCATTGGATCAGAAGTGCTGGAGGAGTTTACCAGAACATGGGCAATCGGGAACTTTACCAGAGGTACCAAGAAGGAACCTACCTTCCCAGTGTCTGACGATCAATTTTGTAGCTGTTAATGAAACCCATATCTGCAAACATGCTTAGAATAGCCTGTAAGGAAAAAGAGAGGACGTGGATGAGCACAGAACTATGCACCATTTATAGTATTTTCTGACCAAGAGAACCAGAGCAAGAAAAATAGGGGCCTGTTTTCTAACAGATCCCAGTAAAGTATTAGTAAGATGTGTAATTTACATGGCAAAACATTAAAATCTGCAAGGGTAGGGACGTCATTTCTCAAACGTATTCTCCTCTGATAACCCAGGCTCTCTCGGTGTTACATACCGGGGCACTGTCCTGGCTGTGGCTCCTCTTTGGAAGCCAGGTATACCTAGTTAGTCTCCATGATGGTTTAGATGTGGCACTGACTGCCGAGGAGAACCGAGTGAACGGGGGTACGACAACATGTGGGAACCTTGGCACTGGGACTGACATTCATATAACTTGCATGCATGCTAGTACAGGCTACGTGAGTGTTTGGGGTTTTTTTTTAAAGAGGTTTTTATTTCTTCTGTTCATGCCTGTTCATTGGTAGCTCATGGTGAATCACATTCATGTGCTGTAGGTACTTCCCTGTCCCCAGAGGATTTAGAATCTAAGTTCTACATGAGGTAATAGCAAGCGAAGTGATTTGCCCGTGGTGACAGGAAATGTCTGCAGGATTTGAACCCTGGTTTCCCTGCATCTACCTCCTGGTATGTTGCTGTGTGTACCCCCCCATCACAGACAGTGACAGAGGGCTCAGTGGATCAGACGTCTGCACAGCCTTCCCGGATGACTCATCCTACAACATTCAGAGAAGCTCCAAATCCAAGCTCAAGGCGAATTATACTTCAGCTACAGAAGGACTTACAATGCAAGCTGTACCTGAGGCACTGCAGGACAAAGTGACTTGCTTAAGTTCACAGGGACTACTCGTGGGACAAGCAGGATTCAAAATTAGTTGCAAACTATTCTGCTGAGCTAAGAGACTGATATTCAGCGCTACTTAGCCAGATACATTTTTACGAATGCCGGTATATAAAAGTTTTTTACGAATTTTTACGAATGCCGGTATATAAAAGTTTTTACGAATGCCGGTATATAAAAGTTATAAATAAATAAATAAATAAATAAATAAATAAATTAGGGCTTATCCAGGTAAGTAGTGGCAACTGAATATCTGGCCACATCATCAAGAGGCTGCCACTTAGTCGGAGAACTAGTTATCCAGCTAAACAGTTAGCCGGCTTAGTGGCGGGCGGGGCGAGGGCGTTCTGGGGAGAAGTTGATCTAGTTGGATAAGTTATTAATCTAATTTGGATATGCAGAGTTAGCTGAATAACTTATCCAGCTAAGTGTGGTCGGCCCCTAGGGCTGGATAAACCTATCTGCTAAATGTATCCAGCTAACTAGCCAAGCCGCACAGTGGCTGATTATGGACTTCTGTGTTTTAAATCATCGTTACAGTACTTTCCAACATGAGCTGTGCAAAACTTAAAATGTAATTGGAAAGCAGTTAGAAAGTGCCAAGATTTGTGTATTTTATTAGATTTGCTCCACGGCAGATGAAGGCAGATCAGGGCTGAATTTGATTTTCCCATCTTTCCATTCCCTGACTGTGCTTATGTTATTGAACGGCGCCGCCACGAGCTGCTGGTCCAATCTGAGTGTGAGAGGGGAGGGCTATGAGCAGACCGGCTCTCCACTAGCACAGCAAAGGGAGCAGCGGAGTCAGGGGCGGCTGAGGCCAGGGGTGAGATAGCGCCCCTCCCCCGCCTTCAAAGCATGGTACAGGTCAAAGCATCAAGAGGGGCAAGGGGGGTCTCTTTGCAGTCTGCCCCTTTCGGTGATTTCAAATGCTGCGGACGGGGGAAAGCAGGGGTCAGAGTTCCCAGAGGAGTGGCAGTGATAGCCCTACCACCTGCCTCCCACCTTTTCCCTAGCATTTCCCCCCGGAGAAGTGGAAGATGGGTGAATGGTGGGGGTCTTTGTGTGGCACACTCTCTCCGGGCTGGTGCCCTAGGTGAGCCCCCTTACCCTCATCACACGCAATTACAAACTCTGCATTTATAATAATCAATTTTACGTGAATAAGGACATTGAGAGTATACAGTTTTCTGAGGTAAAAATATCACAAAATATCAAACCTGCAAAAACACACTTGGAATGCATACAGTATTAGGCCTATAGTAATGCATCTTGGGTGTGGGCGTTACCCTCAGAAAACCCAGAACAAACTGAATTACAATATTTGTAAACCTCCCATACTAAAAGAGCATTAACGGCCAGCCCTCAAACAGTAAAAGTCTTAGCTATGTAAAGGCAGCACTGCAAAAATTACCCCAGGCCTTAAACACCAATACCCCTCCTATTAGGAAAACGGAACAAGCCGAGCTGCTATACAGGAACTACACGTTCGCAGAATCCCTCACCTCAGTCACACAGAGCAACAATGGAAAACTGGAAATGCCATTCCTCAAAACAATAAAATCAAGGAATAGAAAACCTCAATCATAATAATAAAAACGTACTATTAAAACTCATATCGGATGAATAAAATAACAGGCAATAATTAAAAACTCATAAAAATGATAACATTTACCAAACATTGATAATATTTCAAAATAGCAGACAATATAACACCCAATAATTAAACTAATAAGGATAAAAAAAATTCCCACTTTCCATATCTGAAAACTTTTGATTTCTAGTCACCCTGAGATTTTCATGGATTATTATGGGAGTTAGGGGCAGGGAGTGGGAGTAGGAATTTTCTCTTCTTATATACACACACATACATGCTCTCTCACATACACATGTTCTTACACACACATACAGATGCTCTCACACATGCTGTCTCACTCAGATGATCTCATACATGCTGTCTCACTCACAATCTCACACATGCTGTCTCACTCAGATGATCTCACACATGCTGTCTCACACATGCTGTCTCACTCAGATGATCTCACACATGCTGTCTCACTCACAGAATCTCACACATGCTGTCTCACTCAGATGATCTCACACATGCTGTCTCACACATGCTGTCTCACTCAGATGATCTCACACATGCTGTCTCACTCACAGAATCTCACACATGCTGTCTCACTCAGATGATCTCACACATGCTGTCTCACACATGCTGTCTCACTCAGATGATCTCACACATGCTGTCTCACTCACAGAATCTCACACATGCTGTCTCACTCAGATGATCTCACACATGCAGTTTCACACAGTTGCTCTCACACAAGCTCTCTGTCATATACAAGCACATGCTTTCTCTCATGGATTTGCTCTTTCACAAACACATACTCCCGCTGTGTCACTCACATGTGCTTTCTCTTTTTTTTGGCTGCTAGCAGCCGCCATCTTTCTTCTTCGGGCATCAGCAGGGCCGCCTCTTCTTTTTCGGCCACTGGCGGGTTGGGCTCCATCAATGGCCCACAGGGCCTTCTCTTTTTCCTTGGCCGCTGGCAGGATGGACTCTTCCAGTGGGGCACAAGTCCTCCTCCCTTCTTCTGCTGCAGCGGGATGGGCTCTGCTGGCAGTGCGTGATTCTTCCTCTCTTCTTCTGCCACCAGCAGCGTGCGGGACCTCCTCCTTTTTCGGTGGCAGGGTGAGGGAGCTGCCAAGCATTTTGGGGGCACTTTTTGCTGCTCCAAAATGTTGCTTTCTGAAGCCTCCGCCTCACCCTGTCTCATTATAGAATCACCCTGAGTAGCGATTCCTGGCTGGGAGCCAGAATGTTATGGGTTCAAATCCCAGTTGGTAAAATATACTGTGGAGCACACAGCAAGCCTAAAGCCTTCGCAATAAGGTATTACCCAACAAAGTTTTCAGTAAGATAGAATTGCCACCTCAGACCATTATCACTGGGTCCTGCAAAAACAATACTTGCTTTAAATTTTAAGTACATTTAACCCATGCCCTTGAGTTCTGCAGGTTTCATTTGCTTAAACAGTCCCTCACCTAAATCTATGTATATCCCTCTTACATACACACACCATGCTTTTGTGTCCTCGTGAACTGGCATTTGCTCTCTTCCTTGTTTTTAAAGTCCAACAGCAATGTAATGTTACCAAGTATTCTCCCCTCTGTGCTTTACTACATTCTGAAACCAAAGCATAGTTTAATGTGAGAAAACCCACAACCACAAGTCACTGCCATCATCAAACTCTCTGATGGGTCACCGTGTCGGCTGGAGCAGAGAACACAACCTTCAGTCTGAAGGACTCACCATGGAAGTATCATCTTCTGGGAGGGACCTTGGAGTGTAGGTAAAACTGGCAAAACTGGGATCAATTTCACATCCGGGCACTATTCCATAGCTTAACAGCTTTGTATATTCATCGTCTGAGACCTAGAAGTAAATTCAAAATCAATTATGTAGCCAAATTCTACTGGATCTACACTGCCCCTGCTTCCTGGAGTTACACTGTCACCTGCTTTAGAGGAGATCTGATCGACTCCAACCTTCCTCGCACCACCATACACCATCCCTAAAGCAATAATAACAGGATCTAGAGAAAGACAGTGCCATCTCCTCCTCAGCTGGGAATCTGCATTTCATCCTGCACTTCCTCAACTCTAGTGAAGTTCTGTCCTATGTTCCGTCCTATGAATGTCATAGAATATCTACAAACCTCAGGGGATACCTTCTTGACCTGCGAACATGTTTATTACATAAAAACTCACAATTTGGCTTTACCGCTTTGAAAACACTGGCATTAGATGTCAAAATCCACAGAAGCCTGGAATTTCCCCACACAACTCTGATAAGATTCAGCTGAGCACGTGGCCTGTGAGGCAGAGCATCTCAGCCAAATCACCAACTCATGCATCACTACAACATGGCTGTCACCAAGTGTGGCCTCTTCCATCAGGATCTTAAGATCTTCAGGTCAGAGTTGTCATGACCAGATCTGGAAAGATTAGGATCATTCTACAGCTTGCAAGTGACGCACTTTATCAGGTCCTCGGCAATCTGGTCAGAGAGACAGTTAACTAGGTAACTGTCCCTGGATATTTGGTGGAACGGAGCTGGGTTAGTGTTCTGCTGAATATACATGGTTAGAGCTACCCAGGTGACTTCAGAACAGTTATTGTCCCAATCAAACTTACCTGGCTATCTTTACCTACATAACAATGAACATCAGCGCTCATGGGATACAATTTAACTCCCCCCCAAAAGCAGTTTCTTTTCACCTAGACAAAATTTAACTGGGGACCGGAGGGACAGAGTTTTTACCCAAAAGTTACCTGGACAAGCCTCAGAGTATAAATCTCCAAAGAGATGCTACTTTCACTGGCTGGCTGTTTCCACTAACTAAGGTCTATTAGAGGCTATTTTGGCTACCCAGAGGTCACGTGTCATTCTCCTACCTTCATGTGGTACATCATCATCTCGTTTGCCACATGGCTTCTATACTGAGCCTCGTGCACTTTCTTGTAGAGCAACGACTGCAAAAGAGGGACACAGGATGCATGAAACAGGACAGCGAAGCCTGTATGTACACCAGCAATGGACTCTTAAAGCATGGACTACTTTTTCAGCTGAAGTGACTGATTTTTCATAACTTATGTTGTGACTACCATGTAAGCAAGATGAACAGAGAGGCCCCAGGGCAGGAGAACTAGGCAATCTCTTAGTGTGCCAAACGTTTAGGGGGCTGAGGAGGATGGAAAACATCCCAGAAATCTTTGGAAGTCACCTGCCCACTTTTAAGACACCCAAAGTACTACCTGCAAGCATTTTTAAAACTTGCACCAGGAGATCAGCAGTCAGGACATCAGATGTGCTGGCCTGCAAGTTTTAAAAATGCCTGAGGTGCGGGCACTGGCAGAGCCCACCTTGCCAGCAGCCTAAAAATACAGAGGCACCCCCCTTCCCCATCTATCTCTGGGGCTGCTGGTATAATCCATCCTGCCAGCAGCTGAACAATGCAGGAGTCCTAGAGCATGCAGCTACTATGATTAGGAGGGGAGACAGAGAGGGAAATGAATGCTAGGTGTTAGGGAGAGAGAAAAGGGAGGGAGGTCCTGGGTGGGTACAGAAAGAGAGAGAAAGATGGTGCTGGATGGGTGGCTGGTCAGAGAGTGTGTGTTGAGCGTGTGGGGGTTGGAGGGAGAGAGAGAGAGTGTGTGCTGAGTGGGTAGAGGTGGAGTATGAGAGAAGGAACTGAGTGGGAGGGGATGGGGAAAGTAAACTGGGCAGGTGACAGGTAGAAAGAGTGTGTGCTGTGGGTGGGAAGTGGAGTGAGAGAGAAGGAACTGAGTGGGTGGGGGTGGTGAAAGTAAGCTGGGTAGGTGACATGTAGAGAGAGTTTGTGCTAAGCAGGTGGGGGGGGGGGGGGGGAGAGAGAGAGAGAGTGTGCTGTGGGTGGAAACTGGAAAGAGAGAGACTGTGTGTACTGAGAGAGTGGGAAGTGGAGTGAGAGAGAAGGAACTGAGTGGGTGGGGGTGGTGAGAGTAAGCTGAGTAGGTGACTGGTAGAGAGAGCAACAGTAACATGGAATATACGTAGTTTTTGGGTGCTTGCCAGGTTCTTATGGCCTGGATTGGCCACTGTTGGAAAAAGGATGCTGGGCTTGATGGACCCTTGGTATGACCCAGTATGGCATGTTCTTAGTGTGTTGAGCAGTGAGGTGAGAGAGTGTGCCGTGGGTGGGAATTGGAGAGAGAAAGGGGTGCTAAGCGGCAGGATTCAGAGAGAAGGAGGGTGTTGGACAGATGAGGGTGAGGATGCTGACCATGCGAAGAAGGCAAAGGCTGAGGTGATGGTGGTTTGCTTGGCAGGAAGAGGAGAGGAGAGAGTGGAGAATGCTGTGGTGGGAGTGAGGTAGAAGAAGAAAGAAGAGATACTGGGAAGATGGGAAAGAGAGGGGCGATGCTGGGAAGAAGGTGAGGGAGGAAAGCGAGGTGGGATGCTGTGCCAGGGCCACTGCCACCAGAGAAGGGAGCGCTGTGCTGCAGCTGCTGCCACTGGAGCTTCCGCCAGCTGGGAAGCCAGGGACGCAGCGAGCCATGGATGCCTAATAACCTTACACCAGCCCTGAGTGCTCCTCCTTGTTTTTCCAAATTGCCTTGTAGCCCTAGACATTCCCATTCCAGGCTGGTGGTTTGTTGAGAGCTCTGTGGCGTCCATTTATGGTGCCCACAGAAATTAAACTACATCACAAGAGGAGCTGGCTTTCACCTTCTACCTGCCAGTGCAGCATGCTGAACATACAGTGGCAACTATAGACCAGCTGCTAGACTGAGTAAAGGCTAAGAGGTCCATATTCAGACAATGAATTACCCCTATGCTTGGAGAAGTTATATTTACTAATATCTTCAGGTTCATAGCCTGAGTGGGGGATGAATGAGACAGGGTCCCGGTCACCCCAATACCACAATTCTGTGCCCTTCCCATACAACCTCTCACTTGTGGCACCACACAGACTACAACAGTAATTAACCTTTTTCGAACCACAACATTAAATGGGAGATGTACATTAGTGAAGTATAATATAAACGTGCAGTTTTCTTATTTTTAAATCAAGCAATGCACACATAACACTGGGTATGGCCTGTTAGCCAGCGCAACCAATGTACTCATATGGAGAGTAAAACCAACATAAGGAACGCTAATAAAGAAAGGGTGGGGGGAAGCAGGGGAGTGCACAGCTTTCACCAATGGTCTTTCCCCGAGTACTCAAAACGGGTGGGGGGAACAGATCCACCCCAATGTCACCAGTTTGTAAAGGGTGCACCCTGTCCCAAACACAAAACTGTGTGGGGAAAAGAAACCAAACAAGAA
Source organism: Rhinatrema bivittatum (assembly GCF_901001135.1). NCBI lineage: Eukaryota > Metazoa > Chordata > Amphibia > Gymnophiona > Rhinatrematidae > Rhinatrema > Rhinatrema bivittatum. The sequence continues at coordinate 16,500,586 of NC_042619.1, read as the reverse complement.
AACCAGAAGTCCCTCTTGATGGTGGAGCTGGCTGGATAACAAACCAAATAGATGAGAATTGCAGCATGTGGCAGTCTCTCTCCCCCCTCGGGAGCTTCCCCAAATGGTTTACTTGCCACTAAAGAGAAAGCGGGCCTGGCTTCAATCTCTTAGTACTGAACATGTTTACTGATTTTCCCGTCAGAGAGACTGTAAACCATACTGCCCAGAGGAAGCAATATTGAAAAACAGAGCAGCAGTTACATTAGTGCAAAAACCTGTATTGAGTTTCCCTTAAGTTAACATTTTCTGTAATTTTACTTATATTGGAAGAGCAAGACTAGAATTCCTGTAATGTTAAATTAAATTCAGGCCAACTCGCCCACTTATTAGAAGTAGAAAGAAGAATATTCTCCTGTGATAAAAGCATTAATCGACACATATATATAGCACACGTTAGGGAGTCCTTTCTGCTACCCACTAAAACTTCCTCAAGAGGTTCCAGCACACCGAAATTTGGGTGAATTTTAAGAATACCTGACAAATAATGTTGGACTTGCAGGTACGCATAAAATTTTTTAGAGGACAGTTGAAATTTGGATTGTAAGTCCAGAAAGTTCAACATCATGTTTCGTTCTCAAAGGAAAAATTAATGCAAAAACTTAAGCCCTTTCTCCTACCAGTCCCGAAAGATTGGATTGATCATACTCGGCAAGAACTGTGGGTTACCCCGTAAAGTAAGAAACGGTAAGACTAGGTCTCTATGTAAAATCGTTTTGCACAAATAAGCCCAGGCTGAATGACAAGATCGAATGAACAAAAGTCTCTCAAGGTCCCCTGGATTGTCTATCCCAGAAAATTGAATCAAAGAATTCAAAGAGAGGGGCACCAGCCAGCAGTGTAAAATCGGCTGGGAAGAGAAATATTGAAGTTTCAAATATCCCATCAGAAATATGACGTAACATACATGCTAAGTTATAAAATTGCATATTGGGACATCTCAAGTTTCTTCACTCCACAGATGTCATTAAAAGTTTCAGAGATATCCTTGCTCTCTTTCCTTTCCAAAAAAAAGACCAGAAAGCCTGATGTAATTCCTGAAGGTCTCTTTTGTGCAACCTGATGGGTAGCATTTGTAAAACATAGAGCCATTTAGGCACTTCCATCATTTTTACAAGTTGTATTCAACCCATGATAGATAGTGGAAGATCCTGCCAGCGCTGGAGAGAATCTCTAAAATTTTTCAAAAGAGGGTTAACGTTCACCTCATATACTCAATTAATATCCCCTGATCCCCAAATATTTCATATTTCCTGTCACCCATTTCAGTGGGAAGTCCCCATCCCATGATGTTAGAAAGGTATCAGAAATATCAAATACTTCCAATTTGTCTCAATTTTTAAGACTGTAAATACCCCCAAATGAGTCTGTATGAGTCTCCAAAGATTCCTTTGGTGACATAAGAAATACAAGGACATCATCAGCAAGGGCCGCTATTTTGAATTGGTGCCTGTTCTCTCCAAACCCCTTTATAATGTCCTCCTCATCAATTTTTCATAACAATGGGTCAATGGTCAAAATGTATAATAATGGGGACAATGGGCAGCCCTGTTGGACTCCTCTATGTAATTGAAAAACAGCGGACTTGAAGCCATTGGCAAGAATATTAGAACATAGAGCTCGGTATAAGAGAGTGAGATATTGTAAAAAAAAGCCTTTGAAACCAAATCAGTTCAAGAATGAAAACAGATAAGGCCAGGAGACCCTGTCAAAGACTTTTTCTGAATCAAACCCTATAGCGACTGCGGGGATATTTTAGTTTTGCATAAGGACATAGCAGTTATGAGCTTGACTATTTGGGAACAAGCAGCCCTCCCCTTTACAAAACCAACCTGATTGGTTGAAATGAGGGAAGAAGTGACCCGACTTAGCCGATCTGCTAGTATCTTAGTTAAAATTTTTAAGTCACAGTTTAAAAGTGAGATGGGCCTGTATGAAGTTGGGGATAACAGGTCTTTCCCTGGTTTAGCTAATACGGTTATATAAGCAGTATTAAAGTGGGATGGGAAAGAGTCATCCTGAAGGGCCCATTGAAAATAATTCTCCTTGGAGACAGAAACCTGTGAATTTAGCAATTTATAATAGTTGTAGGAGGACCTGTCAGGACTGGGAGCCCTACAGGACTTACTACCCTTAATTACGTGAGAAATTTCAAATGCTTGAATAGGCCTGTTCAAGAACTCAAGTTGTTGTTCTGATAAGAACATAAGAACATGCCATACTGGGTCAGACCAAGGGTCCATCAAGCCCAGCATCCTGTTTCCAACAGAGGCCAAACCAGGCCACAAGAACCTGGCAAGTACCCAAAAACTAAGTCTATTCCATGTAACCATTGCTGGTAATAGCAGTGGCTATTTTCTAAGTCAATTTAATTGATAGCAGGTAATGGACTTCTCCTCCAAGAACTTATCCAATCCTTTTTTAAACACAGCTAACTAACTGCACTAACCACATCCTCTGGCAACAAATTCCAGAGTTTAATTGTGCATTGAGTGAAAAAGAACTTTCTCCGATTAGTCTTAAATGTGCCCCATGCTAACTTCATGGAGTGCCCCCTAGTCTATTATCACATGAGACAAGGCCTTTTCTGTCGCAGGCCCTATTTTTTTGGAACTCTCTCCTAGATGAGATTAGGTCAGAGACTTGTGTCAAGTTCTTTAAGAGGGCTTTAAAAACTATCTTATTTAAGAAAGCTTATTTAGATTTATAGTTTGTTTTATCTTGTTTCCCGATTGTTGATTTTCATGTTCTTTTGTTTATTTGATTATGCATTTTTAACTGTAAAGCGCTATGAAATTTATGATGCTGTGGTATATAAATTTTAATAAACCATAAACCATGCTCTTCTGTGTGTGGCTAGCTAAGCTGCAGTGTTCACTATTCTCTACTGGAGATTACCCAATAAAATGTAATAGTACCAGAATCTCGTGATGTCGTCTGTATTTCATGCACAGTTACCTGCTACTTACATGAGCAATGCTGATTCCACAGTAGATGGAGAATGCTGTAGCCAGATCTTCATCAAACTTACTGAATCCAGGGCCATTAATCTTATTCACCAGCTCTGCCACACCAATCACCTCTGAAAAGGAAAATAATGACAAATAAAAGTTAGATGTGCATGTGTCTTGCATGCATGGGTTTATAAGTTTAATACTGAACCCATTGCATCTCTTCTTTATGATCTTGGTATAGAAAATAGGGATGTCCAGGAGAAAAAAAGATTTGTTTTTGGTCCATTTTCAGGAATTCTGGTTTGTAGATTGTTTGATTTGTTTTCATTTGTGACAAAAAAATGAATCAAACAATAAACCCCCCCCCCAAAAATGGCCAAAAAATGAAAATGAGGCCTCCTGCCTGAAAAAATATTGACCCCCTCCCCCCGGTTGGAATCCGCTGGCTTCAGCCTTGGCCTTGGGTAGGCCGAGGGCGCAGTAGGTCACTGCGACCTTGGCCTACTCAAGGCCAAGTCTTTGGCCTAACCCAGAGGCTGGGTCCTGACGCCTGGGCCTCAGCCTAGGGCGTGGCCTGGACCAGGTCCGATGCCGAGACCCAGCCCGTAGGCCCAGTCCTGATGCCACAGCCTTGGCCCAGACCCAGGCCCTGACACTGTGACCTGATCTGGAGGCCAAGTCCTGACGCCGGGGCCCAGGGCCTGCACCAACACCGAGGCCTCGGCCAGGAAGCCGGGTCCTGATGCTTGGGCCTTGGCCCAGGGTCAGTCCCAAGCCTTGGAGCTCTTTTTGGTCCTCTTTGTTCTGCAGCATTTGCAAGCGAAATGACACCGTCCGCTGGGATTGTGCTAAAGTTAATTAACTGTGGTTCATTCACCCCAGTGGATGGTGGCCATTTTGATGTACGGCAATGGGTACAGGTCTGGGTCAAGGCTCCGGCATGAGGACCCAGCAGCCAGGTCAGGTTGCAGCATTGGGCCTGGATCTGGACCCCGGCCTTCGTCAGGTACCCAACAGATAAGGTAAGGGGTTTTTTTGTTTAATTTTTGGGGGTTTCGGCTGTGGCCCTAGCGTCAGCCCATGCCTCCGCTGAGACCCCAGTGTTGCGTTTGGGCCTAGGCTGTGGCCCCTGCTTTGGATGTTTGCCTATGCCCTAGGCGAGGCCCAGACTTCGGGCCTAGGGCAAGGTGCCGGCATCATGCTCGGGCATAGGCCGCGGCCCTAGCTTCGGGCCTAGATGTAAGCCCCAATCATTAGTTTGAAACAAAACAAACTAATAAGATTCATTTCATTCGGGGCCCCCTGATTCGGTTCGTGGCCCCCCAAATGAAACAAATTAGCCTTATTCGTCGCGTTTTGCAGTTTCAATTTAAACGAATGCACATCCCTAATAGAAAATGGTACTGAGGAACATCCTGACATTCTTTGACAAGCACAATCAAGAGCTAAAAATGGCTGGTGCCTAATGGAAACACTGCATATATATTTCTGCAGCTGGCAGTGCATTGCATTAAGGAAACGGAGGGCAGAAGGGGAATACACAATGTAAGAGTCTATAGCTGGCCAGCCTGGTATGTCTAGGGTAAGTGCTGTGCACTGCTGCAGAGGACCTGGATTTGATCGCCAGGTCAGGATTCTGCTTCTGGGCCAGGAAATGCTGTGGAAGCAGCGTTCACAGGCCACCTCCATCCCTCCCAGGGAGAAGGAAGTGAGTCTCTCAACTATCACTCAATGGCGACACCTACAGGCCAGGATGACTGTGTACCGGGTTCCAGGGGGAGACATGCACTATGGTCCTTGGCTGGGTTAGATGGAAAGGTTATAAAATAGGAGGAAAAGCCCCAGGTAGCTGCAAATGAGAGTTCAAGGAACCATGGTTCAAAAGGAGGATGTTTCTAATTGAGATGGCAACCCAAAGAATGGAAAGAAACTACTGGGCTAAAAAAAAAAACCAGTTTATGGGAACGATAAGGGACATGTAGAGTCAGAGTTGTTGTGTCATTCCACTCCTCATGGCAAAAAGCAGTTGGGACGCACAAAAAATATATTTGTCATGGCCTAAGTCTCCAAGGTTTAGGATCTGCCACAGCGCACATGCACTGACGACGAGCGGGTTAATGCACTGAAGGGGGAGAGAGGGAATTTCTAAAATGTGCCATTTGCCTACCTAGTTTAAAATCCTACAGCCCAATATTTAAAACACCTTAGGCAACTAACTTTAAGGGTTAAAAGCCTACACTTTTGAATTTAAAAAATCTGCAGCTTCTGAGCACCTAAGTTTATGTGCCACAAATCACAAGGCACCTAAATTTAGAAACCTTAAAAAGTGGTGGGGCCAGGATGAGGTGAGGAAATTAGAAGCCTAGTGCTGATTTTCAGAGCTAGAAGCCTAACTTACGGGCCGATACGGTACAGTGCGCTCCGAAAGAGCGCACTGTTAGCCGGCATTTGGACGCGCTAGCTTTACCCCTTATTCAGTAAGGGGTAATAGCGCGTCCAAAACGCGTGTCCAACCCCCCCCGAACCTATTAATATCATGGCGATATTAAGTCGGAGGTCCCGAAAGTTTAAAAAAGTAAAAATTTTAAAAAAAAAATTTTAAAATGGGCCCGCGGCTGGTGGGTCGAAAACCGGACGCTCAATTTTGCCGGCATCCGATTTCCGAACCCGTGGCTGTCAGCGGGCTCGAGAACAGACGCCGGTCTGGTGTCAAACCCGCTGACAGCCGCCGCTTCCGTCAAAAAAGAGGCACTAGGGACGCGCTAGTGTCCCTAGCGCCTCTTTTTACCTCCGGCCCTAATTAAAATAAATTAAAATACTGAATCGCGCGCACAGGAGAGTGGCCTGTGAGCTGCTCTCCCACGATTTTCCTGTATCGGCCCGTTAGGTGGTCAAACCTCGGCACTGCCAGAGCAGGCCCAAATCTGATTGCTGAACCACCCTCCCCGCCAGCCAAATGCAAAATTAAATTACAGGACAGACAGCGCCACTGATCCCTGCCCCTGCCAGACCAAAGATTAATAAAAACTGTAGCACATACAGGTGTGCTCCTCTGATCCCCCTTCCAGCCCCCGAAGCTTACTTCATTGCCCTGAAAAGTTGCCTAGCTAAGCTGAGAAGACTCAGTCACATGCACCTACCTACAGGGAGGATAACATTGAAAATTGCTTGTGTATGAATGTTGCGGTTTTTAAAATAGCATATATTCACGTAAGTGCTATTTTTATACGCATGTCTATGGGTGGGCACAAAGTAGCTAAAATATTTTATCACCTGCATGCAAATAATATGTGCAAGTCATAAAATATGAGTAGATATGCGTGCAAAGATGCTTGTCAGGGGGTATCTGACACTCTTGTGCACTTTCCCTGCAGCCCATGCATCAACAGCTTCCAAAAGCAAGCCAAGTCACCCATGGAACATGGCAGAATTGACCCAAAATAAACTTCACATTTGTCCTAAATAACTAATAAGTTAGACCAGGGGTGAGCAAACAAAGCCCCGTTTCAACCATACAAATCAGTTGGGTCTCCCACAAGTCTGCTTATATCTCTGTAAGAGCTGTTAGAGATATATCTACATGTACATGTGTGTGTGTGTATATCTATATCTATCTATAACCTGCATTCCTGGGCTGGCCAACCAATCAATCAATTCTTGAACCAGTTGCACGTAATGAGACAACCATGCTGCCAGCCAGCGTCAGATACACACACGCTCAGTCATACAAAAGGATTTTTAGATTGCAGAAACTTTATTGGCACATACACATTCACACACACACACACTCTCTCTCAGACACACCCACACACTGGGAGTGAAAATGTGCATCTGTGACAGAGAGAAAGAAGCACATAAAGAGGTGAATTTCAAAAGCCCGGGAGATAAGCGAGGTTATCTGGCCGGCACTCACCCCGCGGATCTCCCAGTACGCGCACAAGCGAGAAAGCCCCAAAAGGGGCGGGACAAGGGCCTACGAGACTACAGGCCATACAGTCTGCTGCTTTTATGGTTCCCAGGCTGTGCTCTGACTACAGACTCCAGGGATGGGGGGGGGGGGGGGGGTGGGGGGGTTTGGGATCAGAAGTAACCCACACTGCTCCCTGGGCTTATAAAAAAGAGAAAATTAAGCCCTAGCCAAGGCAGCTCCAGGTGGACTCCTGCTTTCTGTTGTGGAGCCAGGGCAGCCAGAGCTGGTGCAAGGGAATTAGGTATCACGGGCGAACCTTACAGCCTTGCACACACTCCAGACCCCATCCGCCCCACAAACATTTAAAACTTATGCTTTTCTAATAATACATTTTACATTTAAAATAATATTGAAAGTACAGTCTTCTAAAGTAAAAACCACATACATCATGTATATTATTTACATACACTGCTGTAGTAACCAACCAGAAAACTCTGCAAAAAAAGACACCTTCAACCATATGGTATTAGGTGTGCTGGGTGCAGGCGTGGCCCTCAGAGAGATTTGAGTAAATTGAATTACAATACAGTAAACCTCCCATACGAAAACAGCACTAACTGCCAGCACTCAAAGAGTAACAACCCTACCTATGAAAAGGCAGCACTGTAAATATTGTACCAGACCCTAAAACACCAATGCACCTGCAATTAGGAAAAGAGAGCAAGCCAAGCTGTTACAGATCCCTACACAGAAACTACGTCTCAGTCACTCATGCAGAATACAGACAGACAGACAGAGATAATAAAGTATAAATAGAAATGTGCTGCCAAAAACCATAACAAGCCAGACTCCATACACAGTGCAACAGTGGAAAAACAGAAACATCACCATTTCTCATTAAACGTCAAAGAGAATCAAGAAATATAAAACATCAATCATAATAGTAAAACCATACTCATAAAAAAGAAATATTTCAAAGCAGCTGATGAACAGAAGATCCAATGATTAAAAGTATATAACATTGTTTGTTTTTTTTTTTAAATTTCCCAAACATCAATAAAATATTAGGAAGCTAAGAGGCCTAGTACTTTCTTAAAATCTGACTCTTAGTAACCTCCTCCAGTCTGCTGATACTGAATGAGAACCTGTTTATGAAATCACTACCACCCTCCGCTCCTTGCCTTTCATCTAGAATTCTAGTGCCAATTTGGGATCTGTTTTTTGCTGTAGCCTTTCAGCCTATGTGCAATGTCAGTAGAGCTTTCTAAATTCCCCATGTGCTTTACTATTCTCTATAGTGCCCAGGGGCATTTCACTAGGTGAGGAGAGCTTGCCTCGGCACGGCACAACTGCTCCTCTAAGTGAATTGCACAGAAAGAGTAATTTGCTTAAAGGCAGGAGTTTGATACAGCAGAGACCTGGACAATTTATCAAAATGACACAAATTCTTCCAGGAATAAAACCAATCAATTACTCTTGAGAAACCTTGCTAAAAAGGGCTAACGATAAATAAAAGAATTTTTTTTAGAAAAGTAGTAAATTAGAATATTTTTTCCACTTATAGAGGAGCATTGGACACTACTATTGTTATAAAGCTGGGTGATTTTAGATAGAGGTGACTATGAAAAAGACGTGTATAGTCAACGTTTGATCACCTCCTATTACAAAAAGCTGGCAGATGATCCTATGACATTTTTATAAAATTAATATCAAATATTTTTAGGACCAGGATAAAGGATTTTAGCATTGAAGGATGCAGCATTTTGGATAGAACCTTAGCCCTGCATTCCCTCGCTTTGGATTCTTCCCAGGGTCATAAATCTTTGAATGCTCCTTCGGGTGCACTAAAAGTCTCTGGCATTGGTTTAGTTTAGGAACCTCTGTCGAGATTGGTTGATGTATCTTTGCAGCCCTTTGATCCACTGATTCCTTCTTTTGAACAAGGGTCATCATCTAAACTGTCTCTTCACTGAACAGTTTCTGCTGATTTCTCTTGATACAGCCTTTTTATTCAAATAATATTTCAGACTGAGGCCGTTCAAATTGTCCAAGTTACAAATTAGAGTCTCTGGCTCTAGGATTCCTAGGCAGCTTTTAGTCCATCTTGCACGACTACATGGACATAAAATGTCTTTAATAATGACTTTTTTTCAACAAATAAAGTGCACAGCTATGGGGCCACAATGGCCCCCCAATATTGCTTGCCTTTATGTGGCCGCATCTGAAAGGAAAGTAGACATTGATGTAACAGATGTTCTCCAAGAACACACGGTGTGACATCGTACGATGGAGCCCGGCACGGAAACCTTATGTAAACGTTTCTAGAACATTGACTGTGCCTCTTTAGGCATACCCAGTATGCATTATACCGCGCGTCCGTGTGGGGTCCCTTCTGTCTTATGATTTAGCATTTAAGAAATTTCAGAGAAGCCAACTCCAAGAAGATGGGGTGGCTTTTGTGAGGCCTGACATCCTGCAATCCATGGAGAACACCGTCTACCTCTGAGAATAAGCAGGATGGAACTTCTCACGCGTGGGGAATCCCTGTTCTACAGACTGCCCCCATCAAATAAAGGGGACAACCAAACAGTGTCAAGGGGAACAAAAACCATATTTTTGTTGGCAAGAACCTTTTTTTATACTTGATTAAGTTCCATATTAGAAGCTACCAGCCAGGAAAGAGACCTATGCGTCATAGTGGATGATACAATAAAATCGTCGGCCCAGTGTGCTGTGGCGATCAAAAAAAGCAAACAGAATGTTAGGAATTATTAGGGAGGGAATGGTGACTAAAACAATGGGTTTCGTGATGTGTCTGTATCGCTCCCTGGTGAGACAGCATCTTGAATACTGTGTGCACTTCTGGTCGCCACATCTCAAAAAAGATATAGCAGCACTGGACAAAGTGCAGAAAAGAGCAACCAAAATGATAAAGGGGATGGAACGGCTGCCCTAGGATGAAAGGCTAAAGAAGTGAGGGCTGTTCAGCTTGGAGAAGAGATGGCTGAGGGGGGATATGATAGAGGTCTACAAAATCATGAAAGGACTTGAATGGGTAAATGCGAATCGGTTATTTACTCTTTCAGATAATAGAAAAACTAGGGGGGATTTCCTTGAAGTGAGCAAGTAGCACATTTAAAATAAATCAGAGAGAATTATTTTTCACTCAACGCACAATTAAGCTCTGGAATTCATTGCCAGAGGATGTGGTTAGTGCAGTTAGTGTAGCTGGGCTTAAAAAAGGTTTGGATAAGTTCCTGGAGAAGTCCATAAACTGCTATTAGTAGCTTGGGATTTATTTAATGTTTGGGTATTTGCCAGGTACTTGTGACTTGGATTGGTCACTGTTGGAAACAGGATGCTGGGCTTGGTCTGACCCAGTATGGCATTTCTTCTGTTCTTATGGACTTACAAACAACTTCTTTGAAATCAATAAACAGTACTTATCCAGGAAACTCCAGTCCACAATTGCAACCTGACACAAGACTTGTGTTTCAGAGATTCCTGCTTCAGGGGCAAAGGAGCTGGATGTAAATGAGCGAGGTGACAGCACCAAGAGAATCAGAGCCAGGCCTCATCCCTGCTGTCGAAGTGAGAAGCAGAGGTATCCTTAAGCCCTGAAAGTCGTAGTCCCCCAATGGCTAAATTATGCAGTATGACCACTTCTCTGGAAGCAGTTAAAGAATGTGTTGCTATTTTGCAAGACAGAGCTGCGGGCTAGGCAGAGAGAAGCTTAAGGAACTGCAATCTCTGGATGCTGCCTTTCAAAGCGTTGCAGCTCTGGATTCTTCGCAGACTGGAGATGGGCGAGAATAGACTGAGATACCTGAATGTTAGATGGCTGTTCAGATTATAAAACTCTGAATGAGGGGTTGGGGGAGGGAGGGAGGGGTGGGGGAAGGGCTGAGATTGCAGTTCTCTTTTTGTTACTTCTAATTATTCTTCAAGCCACGGACCAAGCAAACCAAAGTAACTTTCATTGCCGGAGTATGATCACATTAGATAGAAAATGCTTCTGCTAATATTAACGAGTCTGTTTTAAAGCAGACCCCAGAAAGAAAAAAGGAAAGACAATAAATGGTATCCCGAGGCAAAAGACTGAGTGGGAGCCGATGGTAATCTGGGGAGAAGGTTTGGAAGGATTCATGACGTAGAACTGGAAGTTAAATGTGTGAGTTGGATTCTGCAGCTCTGGGGAGGGACACGTTGCTGTTTTGGAAGCGGTGTACGCGCAGACGTTACCACCTGCTGAGTCGCAGAACTGAAACTGACCTTCTCTTCTGTCTGTGGTTTTTGGGTGGGGGGGTGTGGGTGACGTGCTGGAGGGTCCAGGTGCACTGGTGAAATGGCGGCGGCACTGGTCAAGTGATAATTCCAAGTCCGCGCAGAAGTAATACGCGCACACTTTATAAACTTCCTGCCTCTGCACTTAAAATATGGGAATGTCATTTTCTAAAATAGATAGAGGTCGCGTTTTCCTGCATTACATATATCAATGTGTACTGAAACATACAGGATTAATTTTGCAGCAGAGGTACACGAGCTGTGGATCTCGGCATTTTATAAAATATTGTCACAAATCTCCGTGGTTCCACTTACATGTGCATCTGGTGACTTACGCAGGCTGATAAGGCCGTATTTTATAGTATCAGCCCTGGGAAAGGTGTCAAGCAAGATTAAGGTCAAGAGGGGCCAGCTAGGCCAGACTGTTTTTCACAACGGAAACAAGGTTATGGAAAGGGTTGGCTAAGTTTTCACGATATTAAACTTCCAGTAAGAGAGAAACACAACCGGCTTCATCATCAATCAAGGCTTTAGACTTTAAGCCAAAAGAGAAAGCAAGTTTTTAAGGAGGCAATTCTCAAAGGAACTCTCTGCTGTAAATGGGTGGTGGGGCCTTCTGAGGGGGAGCAGGGCTGGGCGGGACGGGTCGGGTCGTACAAGGGGCACCCAGAGTATGTGTGTAACTCCTCATGTGTGTACTTCCCGGCGGAGAGTGTGCACCTGCAAACTCTGCAGGTAAAGGGTCCTACATTGGGTGCTTATGTGGGCTATTGTTCCAGAAGACGCACACTTCAGCGGAGGGAGCCATTTTTATGGTAAACATTTATACTAATAAAATAGCTGGAAGATGAGGCCCCACAATGGTCAAGTTAATGTTCCTGGACAAAATTAAAGCACCTATGGCCGAAAACAGGCAAATGGATAGATTGCTATGTAAAGGGCAGTAATTTATAAGGTGTTTGCCCATTAACAAGCAAAACCTAATGCATGCATCCTCAGAAACATATATAATTGGGGCAATGGTGGAAGTGTAATTTATAGAGGGGCTCAGATTTTCTGCAATAGTTTTCACAAAACTCAGGGGGCAATAAAAGGTCAATTCTATGCATCATGGGCAAATTATTTTTCTTGCTATTACAAAAGTAGAGAACAGCTCTCTGCCTCTGAGACACTAGTTTCTATTTAAGAGCAGGTTAAAATTTCAGTGGGTCTCTGTTCAAAGGCATTTGGTCAGATAACTCTTGTAGATACCACCAGTCTTTTTAAAATTAACAAACACAGCTGCTTAATACAGACCAGCAATATGAAAACGTGGAAAACCAGAGATTTCAAAGCATGCAATACAGAAATTCAGAAGAATATCACCAAGAAAGCAAGGACAGGTAGCAATGTGTGTCTCCCTGCACTCAGTTCTGTACCTGAATGTAATCTGCTTTGAGGAACAGAAAATAACTAAACAGAAAATAGATAGAAATAAAAAAAAAATGGTTCTCATTATGTTTCTCCCTCTCTAGATCTGTCTGGGCAGGAATGCATTATAGATCTATAAACCAGGGAGAAAAATCCCTAATGAATTTTCTAGCAGGTAGGGAATTAAATATCCCTAAGCTGTAGGCCATGAAAAGCTAAAATCAAACACTGGCTTTCCATAAGAACATGGCAAATGACGGCAGATCTGGCCCATCCAGTCTCTCTCTCTCTGGTTTCCTAGCACTTTGGGAAAATTAGCAAATAAATTTCCATTGCCTTATTTGTGGCCCCCTCCGACCTCTGCACCCCCGCATCTGTCCCAGACATGTCCCTTTCTTTCATTTCCTCTGCCTGGTATCTCCATGCTCTGTGTGTTACGGTCCCGGGCCGTGCCCCGGTCCCTCCACCTATCTCGGGGACGGCCCGAGCCGTTTCGAGGCCTCCCCGGGCCTGCACTGCCGCCAGCGCGTCTCTCCCTCCTCGGGAGCGATGCCGTAGATCCGCCACGGCTGGCCACGCCCCCTAGATGCGCACGCGCGGGGGGAGGAGTCCCTCTTAAAGGGGCCAGCGCGGGAAAACTCAAACCCTGCCTCGGATGACGTCAGACGCTATCAGGGTATTTAAACCCTGCTTCTGGACATCTTCAGTGCCTTGCAACGAGGTTCACTCAGTCCCCTGAGTTTCTAGTTGCTGCTTTGGATCTTGGATCTTCTCTTCGGACTTCTGGCTTCTGACCCGGCTCCGTCCTTTGACTCCATCTTCAGCTTCCGCCCCTGGTTTTGGCTTCAGACTTCTGACCCGGCTTCATTCTTGGACTCCGACTTCAGCTTCTTCCGTCTCCACAGGTATCCGGTACTTGCTGGCCCAGAGGAGTCTCCTAAGCCCCAGCGGCTCAGGCTCTCACGGGCTCCTCCCAGGGGAGCCGCGGGCTTCCGGGGGTGAAGACTCTTCCAGCCTCCTGGGCCCTGCCGTCCTCTTCTTCCATCTCCTCGGCCGCTTCCTGGATCCTTGGTCGCATAGGGTCCTGCCTAAGTCCAAGAGGTCCGGGTCCCTACGGGATCCTCCTGGGGGGACCTTGGACTTCCAGTGGTGAAGTCTTCTCCGGAGTCTCTCTTCAGCGCCGCCCACTGTGGGTCCCCGCAGTGCAACACCTGCAGTCTCAGCCGGCCCAAGGGTAAACGACCATAACACTGCCCAAGGGTCCACGACCATAACACTGTGCCTGCCCAAAGCATTTTATAATTCTGCCACACTTTTGGTTGTTGCTCCCTCTGCCGGTGGCAGTTCCAAGCATCCTCTCCGCACAGAAACATTTTCTCATACCCGCTCTCCACCGTCCTCCATGAGGTTTCACATCATGACCCCTTGTCCTTGAACTGGGTGAGTTTCACCTCCCCATATTTTACTAAAGCCATCAAACGTGAATGCTTCTATCATGCCCTGCGCCCCTTGGCATCTCAAGCCTTTCTATGCGGGGTTTGTGTTGCAGGCCTTCTCTGACCCGCTTCCATCCTGACGATATGACCTCCAGAGCTGAACGCAGCGCCCTCAAGGTTGAGTCTCACAGGTGACCCAAACATGGGCAATATTACTTCCATTTTCCTATTCCATGGAAAGCTTACTGATTAGCCAGTCAGATTAGTCTGCACGCTCAGGCACCTTGTACATGGGTAAAGATAGAGTTAACCTGCCAGCTGTGCCCAGTAAGAGGATTTCCAGTTACCTGAAAGGACACATGTACTCTGATGATGCACAGAAAAGATGTATTCTGGGTGGGCGTTTTGAGACATGCGACCTATCTACTCTTCCTATCGCTTCCTCAGAGTCTCCCTGTGTTTGTCCCAGGCTTTCTGGAATTCAGAGACTGTTTTTTGCCTCCACCACCTCCACAGGGAGGCTGTTCCATGCATTCACCACACTTTCTGTAAAGAAATATTTCCTTAGATGACTCCCGAGTCTTCCCCCTTTCACCCACATCCCATGGCCCCTCATTCCAGACACTTTGGGGCCGATGCAATACAGTGCGCTCAGCTCCCTATCATATTTCTCTTACCTTGCCTTTCCTCCGGGCTATACATATTTAGAACTTTAAGTCGGCCCCTATACACTTTACAGCAAAGACCAGTGACCACTTTAGTAGCCTCCCTCTGGGCCGACTCCATCCTGTTTCCATCCTTTTGAAGGCGCGGCCTCCAGCACTGTACACAGTATTTCCAGTGAGGTCTCACCAGGGCCTATACAGGGGCAATATCACCTCCCTTTTTCTGCTGACCATTCCTCTGCCTATGCAGCCAAGCATCTTTCTGACTTTTACCATCGCTTTATCCATCTGTTTGCCCACCCTGAGATTATCAGGGATGATTACTTCCAGAACCTGCTCTTCTTTTGTGCTTAAGAGCTGCACCCTCTGGACTGTACCACTCCCTGGGCTTTTGCAGTCCAAATGCATGACTCGGCATGTTTTAGTATCACATCTTTAGCTGTCATACTCTAGATCAGGGGTGGTGAACTCCAGTCCTCGAGGGCTACAAACAGGCCAGGTTTTCAGGATAACCACAATGAATATGCATGAGATAGTTTTGCCTACATTGGAGGCAGAGCATGCAGATCTATCTCATGTATATTCATTGTGGATATCCTGAAAACCTGGCCTGGGTGTGTGGCCCTCGAGGACCGGAGTTTGCCACCTGTGATGTAGATCCATTCCTCGAACTTCACTAGATCCCTTCCTCATGTTTTCCACACCTTCCTGGGTGTTCACCCTGTTGCCGATTTTGATATCATCCTCAAAAAAGACGAACCTTCCCTGATAGCCCTTCCACTATACTGCCTAAAAATTACTGAATAGAATTGGTCCAAGGCCCAATTGCTGCAGCACAGCGGTAGAGCACCCCTCTCCTCGGAGTGAGCTCTATTTACCACTACCCTTTGTTGCCTCTCACTCAGCCAGTCACGTTAGCTCCCGTAGCAAAGGTGCTCAGTGCGGCGTCATTTTCAAAAGCCTGTGCGGTCTTTGTCCTAGTGTGCACCCCAAGGTGTCTCTCGGACGCCAGCTATGTCTGTATGGAAAAATGAGAGAGAGTAATGTGTGCCTCACAGTACTCACCGTTACTCTCATTCTTGATGGGAAAGCAGAGAATATTCCTGGTCCTGAAGCCCGTGCTGTCATCGACTCCGCGGTAGAAGAGGGGGTGGGAATAGGCATCCTTGATGTTGAGGATTTTCCCTGTGGTTGCCACGTGCCCCGCTATGCCTTGATCCGCTGGAATCCTGATTTCATAGCTCTGTGAGGACAAGGTTTCAGTAGTAACTATAAACCTTCATTTCAACATTTCATTCAGGCTGCCGTACCATCAGTATACAACAGGAAGACAGAGACACATACAAAGATGTCAGCTTGGTCCATCCTGTCTGCCCATTTGTCCCTGCGTATGGTGCAGGTCTTACTCACTCTGTGATCGTCTCTCCCTCCATCCCTCCCTTGTGTATGCCACACATGCTTGAATTTTGTCACTGCTTTGGCTCCTGCTACCTCTGCTGGAGGTCGCATCCAGGTGTCTGCCACCCTCTCAGTGAAAGGATTTTTTTTCTTATACCTTTTGAGCATTATCCTTGAGTTTCTCATTCTATTGAAAATGCTTCAGACTGGCACTTTACTGAAGCTCGCTAGCTTATTGAATATGTTTGGATAGTTCAGCACTTTAAACCCCCTGTCAGTCATGTTGATGGATATGACAGAGTAAGGTCAGTTAGAACACAGAACCATGACCTTTGGGGACACAAATTCCAATCCTACCACTACCATTCACTGTGCACTGTCACTTAACCTTCCTATGTGCAAATATCAGTAGATTATAAAGGTGCTTTGAGGGGGGGAGGGAGAGGGTTCTCTGTGGAGACAGACTAGTTGGTGGTGGTGAAGAAGCAGGAAGATAATAACAGCATAGTAAGATTGAACTAATCAGACTTGTGGAAATAGCCAAGGCTTTTGGAATGCTAAAAGTATACCAAAGGTTAGCCAGAATATGAATGTAAGCCAAAGGTCAGTATTAAGTTTTGCTTCTGTCTTCTGGGCTCAGCTTAACCAACTGTAAGGACTTGGGAACTCTGAGCTGTGTGTTTACTTTACTGAATTGATTGTAAGATATAATAAAGATTTTTCTCTTACTGGCTAGAATCTAAGTGACATATATTGGACAGTGATGTGGTATATATTCGGATCTGGCTGTTTCTTGTAAGCTTCCAGGTCAATTTGATTGTGGAGCGGGACCCATCACCATCTGCCTCACTTTAGCCCAGTTGCTGCAGCTACTGGTCCTGGGCTGGAGGTCACACACCAAGGCTCCTAAATCTGGTCACTGGGCATTGCCATTGCAGGATGCGACAGTGCTCTATTACTAGCTTGTAAGCTTCAAGAAGAAAGGACTGTACAAGCACTGCTTATATTGAATAGAAGTGATACATAGGTGTCTGTTTGATTAACTGAATATGGCACTGTTTCTGACTCCCTTACTTTGGATTTGCTAAATACTTAATCTATTCATGTTTTGTTAATACTTAAAAATGTCTCCTACTGGATTTCCTTTCAGTTTTGTTTTTTCTCTGTGATAAGAAAATGATTCCTTACCTGCTAATTTTCATTCCTGTAGTACCACGGATCAGTCCAGACAATGGGTTATGTCCCCCTTCCAGCAGATGGAGTCAGAGAAAACTTCGAAGGGTGCTCCCTTACAAGCCAGTGCACCCTCTGTTACCCTTCAGGATTAAGAATATCAAAGCCTGAAGAGACAAGATGGGTGGATCAAGGTATCAAACCCTTTCAACTTGAACAAATGTTCATTGCATACCAAACTTTGACAGTCAACTAAACTTGCAAAATGAACCATTAAACAGCCACTGAAAACACTGAATACAGAAAACAATTTGAGCAGAGAGGCAATCCCAATCCCAATCCATTAAATCCTTATGGAGGGCGTCTGAGCTGATCCATGGTACTACAGGAACGAAAATTAGCAGGTAAGGAATAATTTTCTTTTCCCTGTACATACCCGGATCAGTCCAGACAGTGGGATGTACCAAAGCTTCCCTACGTAGGGTGGACCACGGATAGCCCTGCTTGAATGACCCGATTGCCAAAGGAGCCAAAAACCAGTGGCTGTAGATTCAAACGATAGTGCCGAGCAAAGTTATGTAATGACTTCCAGGCGGCTGCTCGGCATATCTCCTGAGGTGAGACGGATTGGCTCTCTGCCCAGGAAGCTGCTTGAGTCCAGAGAGAATGGGCCTTGATGCCCACCGGAGGCTGCCGACTGGCACCAATATATGCTGAGGAGATATCTTCTTTAAGCTAACGAGCAATGATGGGTTTCGAAGCCTTGGTTCCCTTCTTTGGGCCACTCCAAAAGACAAAAAGATGATCCGACAAGCAAAAATCATTAGCAGCCTCCAGAGAGCGAATGAGGATGCGCAACATCAAGCTTGCGTAGCTCTCGGGAATCGTCAGCTGAGAAAGACGGGAGTTCCACCGTCTAATTCATATGGAACACGCAAACAACCTTGGGCAGGAAAGAGGGCACCATGCACAAGGAAACTCCCGAATCCATGAAACGGAGGTAGGGCTCTCTGCAAGATAACGCCTGAAGCTCCGAAATCCTGTGGGCAGAACAAATAGCTACCAGGAAGTACTGTCTTGAGCGTAAGATCCTTGAGGGTAGCAGATCATAGCGGTTCGAAAGGTGGTCCGCCTAGAATCTGAAGAACTAAGTTGAGGCTCCAGGAGGGACACAGGGCATGTACTGGAGGCTTAACGTGTTTCATTCCCTTGAGAAATCGGACGATGTCTTGGTGAGAAGAAAAGTGGGGGGGGGGGGGGGGGGGGTTTCCCTCCAGTGATGGATCAGGGAACCGAGGGCAGCCACCTGCACCCTCAGGGAATTGTAGGCCAATCCCTTCTCCAGGCCCTGCTGCAGGAACAACAGTATCTGAGCCACTGAGGCACTCTGCAGCGAGACAGCTACGGAGCCACACCAGGTCTCAAAACCTTCCAAACTCAGACATAGGAGATGGACGTAGAGGTCTTCCTAGCCTTGAGGAGGGTTGAAATCACTGCCTCTGGGTATCCTCGCCTTCTCAGCTGGCGCCTCTCAAAAGCCAGGCTACAAGACAGAAGCGATCTGCCTGGTCAAAAAATACCGGACCCTGGCGCAGTAAGCGTGGTAGATGTCCCAGGCGAAGAGGGCCGTCAACTGCGAGGTTGACCAAGTCCGCGAACCACGGCCAACTTGGTCATTCTGGTGCCACCAGAATTACTGGACCATGGTGAATGTCTGTTCTTCGGATTACCTTTCCCACCAGGGGCCATGGCGGAAATACGTAGAGGAGAAGGTGCTGCAGCCAGGTAAGGATTAAGGCATCCACTCCCTCTGCGCCGTGCTTTCTTCTGCGGCTGAAGAATCGCGAAGCCTTGGCGTTCCATGGAGTGGCCATCAGGTCCAGGTGGGGGGGTCCCCCACCGACTGAATAGAAGTACCACTGCCTCCTCGGAGAGTTCCCACTCCCCGGGATCTATGCGTTGACGACTCAAGAAGTCAGCTTGAATGTTGTCCACTCCTGCAATGTGAGATGCCGCTAGGCGGGAAAGGTGGACCTCCACTCAGGCCAGCAACTTGTCCATCTCCCGAGAAATATGACGACTCTTTGATCCCCAATGATGATTAATGTACGCTACCATAGTTGCGTTGTCTGACAGTATCCAAACTGCCTGACGATGGACTAGGGGGAGGAAACGCTTCAATGCCAGGCGTACCGCTCTGGTCTCCAAGCGATTGATTGGCCAGGTTGCTTGCAACTCCATCCACTTCCCCTGTGCTGATTTCGTCTGACAGACCACTCCCCAACCGGAAAGCCTGGCGTCTGTGGTGACAATCACCCACTGAGGGACTTCCAAGGTTACTCCCTGTAACAAATGATCCAGGTTGAGCCACCAGGCCAGACTGTCCTTGGTCCTCTCAGACAGCGGCAGGATGGCCTGAAACTCCCAAGACACCGGTTTCCAGCGGGAGAGCAAGGCTCTCTGCAGAGGATGCATATGCGCAAAAGCCCAAGGTACCAGATTGATAGTGGAAGCCATAGAGCCCAGAACCTGAAGATAATCCCAAGCTGTGGGACGAGAGAGAGAAGTGAAGCTCTGTACCTGAGAGATGAGAGCCTGGGCCCGAGCCGGACGCAGCAGTACCTTGCCCACAGCAGTATTGAAGCGTGCTCCTAGCAAGTCTAGGGACTGAGATGGAGTAAGGCTGCTCTTGGAGAAATTGACCACCCATCTGAGGGATTGAAGGAGATGCAACACTCTGTCTATTGCTCGCTGACACTGGACCAGGGACTTTGCCCTGATGAGCCAGTCATCCAAATAGGGGTGGACTAGGATTCCCTCCCTTCTGAGGGCTGCCGCCACTACTACCATTACTTTGGTGAAAGTACGAGGAGCTGTCGCCAGGCCAAAGGGCAGGGCTTGGAATTGAAAATGATGTCCCAGAATCTTGAAGCGAAGAAAGCGCTGATGCGCCTTGAGGATGGGAATGTGAAGATAAGCCTCCGCCAGATCCAAGGAGGCCAGAAATTCTCCGCTGTGCACCGCCGCTATCACTGAGTGCAAGGTCTCCATCCTGAAGTGTGGAACCCTGAGGGCTTTGTTGACCATCTTGAGATCCAAGATCGGGCGGAAGGAACCCTCCTTCTTGGGGACTACAAAGTAGACGGAATAATGGGCGGCTCCCTCTTCCGTCGGAGGAACCGGGAGAATTGCTCCAAGGGCCAGGAGCCTGTCGAGTGTCTGGCATACTATGAGTTGTTTCTGTACTGGTCCGCAGGGAGAGAAGAGGAATCTGTCTCTTAGAGGACGAGCAAATTCTAAAGCGTAGCAGTGCTTTAGAATATCCAGGACCCACTGATCGGAGGTAATCTTGACCCACTCCTTGTAGAAGAGGGAGAGCCATCCGGGGTGGGGACCAAGATGGCTGCCGTGTAGAGCGGACACGTGCAATCTCTCTCCCGAGCTTCCTGTTGTAAGCCTTCTTTTTGAAATATTTTCCTCCTAAAACATTTTTCTTCGTTATGCCACACACAAAAAGAAAGGCTAGAATAAAAACTGCCACTACTTCAACGCTTACCTTCAATGAGAGACAGCCGTGGATTGAGTCCTTGTTCACTGGATCTATGAGGCATTTGCCAGGGAGAGGCACTGCGGGGACGCTAGACGTAGAGCAGATGCCAGGACCCCAGGTGGAAGAGTCATCCCTCAGCCCCAGCGCATCGAATACCCCGGAACCACCGTCGGGGATATTCAGTTTATCTGGAGACGCTACGGCCAACTGGCTGGAAGGGAAAATGGCTCTATCTAGAACACCTGCCCCGAGAAAGGACACAGACAATGCGTCCATTTCGGAGAGCCTTGGGGAACAAGACTCCGGGGGCAAGGACGCCGAGGAACAACAGGACGATGATGAAAACCGGGAACCTGTGGTTACAGGGACAGTGGAATCTGAGGTACACTTTGTTAGCTCTTTTTCTGTGGTTAAACCCCAGGAAATAACCATAGAAGTAATTTGGAAAATGTTTCTCTCGATGGATAATTTAATTAAAACAATGTCAAGTTTACTGAAAGAAAATTTACAACATATAAAAACACTAGATACAAAAATACTAACTTTGGAGAGTAATTTAACTGTGACTGAACAAAAAATTAAACATATAGAAGTACAGCATAACCTTATAAAATCTGAAACTATATGTTTTAACCGAATGGAGAAAATGGAAAATGACATAAGAAGAACAAATTTGAGGATACTAAGTTTTCCCCAGAATGAAGGCAGTATCCCCACGTGACATGTTTTAAGATTATCTTAAAGATGTTTTGACTTTCACAGATCAAGGAATACCTGCTATCTCTAAAATATATTATACCCCAAAGAAAGCAAATAAAGAGGAAAAACAACAAATACCTGGATCGCAAGAATAACCCCTAAATGTTTCAGCTTTATTGGAATTAACTTTGGACACCGTTACTGAATCATGAGAAACTTTGCTGGTCTCTTTTGTGTTTGTCACGGAACGGGATGCAGTATTAAGACTATACTTACATAATCAAGGTGGTTTATTCCATGGGCATAGAATCTGGGTCTACCCAGATGTAACAAAAGTTACTCAAGAAAAGAGGAGGAAATTTCTTCAGACGAGACAAGCAGTAATGGCTAGAGGAGCAAAATTTATACTGCGTTTTCCGGGTAAATGTATAGTAATATATCAAAGCTCTAGATATATCTTCTTTGAACCAGTACAGTTGCGTACATACTTAGATTCATCTTCCTGATATGACACAGGTTTTGGTTATTGGATTAACTCAAGATCCCTACCCTATAAATGGCAAAAGTAATAGATAATTATAGATGTTTCCTTATGACTGCTCAATATTTTATTGGACTCCCATGTTACTTATAATTTTTTTTACAGATGCGTAATGATATTGAATTGTGCAAAGTGTAATATTTACTTTAAATGAGTACTATTATCTGTATTTCTCTGAACATATGGTTCTGTAAAATTAAGTTGAAATTTCAATAAAAATAAAATTAAAAAAAAAAAAGAAGAGGGAGAGCCGTCCTCCTATCCTGGGGATCGAGGAGTGGGCCGGCACGGCTTCATTGTGAAGATTTGGAAGCTGCTCCCTGGGCAAGACTATCCCGGGCCAGTCTCCGGCCACGAAAGGAATGAGACCAGGACTGGGAACGCGAAGAGGGCGGACGATGGGCAGCTAGTCCTGTTTGTCAAAAATGTCGTTGACTCCGGAAACGGCTTCTGGTGGAACTGAAGGTCCTAGTCGTCCGCGGTCGATTCTCCGGCAGCTTATGCATCTTATTCTCGCCGAGGGACTTGATAATCTGATCCAGATCATCTCCAAAGAGTAATTTCCCTTTGAAGGGTAGAGATCCCAATTGTGTCTTGGAGGAGGAATCCGCCAACCAGTTGCGGAGCCAGAAGAGACGTCTGGCCGAGACTGCTGAAACCATAGACTGGCCAGAACTCAGGAGAAGGTCATATAGAGCATCTGCACCATACGCAGAAATCATACTCCTTGAAAGGAAAATTTCTCCAAGAATCAGTAATCAGATCGTGTTAGAGGACAAAACCATACTCAAATTTGCAGATAATATCAGCGATCTGGGCGTAATTCTAGACTCAGTATTTAGCTTTAAAAAACACATAACAACAAAAGTAAAAGAAGGATATGCAAACCTATTAATTTTACGAGGACTGAAACCCTTACTTGAGTTGAATGACTTTTGTACAGTCTTACAGTCACTACTATTTGGTAGTTTGGATTATTGTAACTCCTTGTTATTAGGATTACCTGCTTCCACCACCCGACCTTTACAGGTACTTCAGAACGTGGCAGCATGCATTTTGACCGGGAAAAGCGAACATATTACACCAACCTTAGGGGTAGATTTTCAAAAAGCGCGAATAGGCCTACTTTTGCTTGCGCATCAGACTCAAGCAAAAGTATGCCTGATTTTAGTAGATACGCGCGGAGCCGCGCGTATCCACTAAAATCCCTGGATCGGCGCGCGCAAGGCTATTGATTTTGTATAGCCGGCGCGCGCCGAGCCGCGCTGCCTACCCCGTTCCCTCCAAGGCCGCTCCGAAATCGGAGCGGCCTCGGAGGGAACTTTCCTTTGCCCTCCCCTCACCTTCCCCTCCCTTCCCCTACCTAACCTACCCGCCCGGCCCTGTCTAAACCCCCCCCTTACCTTTGTCGGGGGATTTACGCCTCCCGGAGGGAGACGTAAATCCCCGCGCGCCAGCGGGCCTCCTGCGCGCCGGGCCGCGACCTGGGGGCGGGTACGGAGGGCGCGGCCACGCCCCCGGACCGCCCCGGGCCATAGCCACGCCCCAGTACCCGCCCCCAAAACGCGGCCGACACGCCCCCGAAACGCCGCGACGACCGGGCCCGCCCCCCCGACACGCCCCCCTCCAAGAACCCCGGGACTTACGCGAGTCCCGGGGCTCTGCGCGCGCCGGGAGGCCTATGTAAAATAGGCTTCCCGGCGTGCAGGGCCCTGCTCGCGTAAATCCGCCCGGTTTTGGGCGGATTTACGCGAGCAGGGCTCTGAAAATCTGCCCCTAAATTCAGTTGCATTGGTTACCAATAGAACACAGAGACAAATTTAAATCTCTCTGTATCTTACATAAGTTGATTTATGGAGACCAGGTAGACTGGCTAAACGAAGCTATTAAACTACACGTCCCGCAGAGAAATCTGTGTTCCGCTAATAAAGGGCTATTGACAATACCTTCAGTTCAATCAGCTCGTTTAAATCAAGTGAGAGATAGAGCCCTTACACTTGCAGGCCCGATTATATGGAATATGCTCCCGGTAGAGATCAGAATGGAGGTGAATTTTAAACAGTTTAAGAAAGGTTTAAAAACATGGCTTTTTAAGGAGGCATACTCCAATCAGTCCTAAAGTCTGTTTTTATGCTCTATTTTACTGTTTTATGTATGGACTGTAGAGTTGATATAGTTCATTTTATGATTTTTACTGTTTTATGTATTAATATGCTGATCTTACTGTTTTAGGTTATAAGGATTTCAGAGTAGCTCATTCTAGGAGAAAGGAGGAAGTCTGAACAGGTGTTTTGATGTATTTTAGGATCATTTATGAAATGTCGCTTTCTGTTTTAATTTTTTGAGTTTTATATTGTTTTATGTTTTACTTGGTTGTTTTACTGTTAGGATCCAATAAATAAATAAATAAATACGCGATCACGGCCTCCAGGCAGTCTGCCTGTTGCGCTTCTTCAGGAGGCAGCTCCTACGTACTGAGAAGCTGTTGGACCCATCGGAGATCTGCTCATTGCTTGAGGGAGCTACAGATCGCTGCTCTGACGCCCAGAGCCGACACCTCGAACACTCTCTTGAGGTACACTTTGAGCTTTCTATCCTGCAGATCTCGCAGAGCGGCACCTCCCATCACCTGAATGGTTGTTCTTTTCGTCACCGCAGATACAGCCGCACCCACTTTGGGAACCTTGAGGAGCTCCAGAAATTCGTCTGGGAGCGGGTATAGCTTATCCATAGCTCTGCCCACCTTAAGGGAGGCTTCAGGGGCATCCCATTCCCTGGACAATAATTGAAGTAGTGTAGGATGAGAAGGAAAAGACCTCGTCGGTGGACATAGACCTGACAGCACGGGGTCCCCCTTCTTTGCCGGTGGAGTAGGTCCTGGAGGGTCCTGTGGAGCCTCAATATCCAATTCCTGCAGGACATATGGGATGAGAGGGTCCAACTCATCCCTCTGGAAGAGACGCAGTACTCTCAGATCATCCTCTTCCAGCTGAGCCATAGGAGAGGGCTCATCCAGGTCTGGGTCCGGAAGAGGGCCCTGGGGAAGAGGATTCGAACTCCCAGGAGGATGATGGACCACTCGGACCCTGGAAGCATCTGGGGGAGCACCTGCTCCTGGGGCCCCTACTCCCTGAGAGTGCCCCATAGGACCTGGGGGATCAGCCATTCTGCTCACCTTAGGAGGAGGAGGCCCTGATGCTGGATCCTGCTGCTGACCCAATCTGGCCAGATAGGCATTATGCAATAACAGCACAAAGTCTGTCGAAAAAGGAGGTGGTCCTGAAGAAGGCCCCGAGGGGAGGTCCCCTGCAGGTGGACAAGGGTCCAGAAGAATGACAGGTGTCAGAATCGGAGCTGCGCAGGAGCAGTCGGCTCAGAATTTGGAAGCTGTCGGCTCAGAATTCAAGATGGCCGCCGTTCCCGCGCTAGGCGGGATTGGGGCCGGCCTCTGTACCTCTAGGCACGCCTGAGAGCGCGATCCTGCCGGCCGTGAGGGACCCTCCCCACTAGGGAGGCATCTCGCGCAGATCCCCTCGCGGGAGAGCCGTGAACCGGGCTCTCCGCAATCACAGCACCTTGAGGACCGTGGCATGAGGACGGGTGTGGGGCAGCCCAAAGATCCACTGGTGAGTAGCTGTGAGGGGCGGGTACAAATCCTCCGCTTCAGCACTACTCCTTCTCCGACCTGCGGTTTTTTTTTGTTTTTTTTTAAACAACACAGAGGAATATCGCATCTCTGTGGAGGCTGCCCCGAGGCAATCAGCTTCTCAGGGCAGCGGGTCGGATCGGAGGAATGGGGGAGAGGTTGGACCACCAACTTGCACCCCGGAGAGACTGACAGAAATCTAACCTGCAAAGTTATAAAACTATCACAACTTACCCCCACATGGCATAGGCAATAAGGGGAACTGAAAGACAGCTCTGCCTGCAAGTTAAATTGCTTGACCCTAGACAAGGATCTGAAAAAAATCTTTTTTTTTTTTTTTTTTTGTAAAACTATACTCTGTTAACCTTGATCCATCCAAGAAAAGGAGGAAGCTAAGAAAAAAAGATAAACGATTGCTAAATCTAGCTTTCCAGAAATCTCAGTGGGGAATTAAAGTTCAGCCACTCTCATCTGCTGGAGTCAGAAGAATATTGAATGGTAACAGAGGGTGCACTGCCTTATAAGGGAGCACCCTTCGAAGGTTTCTCTGACTCCATCTGCTGGAAAGGGGACATAACCCACTGTCTGGACTGATCCGGGTGCATACAGGGAATGCAGCATACTCTTTGGTTTCTTGTTCCCCTTTGCTGATATTATTCTTACAGTAATTTATATACTTCTGCTAAATTCTTTTGTTGATGTTATATATCTAAGGAATGAGTAGAACTGGTAGCAGCTATATTACAGTCTCAGCTCCTTTATGTTCTGTTTTCCAATCTAATCTCTTTTTCCTTGCCTAGGACTGTTAATCTTCCCTGACCCGTTACAGTGAAGGGGTTTGTGTTGCATTTTACTGTCTCATGTACACGGATGTGATTGCAAAGCACTTGGGGATGTATCTTATGAAAGGTGATTTATTAAACAAAACTATTGCATTATGCCTAAATGACTGCATTAATTACTGTTTTGATAGGAAAGACAAGTTAATGGTGTGGGCTTGTTCATTATCTCGCTGCACTGATGGCTCAATTAGAAGAGTCACACATTTGTACTGTATTCCCAGTGTCCTTGTTACTATAGTGACAATAATGCACACCGAAGAGTGCAGAATTTCTTGAACCCTGGCTTTCTTTCCCTGACTTCAATCCTATTTCCCATCCCTCTGGGCCATGAGAGTGCCAAGAATAGCTAGCTGAAGAAACCACCTCACACCAGCAATAAATCCAGGAGGCTCCTCCAAGAACTCTTTGCTACAGCTGCAAGAAGACAGCCAGTAGGTGTCACTAGAGCTCATTTCCCAGGACTGTGACATTTCCCATACATAAAGGCTGCTCTGCCATGTGTTTCTGGTGTGCTATAAAAATCTTGGAGGTTTGAGCTCTTCTTCAGCAGTGCCAGAGTGAGGAAGAAATATATTTAGTGGGGAATATCATTAATAAGAAACAATAAAGCAAATATATTGCTCCAGTAGCTCAGACTCAGAGGACTGGGCGGGCGGCAGAGGAGGGAAGCACTGCACTAAGCCAGAGATAACCTAATCTGTCACAAATGGGCCATCCACGTCCAGTGGAACATCTCTTACTCTGTCTCAATAAAACCTGGGCAAACGTTTTTTAGGCAGTAACATGCATGCAAACAGCAACACGACTCTAAATGTTAATGCTGCCGTTTCAGCGCTGGACACTCGTGTGCATGAAAAAGAGGCTTGATATAGGTTCCTGAATTACGATTTCATCTCTCTTCATGACTTCACCACCGATCTGCAACCCTGGGGGAATGGTGAGGAGCACAATGCCGGCATGACAATGGAAAGGAAGTGAATGGGCGGGCAGGCAATATACCATCTGCCACACAGGTACATTCATTCTCTTTGCTTCTTGTTTATTGGGAATGTAAAGACATTGCATTAATCCAAATAGAACTGGATGGGACTAGAAACTCTAAGAATACATGGAAGGAGTGGCAAAGAAGGGAGTACAATGCCAAACTGGAGAGAAACGAGTGAAAAAGAGAAGGGAAGGACAGCGAACAGACAAGGGTAAGGTGATACAGAACAGAAGAGGCCAGCAAGACCGGGAGAGACAAATAACAAGCATAGAGGGCAAAGACAGAAGAGAAGAGATGTAAAGAGACAGACTTGAATAGCACCAATCCTGAAATCCCTACATGAGCTCCTGGTCTTCATCTACAAACCCCTCGGAGGATAGGCCCCAGCGTATCTCAGCCGATCTCTTACCCCCTACTTGCCCGCCCGCACTCTCAGCCACGCCTACTGGTCCCAGCTCCGAAAGCAATGGGTGTTCACCGGTACCAGAAAAAGGACCTTAATAAGGTCTGCCCCAGCTTTGTGGAACAGCCTGTCACTTACCATCAGACTTACACCAGATCTCTCGTCCTTCAGAATACGAGATAAAACCTGGTGCTTCAGACCAGTAACCTGCCTAGACACTGCTCATTTCCCTACATAGTGCATCTCCACCGTTGCTCTCACTTTCCACCCCGGTCCATCCCTTGCTGTCTAAACGACCATTTGCTCGCAGTTTTATTTATTTATTTATAAACGTTTGTCAATGGCCTTCCAATTTTTACAACAAAAATTTCCAAAGTGATGTTACATACATTAAAAACAATAAAATAAACTTAAAATACAGCAAAATATAAAAAAATACCACACCACCTCCATATTACCCCCAACCCCCCGCCTCGCCACATTTGTTTTTATAGTGGAGAAGACACCACCTTCAAAATAATACCACCCACCTGCTCCGTCCCAAACTCCTCTAAAAATCCATCAGTTATTTGCTTTACCTGCTATAAGTGTCGTACCTGAAAGGCTGAATCATTTGTTATATTTATTCAGATCCTCGTATTGTAACTGAAATACCTGTCAACTACTCTGCAGCGCGCTTTGAACTCTCCTGATGAAACAACGTGCCATAAATGAAGAATGACTTGACGAGGGGGGGTGCCGCAAGGAGAAGAAATGGTGGAATGCTGACAGAGAGAGGGAAAAAAGATGTGAGAAGAGATTAAGGATAGAAACGAGAGCGAGGCAGAGAAGGGGAAACAGAGAGGTACGGTAGGAAACGATAGCGCAGCTCTTTCCCTTCAGGGTCTTCCTGGACCCGCTGAAGCACGCAGGAGCCGCTGTACAGAGCCTCGGCCACCTGCGTGCTCCCCTGGACTCACCTCGTCGTCCACCACGCCTCCGTCAAACACTTTAGCCACCAGCTCGTGACTGTGTCTGTCCAGCAGGAACACAGAGCATCTGCCAGAAAGGAGAAACCGGAAATGCACACATTTCAATGCAGTGTCCAGACCGCTGTTATTATCTACCGTCTACGGGGGGGGGGGGGGGGGGGGCGTCTATTTACTAAGGTGCAGGCGCGTGGATAATGCAGGCTAACGAGGGTTATGTACCGAGGCTCCCGTTACTGGCAGTGGGGGCCTATTCACTAATAACACGCAATAACCGCGCGCCTCATCTTAGTAAACAGACCCTTGGGCAAATTAAGTCTACTTGATTTTATGGGCCAACTTAACAGCTATCGGCACTCTATCAGCCCTTTGTAAAGTTGGGCTGAACACATCATCTTGCTGGTTTAAAAATCGCAGTACTGCATTTTGCAAAGAGCTGCCATTGGGCTTCAAGTTGGAAGAGTAAAACAGAGAAACCCCTATGGCAGATAAGGAGCACAATTCCTGACCCAGTGTCAGGCTTTGCCCTTCCATCCTCTCGATCAGGGGTCCCCTGTGCTCATGGCCCGGCTTTCCTGAATTCTGTGCATCTGTGCAGAAATCTCTCCTGACGTTACTGCCGAGGGGGCTGCGCTTTGGGACTCCTGGCTGGGCTTAGAACTGGGGTATAAAATAGGGGGAAATCCTCGGGAAGATATGAAGGAAGATTCAAGGTGCCACAGTCCAAGCTTCCAACTGAGCTGGAAACCCAAAAGGAGCGGGAGGAACCTGCCAGGCCTTAAAAAACGAGCATCGCTTGATTTGTTTTCAGAGCAGCCCTAAAATCTCTAAATCCAGCACTGACGGCAAGAAGCGAGAGGAAGACCAGAAACTTAACACAGACTGCTGACATTAGCTAATCAGAAGGATGTGCAGCAAATTTACAGCACTTGTTTTTTTATAAGGGGTCAGAATACAAAGCTGAATCAAACATAATATGATGGATATAAAAGTACATTCCCAATCCTCATATAAAAAAAAAGCATCTCTAAAAATAAACTGAAAGCATTAGTGTTTCCCAGATCTAACTTAGGGAGCAGGAAGTAGGAGAGGGCCAGGAGAGTATTTTGGGAGTAGCACATCTAGCTCTGACCAGTGATATATACAGCAAGAAAGCAGGGAGCCTTGAATAGATAGATAGATATACATATCTATTCAGTAAGAGGGAAGAGAGCTTTATTTGGTGGCAAGGTGGCCTCGTAGCCAGGGGGTTTACATTCTATCAGATACTGGTTTTAGTATCTCTGGAACAGATTTGTCACTGGCACCCCCAGTGCATCGATGGACTTGTAGTTCCTATTTCTCTCGGGAAAGCAGGAACTACAAGTCTACAAGGGAAAAGGGGAACCATATCAGCCTGCCAGGAATGAACCCTAAGCTGGTATGTTGGCCCTGACCAATCACCTACTGCTTGATTCTCAAAGTGCTACCTTGACCTCTTTGCTGATTCATGTCCCACCCTGGCCAATCTGGGCTGCCAGATACAGAATAGTCTAATACTGTGCGACTATACAGAGCAGTGTTGGTTCATGTACACCAAAAGAAGTGTCTGCGGCAGCCCTGGGTGTGCTCCAGGTGCATCACCTCTGTGACACATCCATGAACACTCGTCTTGATGATTCCCAGTGCATGGTAACCAGGTATCAATTAAAACCAACATTTCCTTATTTCTATGCCGACATCTGGAGGGAAGTTTATTCATTTAGAGAAATACGTATTATTTCCCATTTGTTAAAAATAAATGTATTTCAGAGGAACCTTATGCTCAGTGGTCAAGGTGGCTAACTGTAGTGTTCTCATGGACAATATATTTTAGATCCCAGTGGCTCCTGAGTTAGAGCCTTCGGCTGTGGTGGGGGCAGACATTTTGTGCCGGCAGCAGTCAGTGATGTCATCACATCCACCATGTCCCACAATGGAGGGTGGGGCACACTGACATCACTGGTCTGCTGCTGGTCCAAAATGGATGCTCCCAACATCGAAAGAGGAGGAGGGACTGCATAGTAAGGGCCATATTTTAATGGATTTATGTGATAGGATTTCTTCATCTAGGAAGAGATCAGTAGCTAGCTTGCGACTGGGTCATCGATGGCATGGCCACTTTTATGCTGACTGGAATAAACTCCCCATGGTAGTCTCCATAACTTGATCCACTTTGGAGTCTTTCCGGGTAAGCAAGTTTATCTTTTACTTTCTACACCTGAAGTTAGTTTGGTTCTATCTGTGAGCTCTGGTTACTGAAGATTTCTGTGGGGATTTTTATTCCTTTTGTTCCCCTTTTTTTGGCTCACGGTTGCCTCCTGCTCCTTTGGGCTTTGAGCTCAGTCGGAGCTCGTCACTGTTGGGCTCAGCCATCATGAACTTTCAAACAAACAAACAACAAATACCCCTGGTAGAAACTCACATCTCTGCATTGCTCAGGTTCCTCGCTTCTGTGATAATCTCCTGTAGCAGCACGGACACATCATCTGAGGAGAAAGACAAATCAAACAGGTTCACCTTTTATAGGAGGAAAAGGGGGTGGCAGGGCACTGTGTTGTTTTCTAGTACAGATGGCAGAAAGTGGCACAGCTGTATGGCCTTAGATGAATCCAGGGGTTCTCACTGCTGAACAGGCCTAGATTTTTAAAAATTTTTTTTTGGTGGAGAAGATGGCGGGGAGGAGCTCAAAATATGCAAATTATCCCAATTCCTAGCCCATACATCTTATGAATATTCATTCCAGACATCCAGAAAATCAGGTCTGTTTGGGGATCTCGTGGACTGAATTTAAGAGCCATTTCACAAGCAGCTCTGTGGAAGAGGCAGAAGTGGGACATCCTGAGGTCTGAAGAATGCAGACTCTAGGATGAGGCCGTGGGATGACTGCTGCTTGGATCCTCAGGCCCCAAAGTAGTGGGTGGGTTTCTGTCCATATTTCACTGGCTCCATCATTGGGGAAAGTGGAAGAGAAGGAAGCCAGAGATCAAACCAGGGTGGGAGACGAGCGCTCACACATATTAAACAATCCATAGAGCTTTAGAAAATGATAGAAACTGACTTAGTCACATAAAGAAATCTTATTATTTGGCTCATTCTGGAAAATTGCCAGGAAACGTTCGCTGGCTGTGGAAATAGCGAAATGTAGCAGATACTTCATTGTTAAAAGTCTAACTTTCTTTGCTGTTGCGTACCTAAGAAGTGGGATTCTGAAGCCTGGGTTTTGCTGTTTCTTCCATAAATACTCCAAGATTATCGTACCACTTCTTTCCTTGAGTTGCAAACCAATCTGAGGTGACCTGCAGCATGTGGCATATTTCGTGGCCCTTGGCTGAAGATGTGGTTACAGCTGTTAGTGTAGCTGGGTTTAAAAAAGGTTTGGATAAGTTCCTAGAGGAGAAATCCATAAAACTGCTATTATGGTAATTAATAAGCAGTAGTAGCTTGAGATCTCTTTAATGTTTGGATACTTGCCAGGTACTTGTGACTTGGATTGGCCACTGTAGGAAACAGAATGATGGGCTTGATGGATCCTTGATCTGGCCCAGTATGGCTTATCTTATGTTCTAATATGTTATAAAGGAACCTGGTGGGTTGGTAAGCCAGGATTTCAAAACCCAAACGTCTTTTTTTCTGTCTGTAGTCAGCCTGCCATTCCAGTTACTGAGCAGGTCAGAAACAGAGGTGTTTCTATTGGTGGTGACCATTCAGTGATGTCTCAAGTTTGCTCCATATTTAATGAAATAAAGAAATTTGTGCCTGCCTGACTGAACATCAACCTGCGTTTTCATCTCCGACTTTTGAGAGAGGTGTGAATGAGGGCTGCACTGTGGTTTGGATAGGAGAGTCTTACTTCAGAACACACGTGCAGCCAGCTCAGGGGCACGTGGCGGCTTCCACGGGGGGAAGAGAAACACTGTTGTTTACTGCCTAATTTCAGGTAGATAAACAAGGAGCAGGTGGACAAACTGCCTTGCTAGAGGTCACATTCAAACACTGGGGATCTAGTTATCTATTTAGACTTTGCTCACATCTTTTCATTGGTAGTGCAAGGCAAGTTGCATTCAGGTATTTTGCTGTCCTCAGAGGGCTAACAATCTAAGGCGCCTGTTTACTGAAGGTTTTCTCCCATTCTGTGTCTAAGGGAAAAGCTCTGAGGCATTGGAGAGTGAAGTGACTTGCCCAAGGTCACTGGCTGGCTCCAGTTTTTCATCTCTAGCCTCCACTGCATGCATAGATTTCTCAAAGGCTCGCAGCAGGACCGCAAATCCAATAACAGGGACTGGGTTAGCCTGTTTGAAATCCCCTCCAGGCTTCCCTCTGACTTGTAGTTCTGTGTTCTTATCACTACCCTAACGTCTCCTCTTCTCTCACACCCGTCCGGGTTGGGCAGCCATGGGCGCAGGCTCCCTTTGCAGCTCACACCCACCTGTCGCACACGGCAGATGAAGACGGATGAAAGCTGCCGTTTTGCTCTGGCGGCAGTAGCAAAAATATGTTACTTTAAAAGGTATACAGCCATTTGTCAAGCTCAGACAGGCTTTGCTGAGTGTGTTGATTCAATCTCGGCTCATAAATCCATGCGGCGTTGCCTTAGGGGGAAGAATCCACTTTGCAGCCTTTTATTAATTCCATGAGAGGCTTAGATAAAGGAAACAGACTGAAAGCTTCTTCTGTGCATCACCGGTGGCAGTGTGTCACCTTTCTTTTGCTCAAGGAATCCATCATACTGTAGTTTCTCTTAGTCCTGCTCCCACAAAGCTCTACTCTACCCAGCTGTTTCTCTATAGAGAATTATCCTAAATAGCTCCTATCAGTTTTCAGTCTTTCACCTTTTACAAACTGGCCAAATCTCTAACTGTTCTTATCAATAGTTAGTATTTCATAGATTCACCCTGATATTCCATGACCTCCCTAAATGTGATCTAAGGATACTATCAATGCAAATCATTGAACCCCCATCAGTGTGAATCCACGGGTCCTGTCACTGGGAATCTATGGACTCCATCAATGTGAATCTATGGACCCCAAAATGAGAATCCATGGACTCCATCAGCGTGAATCCACGGACCCTGTCACTGGGAAACCAAGGACTCCATCAGTGTGAATCCCCGGGTCCTGTCACTGGGAATCCATGGACTCCATCAGTGTGAATCTATAGACCTCGAAATGAGAATCCATGGACTCCATCAGTGTGAATCCACGGGCCTTATCACTAGGAATCCATAGACTCCCATCAGTGTGAATCCACGGATCCTGTCACTGGGAATCCATGGACTCCATCAGGGTGAATCCACGGGCCTTATCACTGGGAATCCATGGACTCCATCAGTGTGAATCTATGGACCCTGTCACTGGGAATCCATGGACTCCATCAGTGTGAATCCACGGGCCTTATCACTGGGAATCCATGGACTCCATCAATGTGAATCTATGGACCCCAAAATGAGAATCCATGGACTCCATCAGTGTGAATCCACGGGCCTTATCACTGGGAATCCATGGACTCCATCAGTGTGAATCTATGGACCCTGTCACTGGGAATCCATGGACTCCATCAGTGTGAATCCACGGGCCTTATCACTGGGAATCCATGGACTCCATCAATGTGCATCTATGGACCCCAAAATGAGAATCCATGGACTCCATCAGTTTGAATCCACGGGCCTTATCACTGGGAATGCATGGGACCTGTCACTGGGAATCCATGGACTCCATCAGTGTGAATCTATGGACCCCGAAATGAGAATCCATGGACTCCATCATTGTGAATCCACGGGCCTTATCACTGGGAATCCATGGAACCTGTCCCTGGGAATCCATGGACTCCATTAGTGTGAATCTATGGACTCCATCAGTGTGAATCTATGGTCTCCATCAGTGTGAATCTATGGACCCCGAAATGAGAATCCATGGACTCCATCATTGTGAATCCACGGGCCTTATCACTGGGAATCCATGGAACCTGTCACTGGGAATCCATGGACTCCATCTGTGTGAATCTATGGACTCCATCAGTGTGAATCTATGGACCCCGTCACTGGGAATCCATGGACCCCAAAATGAGAATCCATGGACTCCATCAGTGTGAATCCACTGGCCTTATCACTGGGAATCCATGGAACCTGACACTGGGAAACCACGGACTCCATCACTGTGAATCCACGGACCCTGTCACTGGGAATCCATGGACTCCATCAGTGTGAATCCACGGACTCCGTCATTGGGAATCCATGAATCCATAGGCCTTGTCACTGGGAATCCACGGACTCCATCAGTGTGCATCCACGGGCCTTGTCACTGGGAGTCCATGAATCCATAGGCCTTGTCACTGGGAATTCATGGACTCCATCAGTGTGAATCCATGGGTTTTGTCACTGGGAGTCCATGGATCCATGAGTGTGAATCCACGGGCTTAGTCACTGGGAATCCATGGACTCCATTACTGTTAATTCACGAATCCCGTCATTGTGAATCTATGAATCCTCATCACTATGAAGCAGAACTGGGTGCATATTCACAGTGGTGGGTCTTCACCTTTCTGTTAGTTACCACACAGAGCTTCTAGATAGTTATCAAGCTGAACTAAAACCTCCTTCAACTTAATCAATAGTTTATTTATTTATTTGAAATAATGTATTATCCATTTATAGCAGACGCACTGTGCTAAGCGGCTCTGCTATAAAATACTGTGTATTATCTTGAACTGTACTGAAAGGTCCATATTCAGCTACTGTTAGTCGGATAAACCTATCTGAATATATCCAGCTATTTTAAAGTTAGCTGGATAAGTTTATCCAGCTAACTTTAGGACACGTGTACATACGACCAGAGTCAGCTACATAACTTATCCAGCTAACTCAGCTCCTCCCAGTTATGCCCCTGGAACATCCCTGACTTCTCCAGACACATTTTAGCCAGAGAAAAATGTATCTGGCTAGAATTTAGTCCCCTAAGTGCCCAAATGTTCCTTTAGCTGGATAACTTCTGAGTTATCTTGCTAAATGCTTCTGAATGTGGATCTCTAAGTGTCTGCAAGGAGGGCACCATATAAATCATTATAGTTATTTTCAGACAGCCTGCACTGGTGGGAAGTCAGCGGGTACTTTTTACCAGTTTTCAATGGGAAGTACCCCTGGACCCTTGCAGCTGCTTTCTGCTGGAATAGTCCTGCAGTCTGTGATGGACTTAAACAGACCCCCCCAGGAACTCTTCCTCTCAATGCGACTAAGAGTCTGCGCCTTGTGGACTGTCAGCCTCAGACATCAGATTAAGGTCAGTAACAACCTTTTTACCCACAGGAAGCGCTTTAAAAACTGTCCTCTTACTATTAATGCCAGCTGCCCATGCAATGCATGCTGGCTGTGCAAGAATCACTGTGCCACTGACTCTCAGTATGTGACCTTCAACAAGTCACTTTTCTTCTTCTGCCCCAGTTCTAATCCCAGCTCTGACTCTGTATGTGACATCAGCAGGTCACGTTATCTTCCTGTGCCTCAGTTCTAATCCCAGCTCTGACTGTCTGTGTGGTGTGGGCAAGTCACGTTATCTCCCTGTGCCCCAGTTCTAATCCCAGCTCTGACTCTGTATGTGACATCGGCAGGTCACGTTATCTTCCTGTGCCTCAGTTCTAATCCCAGCTCTGACTCTGTATGTGACATCGGCAGGTCACATTATCTCCCTGTGCCTCAGTTCTAATCCCAGCTCTGACTGTCTGTGTGGTGTGGGCAGGTCATGTTATCTTCCTGTGCCTCAGTTCTAATCCCAGCTCTGTCTCTGACTTAATGCGTGACGTGGGAAGGTCACATTATCTCCCTGTGCTTTCAGTTCTAATCCTAGTTCTGTCTCTGACTTTGTGGGTGACATGGGCAGGTCACGTTATCTCCCTGTGCCTTCAGTTCTAACCCCTGTTCTGTCCCTGATTTTATGCGAGACATGAGCAGGTCACGTTAACTTCTTGTGCTTCAGTTCTAATCCCAGCTCTGGGCAAGTTACTGTAAATCTCAATGCCTCTCTTCTAATCTATTGCATATCTCTGGGCAAGATCCTTTATTTTTTTTAGTTTACCCCACTATAATTGGATAATAATAATTACAAAACAATTGCTTGTCCCTTCTGCCTCTCAGGATATGTCATGCACTGCCCTTGATTTCAATATCCATCCCAGAGAGGTGTGATTCCCTGTTCCTGGACTAATACGATTGTGAAAAGGACCATGATGCTCTTTGGATGAAAGTGTCACAGATGGAGATCCAAATTCTGCAATAATCCTAGGCTGTCACTGATTGGAGTTGCCTGAAGCAGTGGGCACAATGACCCTTGGAAAACAACCGTGATAAAAGTGTGCAGTAAAAACAAGTTTCTTCTAGCACCTTTTCATTTGGAAAAAAAAATCCAGGAAAACAAAGCTGGAAATATCATAATGCCTCTGTATCCAGTCACGATGCGGTCACACCTTGAATGCTGTGTGCAATTCTGCTCACTGCATCTCAAAAAAGATACAGCAGAAATGGAAAAAGTCCAGAGAAGGGCGACCACAATGATTATGACAATGGATTGGCTCCCTTCTGAAGAAAAGCGAAACAGGAGTCGATTTCAGGATAGAGATTTATCAAGTCGAGTGTGAATAATAGGAACGCTGATGCACTCTATTGCACAGGAGTAGAGGATACTCCAAGTAGCAGTTAAAAACACATGTAAGAAAGCATTTTTTTTCAGTCAGAGCACATTTAATGCTATGGAACCTGTTGCCAGAAAATGTGCCTAAGGCCTAGTTTTATAACTGGGTTTAAAAAAGGTTTGGACAAACTTCTGGAGAACAGGTCCTTAAACAAGGGTAGTCCCTGCCCCCTGGATGGAGAAGTTCTGGTGCCAGTTGATGGACCCTTGGTCTGACCCAGTATGGCATGTTCTTATGTTCAGTTTGAGAGTACAGTGCCAGCCTCTCGGATGGGGTCAGTGCAAGTGGGGCCGAGCAGAGGGTGAAGTCCGTGGTGGGGTCAGGGCTAGAGGCAAGGGCGGTTATTTCTTGTTTGAGATGAACAGGGAAAACAAAACATATAGTACGCACTGAGCCCCTTTGACCACTCCCTCCTACGTCCCCAGGACTCTCTCACCAATACATAAAATAAGTACTCACTTCCAGGTATATCAAACCAACAACCTGCGTTTTCTAGGGTTACCAGCCGTCAACATTTACAAAAACGTTTTAAAAAGCCCTGCTTGAGTCAGAAGTTCATGCACCTCTACAGTCAGGCCACAGCAGCACCCGCAGGAACAGCAGCAAAGAGGTCCCGTATTCAGCAAGATAAAAGTCACCTAAAGTTATCCAGCTACACTTAAAAACCTGACTGCCTATGTTTGACTGCAACTCTGTATGTAGGGTTCTAGGTTACCCAGGCTTGTGCGGCTGGAAGCTTGCTGCTTCATCGGATATCTTCAGAGACAACCCAGTTAAGCAGCACTGTAAAAGGAACGGAAAGGTGCTGCCCGCAGGCCTGCGGAACCGCAGCCAGGCGAGCAGTCAGCGAATCCTTCACCGCTGCAGACTCCTCTGATATGCCATGTGCCCGCAGGCCTGCGGAACCGCAGCCAGGCGAGCAGTCAGCGAATCCTTCACCGCTGCAGACTCCTCTGATATGCCATGTGCCCGCAGGCCTGCGGAACCGCAGCCAGGCGAGCAGTCAGCGAATCCTTCACCGCTGCAGACTCCTCTGATATGCCATGTGCCCGCAGGCCTGCGGAACCGCAGCCAGGCGAGCAGTCAGCGAATCCTTCACCGCTGCAGACTCCTCTGATATGCCATGTGCCCGCAGGCCTGCGGAACCGCAGCCAGGCGAGCAGTCAGCGAATCCTTCACCGCTGCAGACTCCTCTGATATGCCATGTGCCCGCAGGCCTGCGGAACCGCAGCCAGGCGAGCAGTCAGCGAATCCTTCACCGCTGCAGACTCCTCTGATATGCCATGTGCCCGCAGGCCTGCGGAACCGCAGCCAGGCGAGCAGTCAGCGAATCCTTCACCGCTGCAGACTCCTCTGATATGCCATGTGCCCGCAGGGCGTATGGAACTATGCAGGCTGTTGGGGGAGTGGCAGGTACAGGAGGGAGCGCATTATAATGAATAAAGGTCCTCATGCCCTTCCCGACCCCTGCTGTTTGGCTTATGCCGGGCATCTCCTGCTGCGTAGTGGCTTGCAGCCTAAAAACCCCACGGCAATTCCCTCCATCAGCCACCCCATGGCTTAAATAATAACCTCCACAATCAGCAAAG
Source organism: Rhinatrema bivittatum (assembly GCF_901001135.1). Lineage (NCBI taxonomy): Eukaryota > Metazoa > Chordata > Amphibia > Gymnophiona > Rhinatrematidae > Rhinatrema > Rhinatrema bivittatum. The sequence goes on along the minus strand of NC_042619.1, from coordinate 16,461,396 downwards.
TCAAAACAGGAGAGGGGAAGCAACTTACCTAAGTGGGTGAACAGGTTCTTGGCCACCTGAAGCAAAGCCTGTGGGAGAAAGAAAGGCGGCAGTTTAGGTCACTGGTGATGAGAGTAGACCGGCAGTGCCAATCTGCTGTGCCCTGACAATTTTGCCCGGGATTGCCCTGGCGGTCTGGGATCTGCTTCCTACTGAAGCCAACGGTGCTGCCTGCACAGCCACCAATGGACGCATGTCCCGGGACGGTCCTGCCTTGCCTTTGGAAAGATAACCCTTCATTTCTGATTGAAATGGTAACATTTGTCTTGGTGGTTTTAGCTCTCTGCGCCATAAAAACACATTTCACGAAGGCTTTCTGACATGCTACCTTGCTCCGACTGCGTGGAACACAAAATGGCCCCTTAAAAGACATTTCAAAAGTTGGCTGTCATAATCTTTCAGAAATAAACCCCCAATTAAGCATGCAACAAACAAAAATCTATTTATTTGAAATGACATACAGGCTGCCCTGCTGGGAAGATAACTCCATGATTTCTCTGCCTTTCAGATCAGGTTTGTTCCCTGAATAGTGTTGCCAGCTGGCTCCATTGCTACTGACTGCTGCTCCAGGCCTGGTTTTTTACCGGGGGCATCAGAACTACATCCACATGCATAGAATGGGGTAAAAGCAGGCCCGAATCAGCCTGGCCGCTAAAACCAGAGCCAGCGGGCAACCCTCGCTCCAAACCCTGCTAATCAAAAGTTGGCATGGACTCAGACTGATCCAGTCCTGGTTTTGCCCTACTGCTCTGATTTCCCTAGGAAAAGCAGGAGCCACATCTTCCATGTATGAGATGGGACAACTGAAAGATCGAATTTAGTGCAAAATCTTTAAAATGAAACAGGGAAAATCAGGTGAAAGCTTTTATGAAAAGGAGAAATCTCATTAGTGCAATATTTAGGAGTTGTGGGGAGACAGAGGAGGATGGTGAATGGTACCCAGAAAGCGCGGGATCATTTGTAATATGTTTCTATAAATCTGGCGTAATCGGACTGACAGTAACGTGTGTGTGTGTGTGTGTGGCAAGGGAGGATGCAGTTCTTCTGCAGAGGGATTTTCTGACCTTTCACTTTTCATGTAATAAAAATGCACATTTCTGAATAAATACAGTGAGGAGGATTCTGCAGCTTATTACAGCATGAGTTCAGGGGGGCTGAATGAAATGTGATATCAGCAAGCCCCAGGGACTTGCTGATATCCCTTAACACCACCAGAGGGAGCCAGAGCTCAAAGTCTGAGCGGGCTGCCCTGTGAACTGAAAACCTTTCACTTCCTTTTGGTTTATGCAGCCCGCACCCTTGCACCTGTGAAGTGCAATTCAGAAAGTCACTGCTCTAATAGAATGAGGGCTCAGGTCCATCACGGAGAGGCCCAATCAATTCTGATTTGCCCCATCGCATCAATGATCTTGTCAAAGAAAGCACAGATGCAATGGAGGGAAAACCAGGAGTGACTCAGCCTGTCCCCTGGATTCTTCCCAAATTTGCCCTGGGGACCCCCATGGCCAGTCAGGTTTTCAGGATAGTCACAATGAATATGCATGAGATGAATCTGCATACGCTGCACACTCAATATATGCACGTTTATCTCAAGCATATTCATAGAGGCCGCAGGGTTGGGGAAACCTCCCATCACTGGGTATCTTCGCTGTTTCGTTGCAGGATTGAGTTTAAAAGCAGCACAGGCCATGAGGACATTTAGCCCTCTTTGTAGACCAAGGAGATAACAGTCAGGCTGAAAAGGCCCTTCCTATTCCCATCAGCAGGAAATACTGTGAACGCCACAAAGCTAAACCCAGCTCAGCCTCTGAGCCTCACTAACGGAAGGGATCAGTGTCTGCTGGGCTAATCAAGGTTTGCAAGTGACGCATGCAATAGTAAAGCAGACTACAAAGCATGCAGGACTAGCAACCCCAGAATGCAGCATTTTAAAACAAGCAGGACTTAAGTGAAAGGGTTCTCGATGGCAAAGGTCTGATAAAGAACGGACTCTGACAGGAGGAAGACGACTCCCCGGACTGGTGAATTAAATTGGTCAGTTCGGGCTTTTCCAGTAACTAGCATCGCATGTTGTGTCCTCAGATTTGCTGTGCAAATATTCTGCAGCAAAGTATAATATGTGACTAAAGCAAGAGGAGAAACCAAGACAAAGGGGAAAATCCTAGAGAAAGATCTTCAAAGCACCCTCTCACGCTTTGACCTCCTCTTCCAGCGGCTCCTACCCCCTATCAGCAACAAATACTGTGAAGTCAATATTCAGAAAAGCGGTGAGCAGACAAGTTATCTGGATAAAGTAGGCCAGAAAACTTGTGGCAGATATTCAGCAGGACAAGTGTGCAGAAAAGCAGTATTTTCCGGGTTGCTTAGATTTTAATGCTTGCCCTTGGACAGGCGTTAATTTCTGAGAGTAAAATGCGAGGCTTGGCCGCACATTTTACTTTCAGTATCCCGGGCGACTCACTAATAGGCTCATCAGCATGCATTTGCATGTGATGAGCGCTATTGTTTTTCGGGAGGGTTGGCCCTTACAGTATAAGGGGTAATAGACGTGCATCGAAAACGCACGGTCAAACAGGTGCTAAACGGTGCGCTCGGCCGTCACACTACCAGTAAGTGCTGGGTGTTAAGTGTCTGCTAGTTAGTGTGGGATGGTTCACGGGGAGGTTCCATGAAAATACAGCCCCCTCCTTCTCCGGGGTCCGGATTGCCTTATAACAGCTCCCTGGCTGTGTAAGAGGTAGTTAGGGGCTTAGCTTTAATGGTTCTGCAAGCCCAGTCCACTCCCTGGCTGGTTTGGATTTTTCCCCTCTGGGCACAGTTTTTGGATGTAACCTTTTCATGCGGTAGGAGCCTGTGCACCTCCTGGGCCCAGAGAATGGGGACCCCTGGGTCTGGGGCTGTGCAAGGTTAGGGAAGATCTGCCCTCCCTACCCCTCCATGAGGACGCAGGTTGAGCCCTTGGGTCCTGGGGGCCAGCAGGACTTGGGCTACGATGGCTGACCATCCTGGTCTAGCTGATTGCCCTTCCTTCCTGCTTCAGGGGATCCCTTCCCATCAGGGATCACAAGAGATGAAAGAGATCAGAGAAGCCACTAACTCTGAGTAAAGGCAAAGCCTTAACATCTGGGGCTTCTAAACCAGCTGAAAGGGGTGTCCTGTCCATTCAAAGCTCACCCTAGCCGCCTGCAGGCTCTGGCACGAGACCTTCCTGCACAGATTGAGGAGGAAAGATTCTGTGGTGCTCTGCATCGTGGCCTGTGTCATTTTCAACAGGAAAGATGCATTTTGGACACCAACCCAGTGACTCCAGTGACTTTATTTGGCACCTGCAGCACATACTGGGACATACAAGCACCCCTTCCTCCAGGGATAAGGAGAAGGACACGCGGGAGCCACCCGTAGGCACTCGGGGCCTTGGGAAGAGTCAGGGTTCACGCTGGCCTGGGAAGGTTCCAGTCCCAAAGAGTAACAACAAATACTTTTATGGCCTTATCGGGTAGCGATCGGCACCCGGGGATGGGGGTTACATAGATGAGCCCCGGTGTTTGAATACTGCTGGTTAGGTTTAAATGTATCTGGGTTGCCGAGAATCTGCTTGGATTTTCAATGTTATATTGTTTAAAATCATACAACTTTATTAACTCAATATAACTAATCTATTTTTTTTATTACAGAGAAAAGACCTCAGCATTGGCAAGAGATCCGAAAACTCGGAAACTGCTTGAAAGCCAATTGTTTCAGTCACCGGTCTTATATTCTCTTATTTTTCTATTTAACTTAATAAAATTATTCAAAAACCTCCATTTTTGTTTATATGGTGTCACTTATTTTAATGTTAACCTATTATCTGGTGAACTGTTATTAGCAATGTCAATTATTATTGACTATCATATCCAAAGGCTCATTTGAGTGCCATTAACTTCACATGATTTTTTATGGAATCATCATATTTTTCTAAAAATCATGGCTGTCTCATTGTGTCTCTAACCTTGAAAATGTCTTTTTCCTTGAATATTATGATTATAACGCTTCTTATTGTTAAATGCTAAATATTGTATTTGATGTACTCCTTTTCATCACCAGCTTGTTGTCCAAAGTGATACCTTTCAACAATTTTCTCTGCAGCACTTGTTAAAATCCTTTCTTGATAGCCCTTCTTATGAGTTTCTTTCAAAACTTCAACAATAGACGATATCTCTTTTTGTAAAACACGTTCTAAAGTCCAATTTTTCAATACTTCTTAATAATCCCAACTTTTACTATTATAGTGGAGCACTTGTCTAGCGCTTGCAATATGCAACTTTAATTAAGCCGCACTGCCGTGCCTCCAGCGCAAAAGGTCTATTTGACCCGTTGTCAGTACTTTTAATCAATCCCGACCAATTTTAGTTTTATAAATGGAGCACTTATCTGGCGCTTGCAATGTGAAAACCTTTGTTTTGCCGCGCTGCCATGCCTCCAATTCAAAAGGTCTGTTTGACCACCGCCAACGTGGCCGACGTTTCGCTATGGAAAACGCTGCTTCGGGGCGGATTGATGTTAAAGTGTTCCTTCTTCTTTGGGTGTCGGGCTCAGACTAAAGCCCGACACCCAAAGAATAAAAAAAATAGTTTAGTTATATTGAGTAATAAAGTTGTATGATTTTAAACAATATCACATTGAAAATCCAAGCAGATTCTCGGCAACCCACACATAGCTAGTTATTCTTTACCATTAATTGTATACTAGTTATTTCCCAATATTAATTTATCTGGGAGCGTTTAGCCGGATATCTTTAACCTAACCAGCTATATTCACACATAGCTGGTTAAGTGACAGGAAAAAACCCCCCAAAAACCGTTTGTGGTTCAGCAGGCCCGATTCTCACCCCACTAAAAAATGAAAACAGATGTGGGCGTAGTCCTGAGCCCAAACTCCCTCCCCACAAAAGATTTCTACAAGGATGCAGGCCTGCCCGCTGGAGCTCTCCCACAGCCACAATCGGACCACTCCTGGCAGAATCCAGTGCTGGCCTGAGGCCCTGGAGGCTGGTGCTGGGAGGGGGCCCGGAGGCCAGATTCATTTTTTTTTAATTCAGGGGGTGAAGAGGCCCCTCAGGCTGATAGGCCCGCAATTTAAAAAAAAAAATCTTTTGGGGGAGCTTGGATGCTTTAGATTTTTAGCAGGATTGGGGGGTAGGGAATTGGACCTGTTGGTTCAGAAGGGTTTCCTTTTTTCGTCACTTAGCTGGCCGTATATTAAATATAGCCGGTTAAGTCTTAAGCTCATATTTTAAGGGTGATCATTTTCTTTCCCACTCCATATGTCAGCGACATCCTCTCATTTTAAGGTGGGGTATCCACTTTAGGACAAGCACAGCAGCTCTGAGGTAGTAAATGAAGGAGCTATCCTTGGAGATGTCAGCATTTCAACTGGTCAATACTTTATGAATGATAGAAGTCTATAAAATCATTTCTGAATGATAGAAGTTTATAAAATCATGAGTGGAATAGAATGGGTAAATTTGAATTGTTTATTTATTTCTTCAAAAATACAGACTAGGGGACACTCCATGAAGTTAGTAAGTAGCACATTTAAAACAAGTAAGAGAAAATTCTTTTTCACTCAATGCACAATTAAGCTCTGGAATTCATTGTTGGAAGATGTGGTAATGGCAGTTACTCTCTTTCCCACATCATGGATTTCAGTGCCATCCTGTCATTTTAAGGTTGGTTATCCTTCTCCCCATATTAGTGAATTCAATGGCACCCTCTTGATTTAAGGTTCGCTATCCTGTTCCCCAAACCAGGGATTTTAAGGGCATCATCTTCATCAATATTAGAATTTGGCCACTAAAACTATGGAGTCGCACCTTTCTGTTGGAATACGTGCATATCATCCTCATCACTAGATTTAGTTTGTTGGGTGATCAGGAAAGATCAGAGACTCCAAGCATATGACATCAACAGCTCCACAAAGTGTAACCTTGGTGTTATTCATTTCTATTTTCATGGACTATGTATAGGTCGTATATGTCACAAGGGATGGGGTTTGGAAATACCCTTTCAGGAACAGGGCAGGATCACAGGGCAGGAGCTGGGTTAGCCTTCTGCCTAGCCAGCCCCTTCCCCACAGGTTGAGCCCTTGGGTTCTGGGGGCCAGCAGGACTTGGCTACGATGGCTGAACCTCCTGGTTGGAAGATGGGTTGGTCATTTGTCTAGCCAGCTCTTTCCCTCACAGGTTGAGCCCTTGGGTTCCGGGAACCAATAGGGCTGAACTGGACAGGCTGGGTAAGCTGGTCAAGGCAGGGCAGACACAGGCTGGATGCTGTGAGCAGAGACAGACTTGATGCAGAGGTCTGGGTATAGGTACAGACAAGAAGAAGAGGACTGGAGGCTGGAACAGGCTGAGGGGCAGTGGACCAGATACTGGGACAGGCATAGAATAAGACACAGGAAGGCCTGGAGTGCCACAAGGCAAGATAAGGCCTAGATAGGCCACAAGGCAAGCTACAAGGAAGAGAACGGCCCAGAGGCCACAAGGCATAGAGCAAAGTAAGAGAGGCCAGGTCAGAGAGCCATGGGTGACTCCATGAACAGCATCATGGTTCTGGCAAGGTAGGGTTAACTGGAGCTGGAGCTTGGGTGTGGTACAAGCAGCAAGGCAGAGCTTGGCAAGGCTGGAGATGAAGCCTGCTGAGGACCCCTGCTGCACCACAGGCTGAGTCAGATGACCATTGAGGAGATGGCTCAGGTAGCTTGGGTCAGAGCTCACTGGAGGCCTCTGCTGGTGAGGAGGTGTCACAGCTGGCTGGATCAGGGCACAGTGAGGCTACATGGCAGGGAAACCATGACATTCTATTTTTAGGTGTCTATAAATGTTAAATGTAGGTGTTTATTTTCCAGCTAATTAGAAGTTCCCTGAGACTACAAAAATATCAGTCTTTTTGTGGCACAGGTACTATTGCTGGGTACCGTACTGATGAGGAGACAGCACGGAAAAGGGACAAAAACAGAGTGGAGGACCAAGGCGGGCATGGAGAGAGGTGAGAGTATTAGGGGAAGTGTTTTTTCCCCAAGCGTTATCCAATAAACACCTATTTTTTTATTTTATTTTATTTTTTTTAGGATAAGAGGCATTTTATAGATGTTTTTCAGCTAAAACCTAAAATCAGAAGCCCTCCTTCTGTGGTGTGTATGATTGTGGAAATGGAAGTCCTCCATTCATCCCAAGAACAATTACAGCACTCATAATCTCAATTTATTTTTATATGCTGCAAACTCCAAGGAGTACAGAAGTGGGGTTTATCCCTGTCCTTGACGTCGCACCTCGGTAGCGCTGAAAGCGGAGGTGTGTGTGCCTGCTCGTGTTGTCCAGCCGTACCGGGCTGGAAGAGGACGTCTGGGCTTGTCCTTGATGTAGTACTGGAAGAGAAGGGGTGACTTGCCTGTGCAGTCCCGCCTTTATACCGTGGAAGGTGGTGTGTATTCGTGCCCTTGATGTCCCATTACCAAGCTGGAATGTGGTGGGGGAGGATTGCCATGCAAACCCTCCAGAGCTATTTACACCTGCCGAAAATATCCTTACCCTTAAGGATATGCAGAAAGGAACAATGTTATTTCGTGGCAAGGCTCAGGACTATTCTGAAAATTTTGCCCAGTGAAAAAACTATTTGCCGTAGACTTTAATGGGAGAATTTACACTACCAAAAAAAAAAAAAAAAGACAAGCAAGAAATGTGTTAGTTATGCAGCTTTTGACCCTTTGTTAAAGAAAAAGAATAAATCTGCAAATGTAGAAAATAATTTCAAGTCTTGTCCACCACCTTAGGCCCAACTGCCAGGCAGCTCAGTTTAAGATGAATTTGGAAAGAGTAGTGCATGTAAAAATGAGCACATAAATAGCGCATATTCCAGCGTTTGCTATTTTATAAACCTCAGACATGCAAGCGCAAGCAATGGTGTGCGAATAAATTTGCTGGTATAAAAAGGGGGCTGCTGGGCAGGGCCAATATTTCCACGTATAAGGTGCTGTTTTAAAACCTGCGAACGTGACATGCATACGGCTGTTACCTGCGCATATTCCACATGTAATTATCAGGCTTAAGCAGAATATATTTCTTTACAGACAATTACTGACTGGTAAGGGGTCAGGGCAAACCGGGGGGAGGGTAGACTGAAGAACCAGGGGGCCTTGATGATCTAGAGGTAGACTGGCAAACTGGTGGATTCATTGGATTAACTGGTAATTTCCTTCATACACTTATGTTGTAAAAGGTGTTGCGACCTTCCCTTCCCGACGGCTTCACTCCTCCTTCCTTTCTTTCTTTGCACCTCCTCTCGCTATGGATGGACGTCTGGCTGCCGTGGCGTCTGCCTGCCGTCCTCTCCGGCGTCCCCGGACCGGCTTGGGCGCTGCCTCCCACCATGCTCCGCTGGTACCTTAGGGTGCGTGCGCCGTGCGGCCCTCACTCTTATTTCCTCTATGGTGCGTTCCTCAGGAGCGTCCCCCTGTGATGACGTCACGCTGCCCGGATATTTAAGCCTACAGTTTATTGCTAGCCATTGAGTTAGCAAGGGATTTCCTACAGATGGGATTCGCTCTCCGTACCCAGCTACTCTGCCTCCAACTTCCATTGGACTCTTTCTGCTAACGGGGTACCCGCTCCTCGGGGGCCTCGCTTGCTTTTCAGGTCGCTATCAGGAACTGGTACTCGCTCCTCGAGGGCCCATGTTCCCTGACTCGCTGCCTGTGTCCATCTTCTCTTCTACTTGGAAGAATTCGCTACAGACACCACCAGTGAGTACAACTACCATCCACTCCTCAGAGCTGTCTCCCTGGAACCAGGTACTCGCTCCTCGAGAATCTGCCCCCGTTCCAGCCCCAGTGCCACCTCCTACGTGGAACCGCTGTGTGAGTACTTTGCCAACGAGTCTCTCTGCCTCCAGGGATCAGGTACTCGCTCCTCGAGGGCCTGCCCCCGTTCCAGCCCCAGTGCCATCTCCTACGTGGAACCGCTGTGTGAGTACATCACCTTCAAGCCTCTCAGCTCTCAGGGATCAGGTACTCGCTCCTCGAGGGCCAGCTCTCCCTTTCTCGGGACTTCTCCATACTGGGGACTCTGTGAATGTTCTATTGTGCTCACTTTCTCAGTTCTCTCCACTACAGCACTGCCACTGGAGGAACCGCTGTTCCAGCGTCCTGGGGAATACTGGCCCAGCTGGGCTCCATCTTCTACTCACTACTGCCACCTCTGGTGGCTTCTCAAACTGTCTAAATAAAGAACTATCTGTGTTTGTGTGTCCGGAGCTGAGCCTGACTTGTGACCCCTCACGGGACTTCCCCCCTGTGGGCGTGGTCAGCTGCCACAGTGTCAAAGGGTCCACCCAAACCTCACTAACTATAATAAATAGTTGAGAATTTACATGCGTAAATGTCAACAAGTACTAAGGAAAATATGTGAGTTAAATTTCCTTGTATAAGTGACTAAAATTAGGAGCACAAATACACGGGCATGGCAGATGTCTGCTACTTATCTGGAAAATGTTTTCTTATCCAGCTAAGTGGCGGAAAAGCCATCACTTTGCCGGATAAGTCTTAAAAAGTGCTACATAGCTGGATAAGTAAGAAAGCAGGATAATTCTTCAAATGTTAGTTATCCATCTATGTGGGCAGCAGGCAAGCAACCTGCATTTCAAAGAAGCCAGTTATGTGCATATGTACCTGTGCGTGTGTGAATAATAAGGGGAAGGGGCAGAGCATGGGTGTTCTGGGGTGGGGACAACGCTAACACGCATAGCTCCATATTTTAAAACTGCAACCCGCAGCGCACGAGGGCTAGATATCCGCGTAATTTTCCAGCTGCTCCTGATGAGAAGCAAGCCTGTAGATCTCGAGCATTAGACAGAGTGATGGGTCCGGGGTGCGTAGAAGGAAGAAGCAGCGAGGTCTGAAAGACCTCAACATTAACCAGACAAACTGGTGGACTAATTGCAAAACTGGGAATGTCCCTCGCATGAGCTCGTTTTAAAATCCACTGACATAGGTGCGTTAAAGCTGACAAAGTCCTCTGGAAGTGACATGCGCTAACTTTGCTCGAGTAACCTCTTAAAAGTAGAAGTATGCTTACGCATGGTTGCTGTATTTTAAAGCTAAGCGCAAGTGCGCGCACGATTTCAAATTCAAACGTATCTTCGCTTCTGTGCCGATACGCAAGTTTATGGGCGCACGTGTGCTCATTTTAAAATCACCATCATTTTATATATAGTGCATGCGGAATTGCTCACACAATAAAAAATGTGTGTGTGTGTGCATGCACATGTGCATCGATAAGGCTGCATACATGGGCGCCCGTGCATGTTTTAAAGTTATCCTCTTATGTACAAGCCTCCTACACAGGAGAATGCTGACAGCGACCCTTTCTATATGTTTTTATGTACTCTGCCTAGCACAGCTGGGCGTCTATAAGTGGAACAGAAAAGTGTTAAATAAATAGTTGTTTATTTAGTGCTTTCCATAAATAGTTATTTATTTATTTAGTGCTTTCCCCACGTGCTCTGTGATGGGTTTTACTTTTCAGGGACTGCTCTCTCTGAAAGTTTGCCTGGTTCTGGTGCTGATTTGTATCCTCGCTCATTTGCTGTGGGCGGATCGAGTTTTCTTGGTATTCCAGCATTTTATAGAAACCTGAGGACATGCTGTGCTATATTTCTCTTTGAAGAGGTGTTCGGGATGACTCAGAAGACTTTGGTTAAAGGTAGGAATCTAATGACTGTCTCATCCCAGTGGGATGGAAATGTTCTCGGCTAAGAGTCCTTCAACTGATGCTTATCTCTCTCCACCTCAGATCAGCAGGCTGCGAGAAAGGAAGTGCTGACAGATGGCAACCATGTCAACAGCCCGAAAAATGCTGGAGACTCCAGAAAAATGCAGAATGCAGAGTCTAATAATGCTAGAGATGCTAGCAAACTGCCCATGGCAACTAAGGGATGAAGAGTCCATCCAAAGAACGCAGGGCTGAAAACGCTGCAGACACTATAGCAAAATGCAGAACCTGCCAAAGACATCAGAAAAATTCAGAAACCAAAAAAAAAAAAAAAAAGGTTTGAATTTCCTAAAATGCAAAAGAATCCCCCAAATCTTGCAGACTTTAAACACCCCACTTAATGAAGGGCTGAAAATGCGACAGCGTCGCCTACAAATGTGGAAGATGAAAACCAGAGCCCTCCAGAAATCTGCAGGAGAACGGAGGCAGAAAAACGCCAGTAGCTCGGAAGGCACAGTTGCAGGATTCTGGCTGGGCGCGGGCAGAAATGCCCGCAAACTCTGCCACTGCAGCAGCGCCCTGCGCTCGCCCAGCTGGGTGGCTCCTCTCATCAACCTGTGGGTCACCTCGGACAGAGCTTGCATTCCCCCTCCCACTGCAGCTCATATCCAACTTTCCCAAAACCTCGCCAGTGGCGGCCTCCTATCTGTTTCTGGAAGTTTCTCGGAAGAGTATATCTATTTTTTTTTCCTCCTCCTGCCACCCACTTTCCTCTCCAACCAGATCAGCTCTCAATGAACAGTTCAATATGAAGCTCCCGGGGGTGGGTGGGGAGGAGGGATGAGTGACAGCTGCTATAATTAACAACACCGGCGCACACTAAGACGACAAGGCCCCGGAGGAGAGTTAATATCGCGCCGGGTTGGAATTAATTAATTTCAATTCAGAGTTGTTAATTTGCAAGAGGGGAAAAAAAAAGACAAGTTGAAAAGCAGTAGTTGTTTGGCCTGAGGAGGAGGAAGAGGTGGTGGTGTCCCCCACAGGGACTGGAATTACACCGGCTGCTGAGATCCGGAAATAGCCAGGCTGGAATGCAGCACAGACGATGCATTTCTGGGCAAAGGAGAGAGGAGGATTGGGTGTTTACACCTTCGCCCCTGTTGGAGGTATCAGGGAATGGGCGTGAGGTTTAATGGTTATGCGATGATTGTAATGCATTGAAGTTGCATGGAAGGGTTTGACGTTAAGGATTTAAGGGGCCGATGCAATGTTTAAGCCGCTGTCGGACGCGGGTTAAATAGGCACTAATCCACCCCCTAATGCAATAGCGGGATCAGTGCCTATTTAAGCCGCGTCGGACACGGAGCGAATGTAATAGCGCTCATCGCATGCAAATGCATCTGAATGAGGCTATTACTCAGTCACGCCAATGCAATAAAATAAATGTGCGTCTCAGACGCACATTTATCACTCGGCTATTAACGCCTGCCTGGAGCACGCGTTAATAGCTGAGCGCACGGAAAAAAAGTACAGAAAAGCAGAAAAAAATGCTTTTCTGTACTTTCTTAAAGGTGAAAAAAAAAATCTCTGCCGGCTGCTTTGAAGACTGACGCCGTTATGCTTGGCGTTGGTTTTCCTAACCGGCCGGCTGCAGTAATGAAAACCGACGCCGATAAACTCAGCATCGGTTTTCATAACCGACAGACCGCCGGTAACCGTGGGGTCGCGTTAGCAAGGAAGCGCTAAGGTCGACCCTAGCGCCTCCTTGCTAGCGTGACCCCCTAATTTGCATATTGCATGGCGCCCCCTACAAGTCCATAGATGCACTGGGATAAAACTAGGAACAGTTCAGCCTGTCTCCAACGGCATGGAGCCTTCGGGTAACTCTGCAGGGGAACACGGCTTCTGGATCTGCCCTCTTCCCATCCCCCACTTCAATTTAGCCTTGAAAAGGTAGAAGCAAGAAGAGCAGATGTCAAGTCCTGCAGCAAAAAGCTTTCCAGGTTCTGTTTGGCAAAGGGTCACTCCAAAAGCACCAGTTCAGGCTCAGCTGATGAGTCTTCACGCCTTCTGACAAAACGATGAATTATTCTACAGCAAGTCACATACATCAGCAGCAGGCTCTCCCGCTAAGGTGCAGGATGGGCAATAAGTTGTAGGTCGATTCAGACGTCCGGAGATCCTGCCGGGGGGGGACGAGGACCCTCCTGCTGGGGCTGGATATGTTGGGTTTCTACCGGTTACCACAGATAAGAGTGAAATGTCGTCGTGCCAGGCCTCCTTCCCAGGGCAGGAGAGGGAGGCCAATGCTACTGCCCACATTGGCTGAGCTTTCCAGAGCCACTTCTGGTATCTTTTGTGCAAAAATGAACATCTTCTCGGCTGCTGCCTTCATTGCTGTATTGAACTCTCATTTGCTGGGGGGCCGGGGATTGACCCGGCAGTTTCCTTCTGCTCCTTTGGACTTCCAGCTCATTCAGAGGCACCCAGGAGCCTTCATTAGCAAACACCACGGGGTTTTCCCCCCTGGTTTATTTATTTTATTTTGATTTATATCCTGCCATTCGGATCACATTCAGGTACTGCAAGTATCTCCCTGTCCCCAGAAAGCTTACAGATTAGGGGCCTCATTCACTAAAGCTCTTTCGGCCATTTATAGCATGAAGAACGCTGTTTTTTGCACAGTAAATGGCCTAATGTGGGGATAACCCGAGACATATTTCGACTATCTCGCGTTATCTGAGCCCCGGCACCATGTGTATTTAAATGAGCTCATCAGCATGCATCCTGGCGCCGGATTTTTCAATCAAGGGCAGGGCTTCCACTTTGCATGCAAAATGGTGTTTTTTTTTTTTACTTTAACAACAACTATGGGCCACCTGCAAGGGGGGAGGGGGGATTGGGTCTATGTAGAACCCTGGGGGGAGGGGCATTTTCAGGGCCAAGCAATTGCTTTAAGCGATGGTGGCCCACAGTCCGCCTTTCTGCACTGTGTAGATCTTGCTGATGCGATATTTCCCCGCCAAGGGAAAAATACTGCAGGATTCACAAAATGGGGACAGATATCACAGCTTAGTGAATTAATCCCTAAGTTTGTACCTGAAGTAATGTAGGGTAAAGCGATTCGCCCAAAGTCATAAGGAATGTCAGTGGGACTTGAACTCTGGTTTCTGCAGCTTGCTGCTATAACCACTAGGCTACTCCTCTACTCCATTTTGTGGTCCCCTTCCAACGTACTTTACACTCCAGCCATCACAACAGACCTCAACTGGGGGCCATGCCCCAGGGTTTCCTTCCAGAACCGTGCAATTAATCGTAAGCCCCAAATCTGGCCACTAGGTGTCGCTGTTGTGTGGTGGCCGTCACTCCCTTCCTCTCAGAGGCCGAAGTCTCCCATGTCTAAATAATGGCCTTTTCTCTTTCTCGCTCCTCCTTTTGTTGCCTTGCAGTGATGCTTTCCAGCAGGGGCTGCTCCTGAATGTCCCTTACTGTGCTTTTGAGCCCAAGTAATGGACAGGGGTGTGCTCAAGGGTTGGTGGCTGCTCTCTCCTAGAGTCCAATGCTTCTCTCTTGCTGCCCTCTAATTCCCACCCCCAATCATGGACATACCTGCGACAACGAACACATTTTGACCAGGGAATACAGAACATTTAGGGGGGATATGATAGAGATGTTTAAAATCATGAGAGGTCTAGAACGGGTAGATGTGAATCGGTTATTTACTCTTTCGGATAATAGAAAGACTAGGGGGCACTCCATGAAGTTAGCAAGTGGCACATTTAAAACTAATCGGAGAAAGTTCTTTTTCACTCAACGCACAATTAAACTCTGGAATTTGTTGCCAGAGGATGTGGTTAGTGCAGTTAGTATAGCTGTGTTTAAAAAAGGATTGGATAAGTTCTTGGAGGAGAAGTCCATTACCTGCTATTAAGTTCACTTAGAGAATAGCCACTGCCATTAGCAATGGTTACATGGAATAGACTTAGTTTTGGGTACTTGCCAGGTTCTTATGGCCTGGATTGGCCTCTGTTGGAAACAGGATGCTGGGCTTGATGGACCCTTGGTCTGAACCAGTATGGCATGTTCTTATGTTCTTATGTATAATTATAATCCTATTAACCCAATATTCAGTGCTCCCCTAGCCCCAAGAAAGTGTTTCGAGGGGCAGCATTGTGTGTGCAACATAGCAAAAGAGACGTTTCCTCAAGTCTGTTCACCTCTGAATACCTTGCCAGCCTCCTTCAGTTCCCATGAAGGATTCCTAGTCACCTATCTTAGGTTTTGGGCTGAAAGTTGGGTGCCGTAGACTGTATGAACGACTATTGAAACAAACTCCAGGAAAAGCTGAGGAGTGAGAAGGTCTGTGAGGGACTGTGGGGGTAACATGAAGAAAATGACAGCAGAGAGTCCTGTAAAGTACTGCAGAATCTTTCCGAAATCTGAATAGCACTTACAGGACAGCTTAACAGCTTGAATGGGAAAGGGAAACAAAGTCCACAGGGCACCATAGGAGAGGAGTGGAGATGGAAGACGGCCACCCTTACCTGACATTCACATTTTAGTTTTTGTTCTTTCTGAAAGGCAAGCGTGCTGGTCAGGACTGTGGACGTGTAGCAGAAGCAGTGCTGGATCTTGTGTTCATCCTCTTCTGTGTAACTATTGCAAAGGAGAGAACGTGTTTAGGTTTCATGAGCAGAACCACATGCACCTGAACGCAATGCTGTTTACTCTGAGGTCCACGTTCAGTCGCTGAATATACCCAGCTATCCTACGGGCCGACCAGAGTTAGCCACATTGGTTAAGCGGCTAATGCTGAATATCGGTAATAGCCACATAACTTATGTGGCTAACTCTGGGAAGCCCCGAAACGCCCCCTTCTTACCCAGCTAGAATTTAGCCGAATAAGGGCTAAATATAGCCGAGTAAACCATTTAGACGGATAAATATTACATTATTCGTCTAAATGGCTTTTGAATATCGACCTCTCTGTTCTTAACTCTACTGTAAGCAGACAGCTATGGGAGCCAGAAATCCAGGGCTAGGCCAAGGTCTCACGATGGCCAGGGGTAAGAGTCAGGAAAAAGGGCCCACTCTCCACTCCTAGGAGAAGATGTTGAGCATGTTCGAACAGAAGAAAATGAATTTCATCCTCGGTCTTCTCTGTCAAGTTCTTTTTTTAGTACTGAAGAACACATTCTGTTCTATCTGATAAATGTTGCAACTCAGAGATAAAGGGACATGCATCTATTCTGAAAGGAAGAGAGGAGGCATCTGTGCGTATAGGAAGGAGGTGCTGCCATCTCTTTTGTTTTATTTCATTTAGTGCGGGTTAATTATTTTAGCGTACACTAAAATGATTAACACGCATTAAAACAAAGTGACCCAAACAAACCTTTTGCAGTTTAGTGTGTGGATGAATAGCATGCCAAGATGTGCGCAGAATTGTACACATACATACAGCAGACAATTCCAGCTCCGTGGAGCATACAGTTTTGTCAAGATACACAAATGAGACACAGAAGAGGCTTCAGGAACTTCTACAGAAAACAAGTTAAAATCAACAAGGCCATGTTGAGCGTAATGCAGAGTTCTAGTAACTAGATTGGCCCTGGAAAAAAACTGCGCTCTTACCAAGCTGTGATACCCTTCATTGGATCATTACTCATAGATGTTGTGAGTACGTGAGTGTTGCGGACCACACTCCCTCAGATATGACCCTTTCTTGTGATTGCAGCCCTTGGCTCACATGGTATGACCCAGAGAATGGTGAATTACTTTTGTACAGCACTGTGTATTTTGAGTAGTGCTACAGAAGTGATATGTAGTCCTAGTAATTTGTTTTTACAGATATCTCATCTGTCTGTCTTGACTAGACTGTAAGCTTCAAGGAACAGTAAGTGTCCATTGTGTAAGTTACGTTGCTAAATGCCAAGGTTTCAATATTCCCAGCATTTTACCTGGCTAACAATTAGCTGGGACAAATTAGCTGAGAAACTTATCCAGCTAACTTCAATATTAGGAGTTAACCAAATAAGTCTATTGACTAACTCTAGCTATGCCCTGGCATTCTCAGATAACTTTAGACTTAACCAGATATATTAAAAAAATATGCTTGTTTAAGCAGTGACACACTAACATTCTGGCCCCATGGCTATAGTGCCTACTCCCCCTAACTGGATTCCAAAATTGCGTTGGCGGGCCTATGCCCCCCACCCACGCTTCCTCATAATGGTGCAAAAGAGTGTCAAGCCAAAAGGTCTGAGGAGGTGACCCAGCCCCACCTCTCCTTGGTGATTCCAAAGCAATACATAAGTATGGCGTTCCACCTTCCCAGCCTCCAAAACCAATCCCAACAGTATCTCTTTGTCCAGAACCCCAAAACTGCACAGGCCACCGGGGGCTGCAGTACAAGTATATCGCTCAAATCAGCATCAGTCAATGACTCAACAGCAATACTATATATATATATATATATATATATATATATGTCTATTTAGCACTGGAAGGTCTATATTTTGTGTAGTTATATGTATGGGAGGGGTTATCTAATCTTATTATTGGTAGGCCCCCTTCCATCTCATTTACAATGCTCTAGTGTTGGACTGAGAAATCTATACAGGTCTGACATCATATCCTACGAGTTAGCATCAACCACAACTCTGGAAGCTCTAAGAGAATCTAGCAGCAGCAGCCCCATGACTTCCAGCGACAGCATAGAGACTCTGCTGAAATTCATCTGTCTCCATCCATGCCCCTAGGAGAAAGAATGCAACACAATTCAAATGGATCTCCTCCTCTGCCTTACCAAGAGTAACCTTTCGTTCAACATTACATATAGAAACATAAAAATTATGGCAGAAGAAGACCAAACGGCCCATCCAGTCTGCCCAGCAAGCTTTGCACATTTTTTTTCTCATACTTATCTGTTACTCTTGGCTCTTAGTAACCTTTTGGTTCTGTTTCCCTTCCACCCCCACCATTAATGCAGAGAGCAGTGTTGGAGCTGCATCTATGTGAAATATTTAGCTTAATTGGTTAGAGGTAGTAACCGCTGCAATAAGCAAGCTACACCCATGCTTATTTGTTTTCCCAGACTATGTAATTCAGTCCTTTTTGGTTGTTGTCTGTATATAGATCCTCTTTTCTTCATTCCCCCTGCCGTTGAAGCAGAGTTATGCTGGATATGCGTAAAGCATCGGACTTTCTCCCCTGCCGTTGAAGCAGAGAGCACTGTGAGTAAACTCTTGGGCTAAGAATCTTGGATTAAGGAGTAGATTCCCCTCAACAAGTGAGCTGTTCTAGGTCCTGAACACTTAAATTCTGGCCTGGAATGATTCTTGGCTCTTGGGAACAGGAACTCAGGTTAATGATTATATCTGAGGGCGCAGGTTTCAGCCAGAATCTCATTTGTGTTTCTGTGGCTGCTGCCCCATGTCTTCAATTATGTGAAGACGTGTGTAATCTTTTTTTTCCTTAGACCTCTACAAATGCTACAGAATGCCACAGCTAGGATTCTAACAAAATAAAAAAAAAGAGACCACATCACTCCAATTCTAAAGAATCTCCACTGGCTCCCGATTAAATATAGAATTCTCTATAAAACTTGTTCTATCATACACAAATCTATCTACAAATCCTCCCCTCTGGACCTCAGGATCCCTTTACAACTGTATTCTTCTTCCCGCCCGTTAAGAGCTGCCCAAAAAGGCTCTCTAAAAACGCCTCCAATTAAATCATTTTCAAATAAAAGAGCCTTCTCTACAGTCGGCCCGAATCATTGGAACTCTCTCCCTTCAGAACTTAGACTGGAACAATGTCCAATTACTTTCAAAAAAAGACTCAAGACTTGGATCTTCTCCCTAGCCTACGCCTAATTCGATCTTAATCCTTCCTACCCACTGGATACAAATTATCATGTTTTTTCACTGCCAAACAACCACAGATATAATCTCATATTGCTCTATTCTCATATAATCGCCTGTTACATGTTTGACTGCCAACCTTTACTGTTTCTGTTATTTAAAGGTTCTATGTCATTATGAGTTTAAATGTATAATATCCAAGTTCTTTATTTCCTGTTCTCTGTAAGACTCAAGTCAGTCATTTCAATAGTTGTCTGTAAACCGAAGTGCTTAGTGATTTTGTCTCTAGAACCTCGGTATATAAAAAATGTTAAATAAATAATCAATCTCTGTGGGGCCTGTGGACTGCTCTTTCTGCAGTCACACTATGTCTTTGGGAAACTAATGATTTAATGTTTCTGAAACCTTTGGTGCCCTCCACAACATGGCTGCCTGAGCCTGTCATTGAATCATGTGACTGTGCTAGGCTTCAGAACCCAGGACTCTGAGAGCCAATGGAGTGCAGAAAGAAGATTTGAAGACTGCCTAAGCTTTTGGTGACAGGAGAGATTAGAGAGAGATGGAGAAAACAACAGATGTGCTAACTCTGGCTCAGATCTAATAGGACTGCCATCTCCTAAAGGGATTTTCACAGTGAGAATCCTGTTTGGACTGGGCCTCGATAGATAGACAGCTTGGGAGGAGCTGCACAGAAGTTGCAGTGTCTCTGCTGTGATCCCTGTGTTTGCTGAGAGCTATTGCTGGAGCACTGCAATTCTGTGACAGAAGAGAGCAAAGTTACTTAACCTGTAACAGACATTCTCCATGGACAGTAGAACAAATCAACCACACAAGTAGGTGACATCATTCAATGGCACCAATGTGGGAAAAAGCTCTCTATCTGCAAAAGATTGAGAAGTCTTTCTGAGCATGTGTGGGAGTTCCCAGGCTGCTACTGCCATGCAAGCCACTTCAATCACTCCGGGAGGTGGACAGGATTGATTGACTGATTTGTTCTGCTGTCCATGGAGAACACCTCTTACAGTTAAACAAGCAGGAACAGGCACAAGTGAGGACTCCCAAGCCCAAGGGATGCATAAAAAAATACCTTAAGAATAATTAACTAGGTATGCAACCTGTCCGAAGAAATGAGGAAAGATGAAGCAGTTATTGAAAGAGATTTTGTAGACCCAACTGTCCAAATTTACTCTCATTACATGAATCCCAATCTAAACAGTAGTGTTTAGTGAAAACGTGAAGTCCAAGGAGCAGCTTTACAAATGTCTTGAGCAGAAGCTTTGGGCATAAAGCTCTCGGGACATTTGAAAACAGCCAGCAAGGTTGCATGATGTTCAGACTAAATCAGCGGTTGTTTGGAGAAATTCAGTGAGAGTGTTTCCTGACATTTACATAGAAAGGAATGTGGATTAAGTGAACCCAATCCATTTTCACTTTATGCCTTTCTCAAGTTCCTACATCCTGAAGAACATAAGATATGTGGTTTTATTTGCATAACAAAAACTAATAAAGTGTGTTAGCATAAAATATTGGAAGATGCAGTGCTTATGAATTAAAAGATTGGTATATGATTATAACCTGCAGCTAAGAAGCCAGCTGAATGGCAAACAAGCATTTTCTCTGATCCCAGTATATAAATACGGTACTTTTGGGTGATCAGGCACTATTGCTGTTCCTTTTTGTATGTGGGACACTTGGAGACTTCTCTCGGTGTTGAGTAGCTGAGCAGAAGCCTGACACCTCTGAGCTATAGAAGTCACTTTAGCTCTCTCTTGCTTGGTGCTCATTCACTTTTCTTGACCAAGGAACTCTTGCTTTAGAGAAGCGATATGAAATACATTGAGATAATTACAAAGAGACCTTTTGCTTTCTAAAGAAATAAATGGAGGGTGGATACTGAAATTTTAAGAGCGAATAACTTCAAAGCTAACATGAAAAAAGAAAATGGAGCTGCCGAATGAGCAGGCCTATACATGCCATCTGTACTGTCTAAGTCGTCTTTGGGTGTGAGTCTAAAAAGAAACGAAGTTGTGACGGCTCAAAGAAAACATATACTGATTCTAGATATTTAACTACACATTTGCATGGTTAGCGGAGAATACATTTAGAACAGTCATCGCTTCGATTCTCATTTATATAAATTTCTTCCTTCTCTCCTGTGTCGTCCGGGTGATATCTGGAAATAGCCATACTCTTTGGCCATAATACTCTTCGGATCTATTACGGAAGAATAACCTCAGAACATTATTATTTTTATTTTTTTTCCAATAATAAAAGTGAATGTCACAATAACACTCCTCTTGTGAAATGGTATCCTCATGCGATAATTCCAATAACTCAGAAACGTTAAGCTGTAATTGTGGTTCCAAATTCTCTTGGTCACTTTCCTTTTTTTTGTGGCAAATAATATGCCTTTGAAATTAAAGGTAAAGCCTCCGATCGTATTTTCAAAATTACATTTAGGTATTTTTTTAGATAATTCAACTGCTGAAATTTGGGTGATGACCGGGAAGTTAAGAACTCTTATATTCGTACTATGCCAATGTGGTTCTCAATAGTTTCTATCTTCTTATTAGCACTGTCTCGTGTTGTACAGCATATTGCTAATAACCTTCCCATCGTTTTAAATTTCTTTTCCAATTCTTGCACTTTCTTTTCTTGAAATTCAATTCTTTTTTCCATTTTCAATACTTCATTTATTTGACTCTAAACAAGTTTTGGATAAATTAATAACCGCTGCTTCAATGGCGGCCAGTGCTTCCCAAACTGAGTCCATCGTTATTACCACGGGTTTGACAAGAAATGAAGTTAGTTCTTGCACAGACTCACCACCTCAAACAGCTTCAGTATCAGTGTCCCGTTCTATTTCCAGCGTCGGGATAGGTAAGTATGTTCCCAGCCGAGATGTTCCACCTGGTTCGTCCTCTTTCCGGCCTCCAGGCACCACAAGGCTTTCCGGGGAACTCACAGGCACCATATCCTGTCTCTCTCCCCTCTCGCTGGGGTGGGGACGGAGTCTTCTGGGCGCGCCGGGACTCAGCGAGATCTCCTCTGCCAATGACTGAGACATTCGCTCAACGTCCCTGTCCATTGCGGCACTCGCTCCCGGCTCTCTCGGCGTGGAAGTGAAGAAGGTTGGTATAGTAGCTTGCCTTGATTCAACGGTTCCAGAAGTTGGCTGGCTCTCTCAGAGCCGAGCCTTTTGCTTAGTGTGAGGCATTTCATTTTAATTCGCAAGAAAATACTTATTCTGAAGAAGTATAAAACGGAGCGACCTTCCCACAGCTCTTAATCGGCAGCCATCTTGACGCTCCACCCCCCCATGTGCACTCACTATTTCTCAGAGCATTTGCTTTCTAACTAGTTGTCCTAGCTTGAATACATCAAAGGAAACAAATAACTGGGAAGACTTTTCCAGATAGAAAAGTAGATCTCTTTCACAATCCAATGTACGAAGTGGCTGTTCTGCCATGGATGAATGAGGCTTCGGAAAGAAAATGAGGGTTAATTAGATTGGTTTAAATAGAATTCAGAGACCACCTTAGGCAAGAACAGAACATAATTCTACTAGGAAAAATGTGAGTGCGCAGAGAATACACCAGCAAGACTTGCAGTTCACTTATTTGGAATGCTACTGTTATTGCAACAAAGAAGATTACATGAAAAACATTTAAAATCCATAGTTGCCAAGGACTTGAAAAGTGGCAGCATCAACTGCGAAAGAAATACATTGAGGTCCCATTGAGGAGGAGGAGCCTTGAATGAAGGTGTCAAATGATATAAACCCTTCATAAATTTAGAAACTATGGGATGATGAGAAAATGAAGCCTTCTGAATAATGATGATAAGCTGTAATTTGAGCAGAATTTTGTCTTTAAACCTGAGTTGGATAGATGAAGAAGGTATTGCAATACAGTTGTCGCTGCATAAGTAAAGGGATTCTCATAAAGGAGGTAATTTTCCAGAGAGTTACATGCATAAATGTGATATACTATCGTAGCAATTTTCAAAAGCCATTTACTTGAGTAAACTGCACTTATGCGAGTAAATTCTATGGACAATTCAATGGCATTTATTGTAGTCATTTTCAAAAGCCCGCTTACTCGAGTAAAGTGCACTAAGAGATAAACACCAACTTGAGAACCTCTTCCATTTGAAATTGTAAGATCATCTGGTAGCAGGTTTCCCTCTGCCAGCATATCCTGTTTAATCTCTAAAGGAAAAGGCATAGATAGCATTACTATTTTGCTCTCAATATCTAGAGCTAGTGACTAAAGATTGGGATGGAGAAGAGAGCCTTTGAATTGAGTCAGGAGATTTGGAAAACTGGGAAGGTGGGCAGGTGGAGCAACAGCTAGTCTTTGAAGCCATGGAAAACAAATTTGTTAAAGCCAGAAAGGGACTATGAGAATCATTTTTCTAGTGTCCTTCTATAACTTCAGTAAAGTTTTAGAGATGAGAGAAATTGGAAGAAAAGCATATATCAGTTTCTCATTCCACTGAATAAGAAATTCATCCAATGCTACAGCATCTATCACTGGTCTCTTGGAACAATAAAGGGCTGGTCTGTGATTCTGAGGGTTTGCAAAGAAGTCAATCTGAGGTATTCTCCAGATGATGAGACCATTTGCAGGGCAGCAGGCAAAAGCTTAGACTGTCTGTTAACACACTGTCCTTTCCTGGAAGTTGCACTGCTTCTCAGAATTGCCTAATTCCATATCTTGAGTGTTGCTCTGCATAAACACGAAGAACCTAGGCTTCCTTGTTTATGTAAAACATTTCAACCTGATGTCCTTTTGAATATGAACTATGGAATGATGTATCCAAGACTTGAAACCTAGAAGAGTTTTGAAGACTGCTCTTCATTCTAGAAGACCGATGTTAAGTTTGGTTTCTTGAGCTGGCCAGGTCCTTTGAGAACAAATGTTGCCTAAGTGAGCACCCCAACCTTGAAGAGACTCATCTGTACTTATTACATGTTGAATGGATGGAGGATGAAATGATTGCCTGCAACTAAGAATCACTGGTTTTATCTATCACTTCTGGGATATTGTAAGATTTGGTAAAACTGGGATAATGGATATAAAAATTGATTCTAGTGAGACTTCAGGTGCCATTGCACCTGTCTCACATGTAATCTTGTCAATGAAGTTACATGGACTGTGGCTGCCAAGTGACCTAACACCTGCAAGAATAATCTCGCTATGACTGATGGAGGAATTGAAACAGACTGAACTATCTTGCCTAAGTTGTACATTCTCTGTTATGGAATAAAGGCTTTCCTAGTTTTTAGTTTTGCTGCTTCTCTTACTTTCCCCCCCCAATTAATTGTCTCCTAAAAAAGGGGTGTTAGTTATTCTGTCATGAATATCCTCTCGAAGTCCTAATGCCTTCAACCACGCAAGCCTTCTACTGTAATGGCTACAGCTGAAGGTCTGGAAGAGGTGTCGTAGGCATCATAACAGATCATGCCAAATGTTTGGCGCATTCAAATAAGGAGTCAACTTGTCCACGTCTTCTTGATGAAATGCGTTTTAAGTTTCCCTTATATTTTTTATACTTATTAATTTTCATTCTGCAAAACAAGATATATCTTGCATGGAAAACAGTAACAAGAAATAAGAAAATATTCAAATAAAAGAAAAAAAGAGAAGGCAATTAACATCTTTACAAAAAGCAGTGCTCGAACTCAGTAACATAAGCACAGAATATATTGAATATAAAGGAAACAGCTAAGGTTATACCTTACCACTACTACTAAAGGTTCTTTCTGCTGCATAATTGAGGGGAAGCAGCAGTGTAGGGGGTTTGAACTCAACAAAGCAATAAGCTGAGGGGAAATTGAAAAACACAAAGCTCACTGCTTGAAATTTAACTACGCATTTGCAAGGATAATGTAATCAAAAGTTGCCACCAAGTTATAAAACTTGAGGCCATATTAAAATGAATTGCTTCCTGTTTCATTGTGTGGCTCTAGCCAAATCAGGAAAAATGTGAATTATAGAATTAAAAAAACGGTATATCTTTGTGATGAAAAATAAACTTTTTAAACCCAGTTTCTGTCAGATCCAGGATAAATTTAAAATCTAAGTTGACACAGTAGTAACCTCTATCTCTACCTTTTCCAATGTCCCAGTAACATCCAGAAAATCAAACGATACTTGTAAGGCTTCACTTTAACCTTTTTTCTAAGTAATGGGAGAAATATAATAAGCCTTTGAAATAGATGGACAGGCAGTTTCGGGTAAAATGCATTTACACGTGTAAAACCCAATTTTAAGCATGTAAATGCTGTTTAAGATCAGGCCCATAGATTTCTCCACACTCATTATTTATTTATTTATTTAACATTTTTCTATACCGACCTTCATGAAAAGATTCATATCAAACCGGTTTACATGGAACTTAGGGACTAACTAAATAACCATATAACAAGAAGGCCTAAGCACAGTTACATATAACAAGGAGATTGAACTTGGGGGCTAGAGTAGCCAGGAAGTAGAAGGACAGCAAAAAGTAGAGGTTAAATACATATGTATATACTGGGACTGGTCTGAGAGTCTAGTCAGTTGGGCTGAGTCTGATTGAGAAGTATGTTGACCTTTTAGAAATTAGGGGAAGGCTTGGAGGAAAAGCCAAGTCTTAAGTTTTCTTCGGAAGGTTAGAAGGCAGGGTTCCAATCTTAGGTCAGTCGGCAAGTTGTTCCAAATGACGGGGCCTGCTGTGGAGGCTTCTCAAATCCCCTCCAGACTGAGGGGATTTGAGAAGGTTTACCAGACCAGAGGATAGTCCAACATAAGGCATTATAAAGCCTATTCCAAACATTAACTATTCTTCATTCTATCAGAGGCTGCAGTCTCCTGCAGATTTTTCCTCCTCTGGGCATCCATGGTTGAAAGCCAGTTTGCCCTCGGGCCCTGTTCCTGCCTGGCATCTGACATCATCATCAGGTGCCAACAATGTATTGCTGTTGGAAACTTTTCGCTAATCAGCACCAAGAGAGGCACCCGTTCCTCTGTGCTCAAGGAGAATTCAAGTCTGGAGGAGCAGTCACAGATTCCACGTTCAGTTATCCCTTCAATCACATCTCACTGGATACAATCGGTAAAGAAATCCTCAATATGTGCGCATCCATTGGGCTAGCAGATTAGATAGACAAGTTCTAAGGTCTTCAGAAAAGACCCAGAGCTTTCCATTCCATTTCACCTTTGAGGCAGGAAGGGAGGAGCATCTAGATGTACATGTAGCTCACAGCCTCTAATCTGCCATGTTGAACATTTCCCTTATCTTTTGTAAGGTATATACAAATACTGCACCATTTGAAGCCAATGAGTTGCTACCACACAGAAATTTAAGATCAGCAAACAGAGCACTTTTAACCATTCCATTTGTGAAAACAGCAAGACTTACCCAAGTTAGAGAACGTGCACTATCTCTAGCCAGCCCCGCATTATGGAACTCCATGCCCCTTGACATAAGACTTCAGAGTAATCATAAACTTTTCAAAACACAACTGAAAACCTGGCTTTTCAATCAAGCTTTCAAGAAAGAGAATGACACAGGCAATTAAACAAGGATAAGCGGCATAGAGCACACAGCGCTTAATTTCCTATTTTTAACTGTAACCAACCATCAGGACGAATTGCTACCAAACTCAATTCCCCATGTGAATTTCTTTAAATGTAAACACCGTATCATATACCATATTAGTCATAATATTATTTGTTACCAAATATTAATGGCACCACCTATGTAAATT
The DNA here is from genome assembly GCF_901001135.1 of Rhinatrema bivittatum. NCBI lineage: Eukaryota > Metazoa > Chordata > Amphibia > Gymnophiona > Rhinatrematidae > Rhinatrema > Rhinatrema bivittatum. The sequence continues at coordinate 16,434,995 of NC_042619.1, read as the reverse complement.
ATGATCTACATTTTTCTTTGATATAGGTGCCCTATTGTAAACCATTATGATGGTAAATAACTTAATGACGGTATATAAAAACTCTTAAATACATAAATAAATACCCTGGACTGTAAAAAGAGAAACATAGAAATGACGGCAGAAAAGTACCAAATGGTCCATCTAGTCTGCCCAGCAAGCTTATGGCAGTATCTGCTGCGCTGTATAGGTCACCCCCATACTTTCCCAGACCATAAAAGTCAGGGCCCTTGTTGGTTGCTATCTGAGTCCAATTCCCCATTACCTCTTGCTGTTGAAACAGAGGGCAATATTGGAGTTGCATCAAAAGTATCAGGCTTATTAGTTAAGGGTAGTAACAGCCACATCAGCAAGTTACCCCCATGCACTTTTCTCTTCATCCTCTGGCCTTTAGGGATCCACAGTGTTTATCCCATGCCCCTTTGAAATCTTTCACTGTTTTTGTCTTCACCACCTCCTCTGGAAAGGCATTCCAGACATCCACAACCCTGTACGTGAAGAAATATTTCTTGACATTGATTCTGAGTCGTCCTCCCTGGAATTTCATTTTGTGATCTCCTAGTTCTACCGATTTCTTTCCAATGGAAAAGGTTTATTGTTGATTGAGCATCAATAAAACCTTTCAGGTATCTGAAGGTCTGTATCATATCTCCCCTGTACCTCCTCTCCTCCAGGGTATACATATTTAGGTTCTTCAACGTCTCCTCATAAGTCATTTGATGGAGAGCCCCCACCATTTTGGTTGCCCTTCACTGGACCGCCTCCATTCTGTCTCTGTTCCTTTTGAGATAGAGACAGGATGGAGTCGGTTTAGAGAAGGGCAACCAAAATGGTGGTAGGTCTCCTTGAAAGGAGCATAGCCATTTGGAATTGTTTCTTTCTACACTATTCAGAAATCTGGACTCTTTCCCAGCAGGAACTGCACAAAAAGCTTTTGAGTTGTATGCTTCTTTTAGAACTGACTCTACCACTAGATTCATGCGTAAGTTCAGTTTTTTCATGACCCAATCACTATTGATCTCTGTATTTAATTTTAATGTTCTTTTCCACTGGAATTCCTTAAAGTGGAAATTTCCAGATCTTGGACTGAAGGTCTTGTAAAGCCTTATGAACTGGTATTGCCTTTGTTTTGGTGGCTGAATGAATCTTAAAATACCATGGTATTCCTCAAAATGCTGAATAGTTTCCTCCAGCTGAAAAGGAATATTCCCCACCATCTTTAGTAGAAAGATTGAATAAGTAATGTCTTCCGGAGGGGTGGTACTGCTTTGAGTTCTGGAGAAGTATTTGGTGGTATGTCCAGACTCTTCCAATGAATGAAGAGACGCTTACTGAACAAAGCAATCTGAGATTTCAAAATCTGGAATTATTATCAGAGAATCTTTTGTTAAACTTTCTTGACCTGGAGATGGCAGAAATAAAATGTTCTAATATGATGTATTGGGAGATAGTGACTGAAGTTCTTCTGCAAGTCTTTATAGAATAACCCAAGTGGTATAATCCTCCTTAGATTTTAAAGGCTTTGCAATGTAATTTTTTACAAAATCCTTCCATATCTAATGAAGGAATGCTTCTGGAAAGTGGGGCATAAATAGTACTGGATATAGCCTTACAGATGATGCATCCAACTCTGGAACTAATATTGGCAAAGACTGCATGATCTGTTTTACTAAAGAAGCAATGGAGTCAACTCTGTTGTGGATCAAGAGCTTCGGCACCAAAAATACTGCTTTCAGCACCGTTGAACATGGTGCCGAGAATGTGCTCAGCATCACAGAGTGAGGCTTCCACACTGAGACTGGTGCCAAAGATTTCTGTGTCAAAGTTCTTGGCACCAACAATCTCTGCATTGAGTGTTTGACATGATGATTTTTGCAGGCTGGCGTCAGTGGTATATACAGCAGTGCTACAGCGTGGTGCTTTTTACATGACAGCAACAGACTTTCATGTTTCCTCTTTTTTGCATCGGAATATGAAATTGAAACTTTGCTCCTCTTAGAGTCTGACCTGCCAAGTTCTGGTCTTTTCAAAGAGGCCTCTTCTCTCTCAGAAGGGGAGGATATCTCATATCTCAGCTTCTTGCTGCTATACTTCACTGCTCACAGTGACATTTTTCCAGAAGAGCCACACGTTGAGAAGTCATGAGAAGGGCCCTAACACATGAGACATATGTCATGTAGGTCTTGACTACCTATTTTGTGCCTTCATTTGGCACATAACTTAAAAGGAGTGTTCCCTAACTTGGGAGATTTAGCCAACATGACTGAAACTGAGAGAAAAATTATAATTTAGATCTGGTATCTGATGAGCGGTACAAAAGAATCAATCAATAAATAAAATAAATAATTTTCTAAATCCTTTTTTTTTTTGCTCAAAATAAAAACAACAAAAGAAACAAACAAGAAAATAAGAATAAGCTAAGTGAAAATAGCAAAAAGAATCACGAAAAATCACTGCGACAGCAGCAAACGTTTCCCTTGTCATACACCTACCTCAATGAATGAAAATGACCAAGGTGGCTTGCGCAAGAGCAGTAGAATGGAAACTCGAGCACATGCTTAGAAAGGTGTCTCTATCTTTTGGAGATAGAGAGAGACATTTTTTTGTGTTGGCACCATCAGATGATGTCAGCCACTTGGTGGCTATTTGTTCCTGCTTGTCCATGGAGAACGGCTTGCTGTAGATAATGTCTGCATGGGATAAAAGCTCCTGTAGTGAAGATCAGAACACTGTCCAGTTGTCCCTGGGAGCATGAGTACCTTTTCCCCCACAAACACTCAAGAAAATGTCTTTGAGTACTAGGCTTTGTGCTGATTTCTGAGCTGAAAATTCACTACAGTGACATCCACTGCCTTAAAGATAGTTATTCATCTGCATCACATGTAGCCTATGGATTATAATTAAACCCTAAACTCTATGTTGTTTCACCTTTAACTCTTTAATCCCATCTCTGAACCCCAGGGGTGGAAGGAGCATCTCTTTGCTCATCCCAGTTGAACCCACATTGTGCTTCACTCAGAAGGCCAAGAGCATATCACATGGGTACTAACCTCTGAGGGTTAAGGAACATTAAACTGTTGCGCTCGTCAGTTGCAGACGGCTGCGACCTCTCATGCTCACCTCTTTTTTTCCCTGCACCGTCAATCATTGGGAGAATGGCGGCCTCCATCAACCAACGCCGACTTCCCTGGCATCACCTAGGCGCGCGCGCAGGGCCTTCCTAGTGTATACATCATGGCAGAAACCTTGGGGTTGTCCTCTCCCGATGACGTCAGCACCGCTAGTATACTTATACTGACTGGCCCATTGCTAAAGACGAGTTAGCAAGGAGTTCTTTCGCTTGATAAATCTGCTCTAACTTGGATCTTCTGTTCCAGACTCTCCTCCTGGCATTTGGACGCTCTGAGTACCCGCTCCTCGGGGACTCTTCCACATCTTGGCTATCCGCTCCTAAGAAGGCCCTCCTGCCTGGGATTTCCTGACCCGCTCCTTGGGTATCTCTGCTGGAACTTCCTTGTGTGAGTACATT